>NC_072402.2:2891250-3212500 GCF_028858775.2 Pan troglodytes | reverse complement strand
TCATGCCCTTTTGCTCCTTCAGAGGGGGCGGGTGGGCTGTACCCAGTGCACAGGCAACCTCCAGGGCCCTCTGTGGCTGCCTTTTGTGGAAAAGGTTTCCCAGAAATTCATTGCTGAATGGCTCCTGGAAACCCAGTCGCTTCTCCTCTGCACTCTGCTTTCCGTTCCTCTCCTTTCTCCATCAATAAGAGGCATCCTGTGAGCTGCAGGTTCCAAAGGAGACGGTCCAACGTCACTGTCCTGCAAGAGGTTAGATGAAGATGACACTTTCTAATAAAACTGCAAAAGGGTTTGTGAAAGCCTCGTTATTTTTAACTTCACCATCTCATTGAAAGCACAGAAAAACAAACATGGAGAACTGGATTAAAACAGAAAACAGACCTAAAAGCACAACAAAAGCATCAGAGCGAGCCTCTAAAATAGCTCCAAGTTTCGGGTTTGTTCTGCCAATGAGTTTTCTGAAGAGTAGCGTATCTCCTTCCGGACTTGCAGCGGGCATGTGTGTGAGTTTAAGAGGCACAATGAGGGGTTTGTGTCCCAGCTGCATGCCCACAGACGCAGGATCGTGCAGTGCAAACAGGGAACGAGACACTTCCTCCCGATCGCCCCCCAGGATTCAGTTCAGTGACAAACACAAGAACACCGAGCCACAAAATAAAACAGAAAGACACCGTTTGGCAAAGCGCCCTGTCTATGCAAACCGAACAAACAGGGCTGCGGCTGGATTCTGCGGCAGCCACACGGCCGTCATTAGAGCTAACAAGCGGAGGAAGGCGCCGAACAGAAGTACAAAGTCACCCTCATGAAAAATAAGAAGGGGAAGGAGAAGAAACAACTCTAAACAAGTTGTTTTTGCGGCTGCTCTTTGTGATAAGGGACGCCTCTGCTGCTTGCTGTCAGCCCGGTGCCTTATGCCGCAGGAAGCCAGGGGCCCTTGAAGGAGGAGAGGCTCCTGAATTATTGATCAATGATTAGCAAATGCAATCGAAATTGTAGACTTGATGTTGTGCGGCAATCCATAATTTATGAGTGGACAAAATAGGAGGTAGCGGAGGTAGCAGTAGGTGATTTCAGCCCCCATATTGATTACTTAAAACAACAGGAGGTAAGTATACTCTGACAGATGGAACAAAAGCTGCCAGCTCCCGGGCTGTCCGTCAGCACAGCCCACGAGCTGGGGGAATACGCCGACTGCAGAAGCAAATGCATTTCTATTGTGTCTCTTTGATCATTATGCTGTTCTACGAGACCAAAGGACATATTTGTTTATAATTTATGTATTCTCTTACCATAAAAGATTGATGGTTCCCTGTTAGATGCTCTCGTATCTAAATATCCAGGTAGTCTGTACCTGTGACAGCCGGCAAAGTGGTGTGAACACTGTGAAAGCGTTCTCCCTCGTCCACGCGGAGGGACGCAGTATCCCGGGGTGGGGGGAGGGGGACAGCAGGGGCCACACTCACTCCAGCCACCCTCAAGGCCGTGCCCCTGGGGACTCTGCCGGGACACAGCTGAAGATGACCCAATTATAACTCAACAGTCAGGTTTCCTCAGGGTGAGCATCTGTTGTAGGAGATGTGTTTGCTTCCGAAGAAGAAGTTTTAAAAAGGACCGTTTAGAAGAGAAAATTCTATTTGATTTCCCACATTTATGAAAATTCTATGTTAAAAATACATAATTTTAATTACAGAGATAGTAACAGGCAGTTTGGTTAATTTAGAACAGTGGTTCTCAACTTGGGTGGGGGGTGATTTTGCCCCCGCAGGGGACATTGAACAATGTCTGGAGATATTTTGGTATGTCACAACAGGCATGGGTGCTGCTGCTGTGGGTGAGGAGAGGCCAGGGAGGCCACTGGCATCATAAGCTACAACACCCAGGACCGGCCCCATCAACAGAGAACCCTCCAGCCCCAGACCCAGAGGGTGCCCAGGCTGTGGAACCCTGATTTAGAAGATAGAAACAAACGAGAGGAAAATAAATAAAGCACCCCTCCTTCCCAGCGAGACCCAGACATCTCCGCTGAAGGGTGCTGTCTCCCAGCTCTGTGAGCACCTGCTCAGGGACCAGCTCTGCTGTCCACCTGCCCAGGGCCAGCCGGCCAGCCGAAATAAATGAGGTGGTCTCTGAACCTCTGGGTCACTGCCCCTTCCCCTGTGACATGGGGAGGACAACCATGCCACCTCATAGTGTGGTGTAGAGTGTCTCAGACAGGGCACAGAGCCTGGCACAGGGTGTGCATTGAATATAGGATAATTCATCAATGTATACATTCTGGCCATTGTTTCACTAAAGAGCACAAACTCCAGCTCAGCTCCTTCACATCAAGAATTCTGTGCAGATCTCAGCTCTACCTACTTTGTTTTACATCTGTCTATCATCTATCTATCTATAACCATCTATTATCTATCCATCTATCTTTCATTTATTTATCGATCTATACATCTGAAGAGATGAGTTAAAACAGCTCCAACAACTTTTCTAATTCCCAGCCAAAAAAGAATGTAGTGAGAACTGAGAATAAGAAGTATGGTTTTAAATAACCCTATTGTGAAGATCTGCAAAACTCTGTAAACTATTGCAGAATCATATTATAAATGACAACAGAAGTGCCACAGCAAACCCTGTTTTTGAAAGTCACTGTGAAATAGATGATGGATAGAAAAACATTCTTACATTAGGGGAAAATATTCAAGGAGGCTTCTGAAATCAGTTTGAAACTCCTGCCCTCTATGGTTTTAAAAATGTAAAACAAACAAAATGGAATTTATTCACCAGCGCCTTCATGGTTTTTCATTATCTTTTTTAGAAGTATAGCTTCTAACTAAACTATATTTTTGGAGTAGTGGTTTACCAAATAAAAAAAGAAAAGAAAAGAAAAAACATGCCAGCATTCCAGTTTTCCTAATTATTTTATGGTTAAGACCGAGGAAATCATGAAACAACTACACAGGCAATAGCTTCTAATCCTTTGGAGATTGTTTACTCCTTTAGGAAATGGAAACAAGCTACACACCCATGGCACCCCACATGGCACACAGAATGCCAGGGGCCCCTGGGTCTCTGAAGCCCACATTCAGACCCTGTGACTTTGACCACTTGTTGCAACATGAGATGAGGTCTCAGGATGTTGCTGTACATCATGCTTCCTCTGCAGACTTCCATTTATGTATAACAGCTCTGTGAGATGCGTGACTGAGGATGCACGGAGGCCACCAAACTCATCAGGAGTAGATGATGAGTTTATTTGTTCATAAGTAGGCTTTTCCTAACTACTGAAAATAACTCAAGTTCATATAACCTGAATTTGCAACTGAGAATTAAGAACTGTAAAGTACATGATGTAGTCTGCTAAGTGTAGCAAATTTTGGTGCCTAGCTATGGATTACAGCTCAGCAATGCAGGTGCTCTCATTAGATCATCCCACTCTATGAGATTTCAGCTATCCTGGAAAGCCCTACGATGTCTGGCTGGGTGTGGCTGCTTTATCGGCATGGCTGCAAATTCATTGGCATGCCTCCCTAGGAAGGTGGGGCCCACGTATCCTCACCCTTGGATGCCACTTCAACCAACAGAGTGGAGCAGGAGTGATGTTACGTGACTTCTGAGGCCAGGTCATAAAAGCTAAGCCAGGCTCTAACTTCAAAAACCCACTGCCATCCTGAGCTGTCACATCAGAAATACAGCTGCCCCAAGGCCACTGTGCCAGAGGGCCACATGTGGATGCTCAGGTCAAAAGTGCCAGCTGAGCTCAGGCTTCCAGCCACCCCACAAACCAGGCATGTGAGGTGTGCCATCCTGAGTCCCCCACAGCAGCCATCTGCCCCCTGAGCATCACTGGAGGGTCTCTGTCCATGCTGGTGAGAACAGAAGAACCACCCAGCTGAGCCCTGCACAATTCCTGACTCACCTCACCAAATCATGGAGTATGAAATAGTGGGTTTTTTTTTTTTTTTTGACAGAGTCTTATTCTGTCACCCAGGCTGGAGTGCAGTGGCGCCATCTTGGCTCGCTGTAAACTCCACCTCCTGGGTTCAAGCAATTCTCCTGCCTCAGCCTCCCTAGTAGCTGGGATTACAGGTACCCGCCATCACTCCTGGCTAATTTTTGCATTTTAGTAGAGACAGTTTTCACCATGTTGGTCAGGTTGGTCTTGAACTCCTGATTTCAGGTGATCTGCCCACCTCGGCCTCCCAAAGTGCTGGGATTACAGGCAGGAGCCACCGCACCCGGCCAACGGTGGTTCTTTCAAGCCACTGAGTTTGGAGTAGTTTGTTACACAACAATAGACAACTGGAATACTTGGATAATCCAAAATTACAATGGGAAGGATTCTATGGTTAAAATAACATAAATGTATTAACAATTTATTTCAAAGGTGGCATATTATTTCAGTGGCTTTCAGATCCCAAATTACAAACCACTGTTAGAAATTGTACACACACAGTATCACACAGGAATGCTTGGCTTTATCACCTGCAGTACAGTCTGGTATTTTCTCTTCTGTTTCACTCTTATTTTTTTATTAAAATGCTGGCAAAAGGAAGTGAGTTGCTTCCAGCACCTGCTGTGGGTCATGGCCCAGAGTTTGAAAAACACAGCAGGACGCACTTTCCTGTCCACAGTGACAGCTCCTATTGGCTTTATTACTTTGTTTGAAATGGAGGTACTTTATTTTTCCAACACCTGTTTGGAAAATGTAATTCCCTTTAAGGCTAGCTCTTGCTTCACTTGCTCTGGAGCTGTTGAGAGGCACGTTCAGGTTTCTGAAATGCTGCTGAAATCTGCCTCTTTTACACGTCCTCAGAACCTGTGTCTGGGGGGCCACTGGAAGTGTCTACTGCATAGAATGGCAGACTTGCAAGAAGTCCACCCTTGACCACAGAACTTTCCACATTTTTTATTAATTGACCTGGTGTCTTCATACTTCCATTTCTGCTTGATGAAAAATCACCTGATTTTAATTTTACAGGAGTATTTCATCAAATTCAGTGATTTCCCATTCCAGCCCCAGGCTCCTCCTCCTCCTCCTCAAAGCTGCATCTGTATCCTTTCCCTGGGGCACTGAGCGTGCTGGCGGCCCATCCTGGCAGCTTCCCTGATATGGCTCCTGGCGTCGGTGGTCACCCACCTTCTCCTAGGTCATCTCCAATGTCCTCCATCCAACACTGGCTGTGTCTCCTGGGACACACACACCTGGTCACAGAGGAAGAAGCTGGCCTGCCTGCCCTCAGCAATGTGGGCTCCCCTCTGAGGGCACACACACTTTCTGGGCTCCCTCGCCAGACACAGGCTCCCTGCAGCCCCCCAGCTGCAGATAGCACTAGTGGGGGCCTCTCCTGATGCCCTGCACTCTGGACAGGCAGGGCTGGCCCCTTTTGGGGGGTCCTTAGTGGAGGTCTGGCCACTCCTTCCCTCCTACTTCAGGCTGCAGAGAGGGTGATGGGAAGGAGGATTCCACCTGTGCTTTGACTATATCAGTTCTTCCCTAATTTCTGCAGATGTTACTTTCTTCAGAGTCCAGGAGAACAGTCTTGAATTGAGTTTCCCTGGCTAGGAAAAATTTCTCCTGACTCTTGCTCCTGGATGAACTCTGAGTTCAAGGCTTAGGCTCTGCATATTCAACTAATTTAAAGAACAATAGTTTGCCCTTCCTAAAACACTTTTATGGAAAAAGCCTGGTCTTAAAAACCAAAACGTTCTGTCTTTCACAAGAACTGATTCTGCTTTATGCTTAAAAACAAAGCAAAATAAGAAGGTATACCCAACAATCGCAACCATGAAGATGCCTGTACTTAGAAATTCATTGGATTTTTTTCCTCTGGATTCTGGTGTGTTCTTTCTTACATGGGGCATGTGTGTGTTTGTGGTGTGTGTCTGTCTTTGTGTATGTTTGTTTGTGTTTGTATGTTTGTGTTTGTACGTGCATGTGTTTTTGCGTGTGTCTGCATGTGTTTCCGTGTGTCTATGTCTGTTTGTGTATGTGTGCGTTTGTGTGTGGGGGGGTGTCTGTGTCTGCGTGTGTCTGTGTCTGCGTGACTGCATGTGTCTGTGTGTGTGTCTGTGTGTCTCTGTGTGTGCCTCTGTGTGTGTCTCTGTGTTTGCGTGTGTGCCTGTGTATCTCTGTGTGTCTGTGTGTATTTGTGTCTGTGTGTGTCTGTGTATCTGTGTCTGTCTCTGTGTGTCTGTGTGTTTGTGTGTCTGTGTGTGTTTATGTGTCTGTGTGTCTTTATGTGTGTCTGTGTTTGTTCATGTGTGTCTCTGTGTGTCTGTGTGCCTATTTGTATCTCTGTCTTTGTGTGCCTGTTTGTGTGTCTGTGTGTGTCTCTGTGTGTGTTTGTGTGTCTGTGTGTGTGTGTGTCTGTGTCTGTGTGTCTCTGTGTGTGTGTCTGGATGTTTCTGTGTTTGCATGTGTGTGTGTCTACGTGTGTGTCTGTGTGTGTGCCTTTGTGTGTTTCTGTGTGTGTGCCTGTGTGTCTGTGTGTATTTGTGTCTGTGTCTGTGTTTGTGTGTGTCTCTGTGTGTCTGTGTGTTTGTGTGTCTGTGTTTGTGTGTTTGCATGTGTGTGTTTATGTGTCTGTGTCTGTGTGTCTTTATGTGTGTCTGTGTGTGTTTGTGTGTATGTCTCTGTGTGTCTCTGTGTGTGTGTGTCTCTGTGTGTCTGTGGGTGTGCCTGTGTGTCTATTTGTGTCTCTGTGTTTGTGTGTCTGTTTGTGTGTCTGTATGTGTGTTTGTCTCTGTGTTTTTGTGTCTGCCTCTGTGTGTGTGTCTGTGTGTGTCTGTGTGTATGTGTCTGGATGTCTCTGTTTGCATGTGTGTTTGTGTGTATGTCTATGTGTGTGTGTGTGCTTTTGTGTGTTTCTGTGTATGTGTCTGTGTGTGTTTCTGCGTGTGTCTGTGTGTGTGTTGTGTCTGTATGTGTGTTATGGAGGAGGACTCCTAGAAGCATAAAGGAGACCAGAAAGACAAAGATCAGTTTGCTCTGGATTCCACCCAATCATAGATAATTACAGAGATTCATGAACTCCAACTGTCTTTTCCTCAAAACAATGAGCATGTAAAACAGAACAGAACAAAACAAAAACTTGTCTGAAAATGAAGAGGCCAAATAATGACAATAAAACCATAATAAAAGTGTACTGCATAAGAAAATTTAAAGAAACATAGGCAAGTTCACTGAAAAGAAAATCAAAGCTCTTACTTTAGACATGATTCCTGGGTTCTATGAACTTGAGGGGAAAATTAGAAAAAGCTGGGTGTGGCCCTTAATTCTGTCCAACCTGACAAAAATAAACATTTAATTGTGTGAGTTTCCACGTCACCTTGGCCGAGAGCATGGACGCATCAACATTCCATGAGCTGAAATGCGTGGCAGTCATAGCAGACAGTGCACTCACCCTTACTAAGAAAGTGTCCCTGCATTCTCTCACTGTCCTGTTCCAAGACGGACCAGAGTTTCAGGGGCCCTGGGCTGTTTTTTGTCACCCGCCATGCCTCTGGTGGCTGTGACTGAGCCACTGGTGGATCTATTTTCGGGGTTGGGAGGAAAGAGTCTTTGAGGATGGAGCTGCAGGACCCTTGCTTTGCTTTCTCATGATTTGATGTCTCTCGAGATAGCATGGCTACAAATCCTGCCAGATGCGGGGTCCTGACACTGTGGTCGCCCTGACTTCCACGTCTTGTGTCGCTGCTGCCCTCTGATGCCAGCTTATTAAGTGAACTCTGCCTTTTAAAGATTAATTGATTCATGAACTTAAATATAGGGCTCTGTTTGTAGATGGCCTTTTTCCTTTGTGATGCTATTTAATGATTCAAAGGGGTCTCATTATAGCAGCATGGCACCCTACTCTCCAGCTGCTGTGCCATATGCCGCAGCAACCCGTGGACGGCAGGGAGGGACTGGGGGCCTCTGCCTGGAGGAGAAGCCCGTGGCCGAGAAGGAGCTTCTCTCTTTCTGGGTCCCTGGTTTCTGCCTTGCTGACCAACACTCCAGGGCTGAATTACTGTTCACCTTCAAGTAAAGAAACTTAAGACACATTTTAAAGGAAAACGAATCACAAGCCAGTGTGGGACACGAAACAGCATGTGCTTTCTGTTGGAATCTTGTTAGGATATTTTTCCAGAGGTTCGCAGTGTGAGGCTGTGTTAAGATGAGTTATTTCAGACCAAGTCTCCTTTGGTAAATCAGTTACTAAACTCCTTGGATGGCATGGTACATGAACACACTTTACAAGACATTTGGTTTCTTAGCAAACTATATTCTAGTAAATGTTACAAGGAGTTCCAGCAAAAGGCGGTGCAGGGTGATTGTCCTGCTGGAGCCATTGTGGGGGTTTAGTGGGGTGAGTGAGAGAGGCAGTTGGGCAGCCCCATGGCCCAGGACGGAGAACGCTGCCCCTGCAGCCCCACGACCCAGCACTGAGAACGCTGTCCCTGCACCTCGAGGCCAGACACTCAGGGTTGGAAAGGAAAACAAGGATGAGAGAGTCTGTGTGGCCTGCATGAGATGGAAAGTAACCTCCGAGAGGAGCTGGAAGCTGGAGCAGCTGCCACTGTGAATCTCCAAACACTGTTAGAAGGCAGGGCGATCAGAGGGGCCAATGGGTTTTTCCCACCAGATACGGAAAATTAAGTGCCACTCTTGGCTTCTTGCCGGTCTGTGAGGTGTGGCTGAGTTTCAGACTGCAGGTCGCAGATGCTGGACAGTTGACCTTGACACTATGGAGTCCCCGGCTGGCCTTGGGTGGCACACACTTCTGCAGGTGACTGCCCTGAGCCTGGGTGTTCTGTATTTGTAGGGTGTAGATTCTGTGATCTGATGCTATTTGGTGTCATCGAAACCCTTCAGAAAGCAAGGTGCACGTGGATGTCACTTTATCTGAAATCATTCCACAGGCCCTGCAGGAACTACTAATATATTCATTCTGAGCAAAGACAGCATGAGACACAGCTGCAGAAAGACCTCACCTCTCCGACTGCAGCCACCCCTCCACCTGAGGCAGAGCAGAGGAAAAGCTGGGAGAGAACCCATTTCATACTTAACATAGAGACTTCCATACTTCCCTGGGATTTTATCATTTATTTTGGCATTTTGTTATCTGAGTGCCTTCATACAGCATTGGATCTCTGATACCCTATGCGAGGCACTAAGGATAGACTAGGAGTGAGTTCCACCCAGATGCAACAAGGTCAAGGAGCTGCTTAGATCGACCTACAGATCCTGTGCTTTTCCAGCCCATGATGGAGCAGGAGCTGCCTCTATCCTGGGACTCACAGGGAGAAAGGCCCTGGCCACCCACCTTGTCCACCTCTTAAAATCGGCTCTATCAGCCCCCATGGGCTGATCAGCACCTGTCCACTCTGTCTTTTCCCACCGGCTCCAACTCGGGCAAAGAAAACAAGAGGGCAATAGTCTCAGCTCCTCAAATTCAGTGAAGACACGCCAGGCCAGGTGCAAGCAGCTCACACGCTTGTGTTCTTTCAATCTCAAAAGAATTCCATGGAAGGTGAAGTGTCACCATCTCCACGCTATGGCCATGGTCTGTGATTTTCCGAGGTCATGGGACAGTAGGTGTGTGGTGAGATTTGAGTCCAAAAAGCCAGACCCCAGAGACTACTTCTGGTCACTGGGCCACACTGGAGGTTGCACATGGGGAATCTTGTCCAAGACGGGACCCTGGATCACGGGGTTCGAAGCCAGCCTTGATGCTTAAAGGGGGTGGGAGGGAAGCTGCATGTGGAGAAACCAGCAGATATCTTTGAGCTTCTATGAGTATGGGGGCAGCTTTCGTTCACCTTTAGGACACTCTGGTTTTGCTTCTAGGAAAAGATCCAGTTGGTGCTGTGGTTACACTGGGCATTTTCATTCTTTCTTAAATTGAGAGATAATAATTGTACCTATGTATGGGGTGCCGTGTGATGTTTCGTTGCATGCATACATTGTGTAATGATCAAATCAGGGGAATTAGCATATTCATCACTCAAACACATGTTATTTCTTTCTGGTGAAAACATTTAAAATCCTCTCTTCTAGCTAATTTTGAAATGTGCCATGCATGATTGCTAACTCCAGTCACCTCCTGTGCAACAGAACCCCAGCATGTGCTTCTTCCATCCAACGAGCTTTGTGTCCAGTGACCACACTCTCTCCATCTTCCTGCCCCTTCCCTCCCTCACCTCTGGTAACCACTGTTCTACTCCTACGAAATCAACCTTTTAGATTCCACGTATGAGAGAGATCATGCAGCATTTGCCTCTGAGTCTGGTTTATTTTACTTAACATGAAGTCCTTCGGGCTTATCCACATTGTCAAGAATGACAGGATTTTCTTTTCATGGCTGAATACTATTCCATGGCCTATACATACCACATTTTCTTTATCCATTCATCCACTGATAGACTCTTGGGTTGATTCCATTAGTTGGCTACTGTGGCTAAAGCAGAAATAAATGTAGGAGTGCAGGTGTCTCTTTGATGTACTGATTTTACTTCCTCTCAATATATACCCAGTAGCTGGATGGCTGAATCTTATGGTAGTTCTATTTGTAGCTTTTTGAGGAACCTCTGTACTGTTTATACTGTTTTCCTAATGGCTTTACTAATTTACATTCCTACTAACATTGTGTTATGATTCTCCTTTCTTTACATCCCCACCAACAATTCTTATTTTTTGTCTTTTTGATGGTAGTCATTATAACAGGTATGAGGTGATATCTCATTGTGGTTTTGATTTGCCTTTTTCTGATAATTAGCGATGTTGAACATTCTTGTAAATACCTGTTGGCCATTTTTATGTCTTCTTTTGAGAAATGTTTCTTCTGGTCTTTTGCTTATTTTTAAAATCAATTATTTGCTTTTCTGCTATTGAGTTGTTTGAGTTCCTTAATACACTGGAGATTTCTAACCCTGGCTGCATGTGAGAAGCACCTGGTGGTTTGAAAATGCTGATGCCTGGGCTTCTTACCAATCCGATTAGTACGGACTCCTGAGAAGAGCCGTGCCAGCAGGTGTCAGTGATCCTTTTTCAAAGATTCACAGTTATTTTAACGTGCACCCAAGTTTGAGAACAAATTTACATGAAGTTCTCATTCATCACTGATTTGGAGGAATCCGCTTTCACTAAGAGGCCAGGCTCACACAAGTACGTGGGTTCTTGCTCTTCACTGTCCTCATGTTCTAGAAAATCACCTCAAATCTTGAATTATTGAATGCTGAGCCATTGCTCCTGGGGAAACACAGGGTTCAGGTCCTGCAAGCCTCTGGTCATATTTTCATCAATCATTCAATACATAACTTCATTTTTTATGTGTTTCTGTGTAAAGACAACTTATTAAATACACAATCATGTGCCTCATAAAGACATTTCAATCAATGACGGACCACATAGATGATATTGGTTCCATAACATTATAAGACTGTATTTTTACTGTAGCTTTTCTATGTTTAGATACACAAATCCCTACCATTGTGTTACCATTGCTTGCAGCATTCAGTACAGTAGCATGGTGTGCAGGTTGGTAGCCTGGGAGCAATAGGGTGTACCACGCAACCTAGGTGTGTAGTAGGCTAGACCATCTAGGTGTGTGTAAGAACACTCTACAATGTCTACACAATAACAAAATTGCCTAAAGATGCATTTCTCAGAATGTATCCCCACTGTTAAGCAATGCATGACTGGTTATAGTTGATTTGTTAACATTGAACTTGCAGCCACCTGCTGTATAACTCATGCCTGAAGCAAGCTCATCTAACACACCTGTTTTCTCCATAAGGCACATCACAGCCTTCTTGCCCTGGACAGCACTGTAGCAGTATGTATGGGGAGTGTTTTAAACTGCAAAACCACAAATAAAAAGCACAAAAATGCAAAAAAAAAGAAAAAAAAACCACCCCAAACATGTGGCACTAAGTAGGCTACAGAAAGGACAATTATGTACTGCATGAGTGCTGAAACAAGAGGGTGAACACACACACAGGCACACACACATACACGTATAATACACACACATACATACACAGGCACACAAACATACACATAATACACACACACATATACACACAGGCACACACACATACACATATAATACACACACACATATATAACACAGGCACACACACTAACACATATACACACAGGCACACACACATACATATATAACACACATACATATACACACATGCACACACACACATTAATACCTGTACACATATACACACAGGCACACAATACACATATAATACACAAACATACACACAGACACACACATACACATATACACACACATTTACAAACAGGCACACACAAATACACATATAATACACACATGCTTACATACATACAAACACACAGACATGCACACACAAAATACACATATATATATGCTTACATGCACAGACACACACATGCACATACAACACACACATGCATACACACATACATATACACAGACATGCACATTCATAATACATGCATATACACATATATGCACACACATATGTACACACATGCAGACGTACACATACACACATAAAATACACACATACATGCACATTCATAATACATGCATATACACATATATGCACACACATATGTACACACATGCAGACGTACACATACACACATATAATACACACATACACATTCACACTTATAATACACACAAACACACATAGACACACATACATATATAATACACACATACACACATATACACACATACATACATATACACACATACATACACACAAATACACGCTCACACACACAGTGCCTTAAAGACGGGTCCCATTTCTCCAGGTTGTCTGTGTGCGTTGCAGCCCAGGTCAGCTCTGAGCAGCAGCCTTTGGGAACAAAGCTGTCAACGTCACATGGTAATTTCCTATCAAGTCTCTTGGCTCATCTCCAGAGACAGCCTCATATTTTTGCCCTCATATTTCATGAAGTGAAATGAGATTAATTTCATCTTCTTCATATATGGTATGATTGATTCAATGAAAAATTTATTCATTCATTTGTTCATTCAGACATTGGCAAAGGCACCCTTAGTCTCTCTGCTAGGGGTTGGGGTGGTTTGTGGAGGAGAAGAAGAATCAATAGACTTGCTTTTGCCCTAAGTCACATTTTGTCCCCATCACTCCCTTCCTTCCTTCTTTTATTTCTTGATCATATTCTGTATGTCCTAAATGTCACTAGAGATAAAAATATGAGTCAGAAGTAATTCTGTCTTCAGGAATGTGGCTTCCAGGATGGTGTTTGCAAACAGTGCCCTGTGATGTATCAGTGTTCCTTGATATTAGGTATCTCTTGAAAAACTGGCTTCCCAGGGCACTTCCCCAGATCTAGCGTCTGCCCTAAGTGCCCGTGAGCCTCATAAAGGCCCTAGTCTAGAGTAAACACTGAACTTGGTTAAAGCCGCTAATGTGAGACCGGGACAGTGCGAGCCATGGCTCCAGTGCCTGGGTTTCTAGGTAAGCCCATCTCCAGGATCCTAGTGAGAGGAAACCAGGCTTAAACAATCGGGAGCTGCCCGCTGCACTCTCACTGGGGACTTTCCACCCAGATGATCCCAGCAGGGCTACTGGCCCTCTTCAGATGGCAACAATTTTCCTAGCCTGGCTCTGTTTACCATGCAGTCTTCCTCCTGCCATGCCGGTGAAGCCAGGACCAGCTTGCCCGGAGCTGCTGGGTTCCTGCAACCCCATCTGCTCAAACCAGCTCTCTGAAACCGGAATGTGCCTCAGTTTATCTTCTAACAATGTTAACGTAGTGTCTCCCAGGCCTGAGACCTGCAGAGTGGACACCATTGATGGGTCCAGGGGGACGTCCGGGTTGGGAGGGCACAGAGGGGCTGGCTCAGTGTGGGCAGCAATGGGCCAGGTGGGCAGGCAGAGCACCCACCCCTTCCTGAACTCTCAGAGGAGGGAGGCTGCCTGTTTCCCCTACGTGCTGGAGAAATTTCCCTGGAAAGAAATCATGTTCCCATTAGACACGAAGCCCACCTAGAGTGGTGGTGGTTCTTCTGGAATTGTCTTTTTGGCACAGGGTCCCACTGTGTGTTCTCTTCTTCTGTGAGGAGTCTCAGGAGGATGTGGGGTCAGCATCATCACCTCCTCTACCTTTTCAAGGAGAAGACAGGGAAACTTCCTTCTGCCAAAAGGGCCTCAAACTGCTTCTGGATCCTTGGAAATCCCGGCTACTAGAATTTGTTTACTGATTTCCTTTGCTTTCTTTACATCCTTAACAGTTTTGCGAGTCCTTATGATTCTTGTGTTCATTTTTGGGTTATTAATAGCTTGTGTACAGCCCTTGCCCCTGTGTTCACTGGGGGAATTAAAGGTCTTGTTGATTTGTAATATGTGTTGCATGTCACTGCACCATCCCAGTGCACACCCTCATGGCCCCAGGATCGAGGTACTGTGGGTTCTGCCCCAGGCACTGAATCTCGGTGGCCAGAAAGGCCTTCAAACTGTTGGTTGACAAACCAGCCAGACAATGGTCATGAAGCCACGGAATCAGCAATTCTCCGGCCACCTCTGTAGCCTCACCTGTGTCTCGGGGACTAAAGAAGTCTTGAGGATGAGACTCAAAGTAGTTCAAGCTCCAGCGAGTTTGCCACAAACGTGGGGCAGAGGATGTCTTCAGGCAGAAAAAAATGGCTCATCTGGGCTCTTATGGTGAAGTTAGGAGGTGAATGACAGCTGATTATTCACTCAAATAGCACAGGGCAAGACTGTGTGGCACTCAATGGACCACTGAGTTTCCTAAGAAAAAACTGCTGAAAGTGGAACCGAGAGCGGCATGCAGAGTACAGCCCAGGCACTGGACAGGAATCTCCCTTCCATGCTGTCGGGTGTTCATTCCAGAGGCGGTAAGTCAGTGGGACAAACGGGTCAGGGAAGTAGAAACAAGTGAGACCGCAGAGACTTTCCGGCACGCATGTGGCCGCCTGGGAGCACTGGCAAGGAATCTGCAGCAGGCAGAGGGGCCTGAGAGCCCCACCTGTGCTGGGCCTGAGAGGAGAGCAGGCTGCTGGCTCAGCTGCTGCTCCAGGAGTGTCTGGACCAAGTCTGCCCTGCCCTGACTTGTCGCTCAGTCTGCTCCCATCTCTCTGTGCCGTGCGCCTCTGAGTATCCTGAGCCTGAAACTTTCAGGGCTCCTCCATGGACTGCAGTCCTCAGCCTCCCTGAACTGTCTGTGGTGCAGAAAGGCTGGTGTCATCTCAGGCTCCGGGGAGCAGAAGGTGGCCCCTCTGGGACCCTACCCTTATAGACTGTGTGCCCGGTTTGCTGCACTTGTTGAAGTGTGACGCTGAACTTTGCCTGAGGAATCTGATGAGCGACTCTCAGTTTATTAACGAATGGCGATATTCGTATTTTATGATTGCAAACTTGCACATAATGTGACTTGATCTGGCTAGCAGAGGAGGCTTTGCCTGGGTAGTGCCCGAGGAGTGAGTTCTGAGTTCACAAGGAGACAGGGCCTTGTGTTATCCTCAAGAATGAAGGCTCCTCCCACTTCCCCAGCTTCTCCATTGAAAGGATGAGAGGTATTTCCTCTAGAAATATCCAGGCTGTCTTTCAAGAAGTTAATTTTATGATTTGAAAACTATGGCCCTATTTTGACTTTTAGAACAGATATTTACTAGTCTGTTCTCACACTGCTATAATGACCTACCTGAGACTGGGTAATTTATGAAGAAAAGAGGTTTAATTAACTCCCAGTTCCACAGGCTTAACAGGAAGCATGGCTGGGAGGCCTCGGGAAACTCATAATCATGGCGGACGGCAAAGCGGAAGCAAGCGGGTTTTACCACAACGGAGTAGGAGAGAGTGAAGGGGGAAGTGCCACCCGGTGACACCATCGCATCTCCTGAGCACTCACTCACCACCACCAGAACAGCAAGGGAGAAACCCGCCCCCATGAGTCAATCCCCTGCCGCCCGCCCCTCCCCCAACACTGGGGACCACAATCTGAGGTAAGATTTGGGTGGGGACACAGAGCCAAACAATATCAATATGCTTAAGGAAAGTAGTTTTTATTATTAATTCCTTTATAAAGTTGAAGGTGCAGGAGTCTCCATATTTTTGAATCATATTTATAACATCTGAAAGACCTGGGCAACAATATTTTAAGAATTGCTGTTTATTTTCAAATTCTATCCAAAATATGTGCATATGATCCCAGCATAGGCATGGTGTGTATTCATTAGAAAGTGAGCATTTAATTGTAGAAATAATGTCCAACCGGTCGTGGGTGTTCACTATTCAACTTACCTTGTGGAATGTCTAACATAAGCAACGAACTAGGAACTGCCTGAATGCTGGAGATGTCTGGTCTGAAGTTACCCACACTTATTTTTGTTTGTAAGCAGATCCGTGTTAAACAAATAAAATCACACTTGTCGGCTGGGCATGGTGGCTCACGCCTGTAATCCCAGCACTTTGGGAGGCCGTGGCGGGCAGATCACCTGAGTTCGGGAGTTTGAGACCAGCCTGAGCAACATGGAGAAACCCCGTTTCTACTAAAAATACAAAATTAACTAGGCATGGTGGCACATGCCTGCTACTAGGGAGGCTGAGGCAGCAGAATCGCTTGAACCCGGGAGGCAGAGGTTTCGGTGAGCTGAGATCACACCATTGCACTCCAGCCTGGGTAACAAGAGTGAAACTCTGTCTCAGAAAAAAAAAAAAAAATCACATTTATCCTGGTGGGAACACAGGAGTGGAAGACAGGAAGGGAGAAGAAACACAGGCAGAGAGCTCAGAGCTCCGAGTCCAGCGCCCAGCCAGGCTGGCAGCCCCCAGGGAGCTCTGCAGCCAGGCCAGCAAAGGAAGATTTAGAATCAGGACTTCTAAGACAGGTTTTGTGACCCAGGGATGAGCAGCTTGCTTTCCGGGAACAAGCACAGCAGCGTCCTACCGCCTTGGCGGCTGGGCATTCAGACTCGACCCTCTCTATGGTCGCTATAGTGGGGCCCCTGCTGGAGAATCTGCTTAAGAATCTTACTTTTCTGTACACCTTCTAATGAGTACTTCATCCACAATAACCTATTTTTTTTCCCAAAAAATAGTATAAATAGAGTCATAGCACAGGCTCCTCCTTTTATCGGGTGACTCTGCAGGGACAGTCCTGTGTTAGCAGCCTTTTTTGGAAGATATATTGGACTTTAATAAAATTTGATCAATCCATTTAAGTCAAATTGAATGATATGTAAGTGGATAGGGTTGACATATGTTTCAATATCTGCGAGTGATACATTATTCTCCAGTGAGCATACAATTTAATGAAATATAAATACCCATTAATCCTCATGTTTCAACCAATCAGTCACTGTTGCTCCTGCCTGCTGTGAGCAGAAGCAGGCCCAGAAAGTCATCTGTTTCATCTAAGCAGGAGCTCCAACCTGGAAAGACATCAGAAGGCTGCGAAAGAGAGGAGGCAGAGGCTGGGGAGGCTGCCAGCACCTTTGTGGGGACGCCTCGTGCAGCAAACAAAACCACGCACAGAGTCTGCGAGCAGAGGGGCTGGTGCCTTTGAAGTTGTCTGGGGAGAAGTACAAGAGTAGAGCGACAACTCCTTTTTCCCTGAACCTATTCTTGCCTTCTTGTGTTAAAGTTGATCTGTTGCTAGACATTGTGCAAAGTGCCAGACTATGCCAGTTTTGCCACCAAGAGACACACAAAGCCATCAGGCTGCACAGGAAGACCGGGTCCTTACCTTGTCCTGCATGGGGAATGGGGCAAATTGTCACCAGCAATTTTCCCTTCAAATGTATACACTGGGATAGAAAAATAGGATAAGAGAAGGGGGCCAGGCGCAGTGGCTCACGCCTGTCATCCCAGCACTTTGGGAGGCCAAGACGGGTCACTTGAGGTCAGGAGTTCGACACTAGCCTGGCCAACATGGTGAAACCCCATCTCTACTAAAAATACAAAAATTAGCTGGGCGTGGTGGCAAACGCCTGTAATCCCAGCTACGTGGGAGGGTGAGACAGGAGAATCACTTGAACCTGGGGGGCGGAGGTTGCAGAGAGCTGAGATGGCACCACTGCACTCCAGGCTGGGTGACAGAGTGAGACTCGGTCTCAAAACAAAAAAAAATAATAAAAGAAGGGGTGAAACATGGTCATTTTCATTTCTAATCAAACACGTGTTGGACTGCACTGGTGCCTGTGCCTTTTTCCTTTGCTTCTAAGAAGGAACCAGAACTCTCAGCATCACCATCTCCAAGACTGAGTGTGCAGCTGCTGCATGCTTGTCCTCTGAGTCCCATCTCCATGCTCTGAGGATGCTCTGCCCCCAACTCTGGGCCTGGGATGTCACTCATAAGTTGCCCTATGCCCTCAGGCCCCATGAACAAAAGAAGCACTTGGATAACTGCAAACCATTGGCCACAAATCATGTACTGTGATGTGATGGACTTTTGATCCACGACATCTTCCTTCTGAAGGGCTGCGTTGTATTTCGCCAAAAGTCTCAGACAGGGGTTGTGGTGATGTCTTCAAAATGAGACCCACCAGCCAGTTATCTGGCTGGTTTAATTAAAGTGCAAATGCATTCACTGAGCTCCAGCCCCATGAGCCACACCATGCTTGGCAATGGGAGAGCATTGGGAAAGAGCGAGGTGTGTGCCCGGTTCTGGGCGGTTAGGGAGGGTAGGGGGCCAGAATATCGTCATTAAGAGGATCCATCAAAGCCCAGAGGTATGACAGCCACGTGTGTGAGGGGCTTCAGGGAAGGGAAAAGTCACCTGGAATGGAGGGGAGATGTGCATAGGAATGGGGGGCAGCACCCATGGACAGGAGGAGCTGGCATCACATCCCCAGGGAGGAGAGGAGGGCAGAGGGCAACCAGCAGCGGGACATGAAGGAAGGACCTGAGGCTGCCTGAATCCCTCTTTCTGACTGCAGGAGGCCACTGAGCAGGCGGCCCTGGAGTTACGGATTGAAAACCCATCATGGTGCCTCCCAGGCCGGGCTTTCTGCTGCCCCAACTGTACCGAAGTCTTCACATGTTGCAGCTGGGATACAGGAAGAAATAAGCAGGCAGCCATCCGGGAAGGAAGGCCAGTGTGGCTGAGAAGGCCCCCAGCTCTGGGGCTCCCAGGCAGCTCTGCTCCCTGCAGCCATTCCAGGGACCCAGGGCTGAGTCTTTACTTCTGGGGGCAACGCGACTAGGGCCCAGGTAGGGAAGTGATCAAGTGCCCGCAGATGGAACCAGAGCTGGGGGGTGGAAAATGTGCCCTCTTCCATACTTAATGCCAGCAGGCAGTGTTTTCACTTGAGATTTTCTTTTTAAACACAAGAAAGAAACACACAGTCACAAGGAACATTTGTAAACTGGTAAGAGAGGTGAGACCCCCAAAGTAAAGACGGGGTTTTTGTTAATTGGATGGAGATTTATGATGCCACTAATGTATTTATTGACATTTTTATTTTTCCATATGCTTAACTCCCAGTTAATTAATTTACATAACATTACATGGAGAGGACTGCTCTTCTCGTTTTTATTTCACAGATGAGAGCCATAAAATTAGCTAAATTTAAACAGCCCACAGCAGAGGAAGCATGCGTATTTCTGCCTGTTGTCCATAAACATAACAAGGGGAAAACCAACGAGACGCTGACTGCCCCACCAATTGGAAATCCAGTGGTGAATTTTAGAGAGCGATGATTTTTGTACACATCTTGGAATCTAAATGATGTGTGGTGATAAAGGCCAATAGACTAAAAATCTGTTTCCTCGTGTGTAGGATAAATGAGGGCCACCGATTCCAGGAGCTTCTCAGGAGGTGCCTGGGAGTCTGCTGCTGTGCCAGGCCTGGCGAGGCCCAGCCTTCTTCTCGGGGCCATCCCAGGTCACACACTGGGCCTTGGGGTCCTGGGAAAAAGGTACATTTTAACTCTGGATTTTAAGACGCTGGGACAGTGCCTGACTTTACACACATGAAGCAGAATTCAAGTTCCTTGAGGTAAGATTTACGTCTGCTTTTGACTTCTTAATGCACTTTGAAATATGTTAAAATAAGAGATACTGTGCTAAGTGTCTTAACAAACACACAAAATCCACGAAAGATCACAAGGGAATTTTGGAGGTGATGGACATGTTGACTACCTGGATTGTGGGGACTCTGTCGCAGGTGTGTGTCTATGCTGAAACCCTTCAAAACGTTCCATTAAATATGTGTCCCCGGATAAGGGATGGGAAGAGTCGCCGTCATGATCAGGAGCCACACAGACCGCTGCTGGCACCACCCAAAGCCGAGTGACACCATGGCCACGTTCCACCATGGACCTTTGAGAAAGTCAGGAGAAGCACCCAGGTGGCCCTGGAATTATGGTTGGAAAACCCGTCGCAGTGCCTCGCAAGCCCGGCTTTCTGCTGCCCCACCTGCACCGAGAGCCGCATACAGCCGTCAGGCTGCAGTGTCAGAGGAGCAGGTGGGAAAAGAGAAAGTCCACTGTGGATGGTTTTAAAATTAAAACAAGCTTTGATTTTAATTTTTAAGACTCTGTTTTCAGATAATCCACCTTTCAACACTTTACACTAGTAACAAGAAAACATCGGCTTCGGACGCCCCTGCCCTCACTGCCAACTGGCACCTAGGGTTTCGGGTCCTTTGAGGTGCAAGGAAATCTATGTCTCCCTCTCAGTCTCCAGGGACACGGGACAGCAAAACTGCAGCATCTGCCAGCAGCCACACAGAGCTACGTTAGGTTATCCACCCAAACTTGGGCAGTCTCCTAGCCAGAAAGGCCCAGTGTGGCCGGGGCACAGTTGTCAAGTCCCTGCAGAACACATCTCATGATTTAAATGATCCACCGTGGAAGCTTAAAGCTGGAAGCTTTGCACCGTGGATGGTGCTCAGCCCTCTCTGGGTTGAAGAGAGAAGCAACAGCTTGCTTGTCTGTAATTCAGTTTGGGCCGAGCTCCTTGTGTCTGTTACTAGCTGTGGCCACTTAACTCCAAACTCACCCTCCTGCAGTAAACCCAGCCTTGCTGCACGAGGGTTGACTCTGCCAGGACGTCTCTTCCCTGACAACTTCATTGTGTTGGACTCCGCCAACCTGGGCACCCGTGGAAACCACGGGGCTGGGTTGCCCCTTCCTCCTCCTAAGTTGCTGTCATTCCTGACAGCATTTCCCCTGCAATGGCCTCTGGCTGGGTATGGTGTCCAGCTTGTGCAGTCCCCATGCAGCCTCATCTCACGGCCATGAAGACCCCAAGTCAGCCACCAACACATGCTCCTCCTCAGGGGCCTGGGGTCTGACTCCTGCTCCTCACAGCCCCTCCCCGCTTTCCCGGGGCCTCAGTGCGAGGGGCGCAGCTTTTTCCATTTCAGGATTCCCATATTCTGCTTTCTTTCTCCAGTATCTGTCTAATCAATTTCCTACATCAAAATATTTCTGCTAAAATAGTGAGTGTCATTTCTGATTTCCAGGCTAAACTTTTGACTGATCACTCACACATCTAGCACACCAAAAAAAACTAGAATATGAGAAAGAATATTCTGAGACAGCAAAATAGGTGCCCTGGAGTCTACAACCACAGGTGTGTTTTTCTAAGTTACGGACTCCCTGCTGTGTGCCAAGCAATGCGGTAAATGCGGCAGGCACCAGGGCCGAGTAGCTCCTGCCTGCTGAACATTGGATCAGAAAGCACAAGAAGTCAGCCACAGGTACCACTGGCCATCGAATCAAGAGACTGTGGGATTCAGAAGACAGAACAATTAATTCTGATGCTGTGGATTTCACAGGGGAGGCAAACCAGAGCTGGACATTGAAGAATGAGAGGTTTGGCCAGCAGAGTGAGGGATGGGGCTCTCTGCAGGGAGGAAGCGGCATGAGGCAAAGCATGTCACTGGGAGGAGGAGCTTCCAACTTCACCTGGATCCTTCCAACCTGGCCGGCAAAACCAGGAGAGGACACTTAGAAAACTGTAGAGTCCCACACCAATAAGCGTAGAGACGTTCAGACCCGGAGGAGTAAGACAAGGCAGTCTATCGGCAAAAGAGGCATCAAACCACAGGATTCCAACACAGGCTTTCTTAAGAAGAGTTCAGGGCAACGCTCCCTGGGTGCATCACTGGGCTTTGAGGCCCTGCTGTCCTACAGTTCAGGACAGGCCGTGACTGCAGAGTGACAGCTGAATATACCTGAGGTCCATAGCCAAAGAAATTCTGTCAGCAGTTTCAGAAAAGAATAAGGTGATGTAATAATTTTAGGAATGATGAAGGGAAAATGATTTAAACACACACAAAAAAGAAGTTTTGGAGTCTAAAGGGGGATTCATTTGGCTTTTTGGGAAACAGGATTCCGCATTGTCCACCCCTCGCTGTTGGGGAGGAGGAGAGCTCGCTGGAGTTGGAGGCTGCCTGGGACCTCTGCATATGGGGACAGTGAATGCTCTGTCCATGTTCATGAAGTGCACTGGGAAAAGGTGCCTTTCAAAGCCTAACTCCTGTGAAAAAGCCATTCGATGCCCATTTCTCACGGGGAACACTAAGGCGCTGATAGCCACACCAATGCCCAGACATGCCAGCCAGCAGCAGAGACACCATGCTGCACCCAGGATGTGCACCCTGGGACCCGAGCCGCAGAGCGCCCACCGCGGCCTGTTCCCACCCACTTCAGAGCCTGCAGTCAGCGCCAGGGATTTAAGAATAAAGTGCCCACTTCCCCTCCTCTCATTCAACGTGCTGTTTTCTCTCCCCGCTGCCTTTCACGCCAAGCCTCCGAAGCTGCAACTTCAAGACAGGCCTTTTCATTCCAGCGCTGGCGCGGCCCAGCCCCCGGCTCTTTGTGCCGCCGTCTGCCCAGCAGCCCAGGCTTGGCGACCGCGCTGCACAGCTTTTGTGATTCTGCCGATGATCCCAGCCTTTATGTTCCATCCAACGCTATTTCCATTTTCCTGAATTCCTTCCTGCGAGGATGCCTGGGGTGCAGCCAACGCGCTGCCTCATCTGGGACCATCTTTCAATTAACCTCGCAGACGAGCCGGGCCCATCTCGAGAATGCCAGAAGAGAGCTTCCGAGGAAGAAAAACCTCAAGGTCGCAGAGCTCTTCAGATTTAATAAGCCGGCTATGATCTCGCAGTCCCACTGAATGGAGAGAATACGGGAAACAGCTCTGGGCAAGCGCGAATCCTGAATGGAAGCAAAGCGCTGCTTCCTTTTAAAGAGAGAACCGTGACCCCATGGGATACGGTGGCCCGTTCTGCCCCGGGGGATGGACAAGCCCTACTTGGCACAGGCAGTGCTCAGGGAACCTCAGACCTGGCCTCGCACCCCCTGGAAGCTCTGGGCTGTGTGGTGTGATCTGGCTTGACTTGCTTCCCGTGATGAGGATGCCAGAATGATCCAGAATGTGGCCAGAACTATATACTCTAAAAGCAACCAAACAAAATTCATACAGTCTTCTGCTGCCTAAGGATATCTGGTCAAGAATAGACTGTGTATAGGAGGGTGGCCCCATAAGATTGTAATACCATATTTTCACTGTAACATTTCATGTGTAGATCTGTTTAGATACAAATCCTGACGATTGTGTAACAACTGCCTGCATTATTCAGCACAAATGCAGGTCTGTAGCTTAGAAGCAATAGGCTAGGCCATACAGCCCAGGCGTGTAGCAGGCTAGACCCTCTAGGTGTGTATAAGGACACCTTGTGACATTCACACGGGGAGGGAATCACCTGAGCATGCATTTCTCAGGACATGTCCCCATTGTGATTTGAAGAGACGAGTGACTGTACTTTGTGGGATACAGTTTGTCTCATTTCCTCAGTCCCGTGAGTCCCTGCAGGGGACATTTAACAAGCTGCCAGATGCTTTGTTAACTGTTTAATACACATTTTTTACTGAAGCCTCTCGACCGCCTCTAACTTGGATAGTATTACTATCCCCTTTTAACCGATAAGATTACTAAGATTTTGAGAGGACAAGTAACTCAGCCAGGATAAAAAGTCAGCAAGTTTGTGATCTAATTTCAGAGACCACACTGGGACTCACTGTGCCCTATTCCCTGTTCCCCTCTCTCCGATGAATTGAAGCATCATTCTTCAGGTCTGTGAAAGGGTATTGCATGCCTACTAAGCACCAAGCCCTGTGCTGTGCACTTCTGATCACATAAGTTGCTGGAGAAGATACATGAGAAAATGATAAACAGTGAATAAGCCTTCAAGGAGAACTTGAATAGGAAAGATGGGTATACCCAGGGATAAATGCAAGAAACACAAGCATTTTGAAAACTGTGTGTGTGTGTGTGTGTGTGTGTTTGGGAAAGAAGAAAAGACAGTAAGATAACTCTTCAGTAAAATTATTTTGATAAGTATAGATGCATATGTGTTTTTTTCCTTGCAAGTATTTGATTGTATTCAGATCTGTAGTAAGTGAAAAGGTTTCCATTTCCTACCTGGAAGAACAGAAAAAGTCAACGCTGGACAAGCCTTCTTGAGTAAAACTCCAATTGATGAAAACTCTATATTACTCCACAGAGAAAATGTTTTTTAGCTTTCAGGAAGAATTTTGCTATTGTTTCAAACACGTTTTGAAAAATCAATATGGTACACTAGAATCACATTTAAAATTTTTTTTATTTAGTATTTCTAAATTTAAAAATAATTTGAATAACAGCCATATTTGTGTGTTTTGAAAAATCCAAAATCATTAGCCAAAGAACATTGTAGAGGCACCGGTTGAACTGTCAATTGGTCTACTCTGCTGTGACCTCCGGCTGGCCAGGTATGCCTCTTTCCACAGACTCAGACAGGTCATATCAAAAGTCATACAAATAAAGCTAGCAACACGTTTAAAGTTGCTCAATAGCCATATGGCTAAAAGGCAGTGCCCACCTAATAGATGTTGTTTCATAGAATAAAGCGAGGCTCCATCCTGTACACAGTGCAGGACTCAATAATATTTGTGGACTTGCCTTGAAGTAAGAAGAGAGAAGCACAGACAGAGAGGCTGCAAAATCCTTGGGGGATATTTGCTTGTTTCCTGGGAGGTGGAAACAAAATAAAAGTGAAAACGCTTAACCAAATTCTCTACCTATATTAATATTCAAACCATGGTAACCACCGAGCTATGCATTGAGCAAGAGTCAAGCATTTTCTTTGACCCTTTTCATATAATATAGAGAAAAATAAATCTTAACAACACAGACTTCTGTGCTAGGAACTACAGACCCAAACTAAAGGGATTTTCTTCTTTTGTGATAGAAACTGAGCTACATGTCACAGGCCATGTTTAGAGCTCTATTTCCTATTCATCTTTCGACCCCACTCGCTCCGCTCTGTGAAGTCCAGGGTCAACCAGCCCAGCTGTCTAACTCAAGGCTGTGAGACTTTTCTGCCTCCTAAATAGAAGTACACCTTGGATGCCCAAAGCTGCCTCCAGAGCAGAGCCCTTGCCTCTCCCTGGGCAATAGGACCACCTGAAAGGGAGCTCAGAAACAGTAGGTGCACCTGCTCACCAGCCCTCTCCCTGGGCTCATCCCACTGGTGTGGGAGGAGCGAGGCTTTTCTGAAGCCCCCTGAGTAGCCTGTGTATAGTCAAGGTTGAGAAGCACCAGGACAAGAGCTGGAAACCTCCGCATCAGAGGCCTAGCTAGGTGGTGGCCTCCACCTGTGCTTGGTAACTGAGCTTCTTGCCTCCATTTGATTTTTCTTTTCTTTTTTTTTTTTTTTTGAGATGGAGTCTCACTCTTTTGCCCAGGCCAGAGTGCAGTGGTGTGATCTCGGTTCACTGCAAACTCTGCCTCCCGGGTTCATGCCACTCTCCTGCCTCAGCCTCCCTAGTAGCTGGGACTACAGGTGCCCGCCACCATGCCTGGCTAATTTTTTGTATTTTTAGTAGAGACGGGGTTTCGCTGTGTTAGCCAAGATTGTCTTGATCTCCTGACCTCATGATCCTCCAGCCTCGGCCTTCCAAAGTGCTGGGATTAGAGGCGTGAGCCACCACGCCTGGCTAATTTTTTGTATTTTTTAGTAGAGACGGGGTTTCACTGTGTTAGCCAGGATGGTCTCCATCTCCTGACCTCGTGATCCACCCGCCTCGGCCTCCCAAAGTGCTGGGATTACAGGTGTGAGCCACTGCACCTGGCCCTCCATTTGATTTTTATTAAATCCTCCAGGCTTGGCCTGTAGTCCCTCAAACTGAGACCAAGATCCATTAGGCTTTTTAAAAATTTAATGAGAAAATAGTGGAAGGGAATGACAAGTTTCTCCTTGATCTATATGTTTGTGCCTATGGCCCTGCATTGAGTAGGGAATCCCTGTTCACTGGAGGACAGTAGGAAATCCAGATGAGCAAAGAAAAAAATCCCAGTCACTCATTCAGTACACACTCTTCATCCACAGGGACGTCTGCCTGCACTGCAGCTGGGACTGCCTTGGAGACCATGCAGACCCGGATGGGCATTTGGATTGCCTAGCTGCACCCCTCCCGCCTCCATGATCTGCAGACAGCAGCTCCACAGGTACTGCTCACCAGGTGCAAAACAAGAAGAGTGTGCTCTCAAGCATTTGCTGATAAATGGAAAAATGAAGAAATAGCCCCTCTGCAGAGTCCAGGTCAGCCTCAGACAGACCTGAGCACTCCTCCACAGGGAGGGTGGGCAGGCTTGGAATATTGTTGAAGGGCAGGGAAAAGCTGACTTGCCTACACAGGACTGCAGAGGCAGAAAGAGTCTCAGCATGTGTCCTCTGAGGCTTGCTTGTGGCGTCACCTCCTCCAGGGAGTGTTCCCATGCCAGTCTCTCTGGCCGAGATGGACACTGGTCTCTGTCCTTGCACAGTGCTCTGTGTGTGTCTGGGATGGCCAGTGTGGTGGGGTGAGATGTTGCTCTCTGGCCTTGTGATGAGGATGCATGTGACTCAGGAGGAGGTAATGTCTTACGTGTCTTTGCACCAAGCAGGAGGCTGCCCCCAGGGCCCCTGAGCACATGCCCTTGTGGTGATCACACTCCTATCGGCGTCTCAGTGATTAGCATGCCACAGCCAGGCTGTGCTCAGGGGGTGGTCTGTCCCACCCAGATCTTTAGCCTGTGTCAGAACAGCAGCCCGTTCTCAGTGTGACAGGAAATGAGACACCAGCACATCCTAGAGCAGCATCCCCACACTGGATTCCATACAGCACCCGTCTTCTACAGAACGTTGGCACCATTCCTCAAAGAAAGGGCTGCATGCTTATCATACAGCTCAGAGAACACTTGGACTAAAGTTAGTACCTTTGTCTTCAACTCGGCAAAGGGCTCATGATGGCCTTGTTTCATTTGGCCAAGTAAACCCCTTGATCAGGGCAGCATCTATTAATGATCCCAGGGACAGTCTGACATTTCTGCAAGGGGCACTGGGCCTCCACTGGACCCAGAAACGGAATCACCAGGGCTGGGGTAAGTCTCTGGGAGGAAGGGGCTGAGAAGATACTGCTTAGAAGCTGAGAAGCGATTCTTGAATTCCAGGCCTTGCTGCATCAGCCAGGGACACCGGAGAACAAAAAAGACACGGGCTTTTGATCCACTGATGTTCTGGCTCTTTCTCTACCATGCATTCATTCAATGTGCACTTCTGAAGAAGAATCCCCAACGTGTTCAATTACACATTTTTATAAGGCCTTCTCCTTCCCAACACTGTGGTCAAGACCAATGTGCCCCAGTTGCCATCACCTTGACTCACTTAGCATCCACTCATCCCACCTTTCCAAAGGCACCATGTTCCCTCCAAACTGATGGCTTTTTTTCACGTTCTTTCTGTTGCATGGCAGGGATTTCCTATGGTTGTGAAATAAGATGCTCACGTTGAAGCACAGACAGGGGGTCAGGAGGGGCACGTGAGTGTGGGGTCCTGAAATCCACACTCAGAAAGTGTCCTGGTGCAGGAAGCGATCAGCCGTCACCTGCTGCTGCTGAGTGAACTCGGGGCTCACCAGCCTATGTGTCACTTGTGCCCTTGACAGGAGCAACATTCCGGGAGTGGTGGGGCCGGCATTCTGGTTCAAAGGGGAAAGAGGAAATAGAAATTGGCGAAAGACACCAACAGACAATGAACTCAGGAGGGCAACCACTTCGAGTGAGCTCACGAAGATCATCTGAGGCTTTGTTTCTACTGCGTTTGTTTAAGAACACACACAAGACAAAAACAAACAAACAGAAAAGAACTCTTTCAATACTCATAGTTTTGGTGTTAGACTGACATCGTTATTCCTAGGTTGTTTCACACCTGGTGTAGGATAAAGCAAGTGAGAATTTATGTTGATGTCACTCCAGCTGGGATTTGCAGCATAAAAGGAAGAAAAACAAAGATAATACAAACAAGGTTAAAAAATGATTTCGCCAAATTTGAATCGGAAATGAGAATAAACTCATGATAATATCTTTTGAAGATTTACATCATGCCTTAGTTCTGAAAAGGTAGCAAGGAGCTGCCCTGGCCCTGAATTGAGCCGTGTGAGAGCCAGAGGCCCCCAAAAAGGACAAGTCGGGGGGTTGGTTCCCAGCAGGTGCAGGGAAGGCTCCTCTGTGCTAAGAGAGTGATTGCCAAGAAGACAGGTGCTGACATGGGCAAGCATGGGTGGCCTCGGAGCAGGTGGACAGTATCTGCAGAGGTTCCACCTTCTCGGGAGTACAGGAAGCAAGGCCATCAGCTGAGAGCAGGAGGGGGAGGCAGGCGTGGGAGGAGAAGGTATGAAACCATCCTCTAGGGCCTGGGGCTTGGGGTAGGGGAGAAGGGGTTGGGTTGATGGAGTGAGGTGCAGGCTGCACTGCACAGAGAACCCCAGGCTCAGAGAAGATGGTCCTCCTGGAAGCTGGAGCTATCAGCACGATTGTGTCCAGGGTCTAGTACACAGACTTGGAGCAGGCATTTTCGGTGTGTGCTGGGAGGGAGCTCACATCGAGAACAGCATCAATGAGGTGATGGGGGCTGGGGCAAGGGGCAGTGAGCCGACGGGAGTGTCCATGAATTGAAGACCCCAGTCGGGCTGCAGCTTTGGAGCTGAGGGTCCTGAGGGCATGAACAGAGAAAAGACGAGCAGGTGGTTGGTGAGTGGAGACCACGAGTGGTTCCCGATTTCTTAGGACCACAGGGGTGAGTGCTGAGTGGGGTGGGAGGGTCTCGGGAGGAGAGAAGGGTCATGGGCCCCATTGTTGGAATCACAGCACCAGGCTGGAGAGACAGGCAGTCCGGGCCTCTTGTGTCAGTGCAGGCCAAGCCTGTCATGACATAGATGCTAACGGGAGCAAAGCCTGAGTGTGGTAAAGTGAAGGCAGACAGATGGGAATGAAAGCATAGGATGGAAATCCTCAGAAAAAGAGAAAGAATTATAAAAATCCAGGACTCTCAAGTCCCAGGCTATGCCTGCCTCCATCCCATGAATCAGAAGCGAAACCACCAGCCAGGCGAGGTTGGTTTATGAAAACAGAGTCCTCCTATACAAACCTGCGTAACTGGACATAGTAAGAAATCACTGACCCCTTTCCCATCAAGCCTCGCTCACTTTGGGACCTGCTAGAATGAGGGCCTTGACTCAGCACGGGTGCACTTTGATGATGAGATTTGTGATGAGGGGATGCAAAGCTCGGGACTGACGCCGTCCGTGTCTCCCTGGACAAGTGAACCCAAGCCCCAGCGACCCACGTCCGGGGGCAGCAGGGGGTGGGGGGTCTGGAAAACCAGAGAGGAGGCGCTGCCGTCCAGCAGTCACTGAGGGAGGGGGAGGCCAGAGTGACCCGGGCCTGGAACAAGGATGGGACCCAGTGACACTAGGCTCCTGAGTGTCGGGGATGTATTTTCCATGTACTAAGTGTCAGGCTTCTCAGTATGGAGATGCTTTAAAAAGCTCAGGAGAAAACTCAAAGCCACAGTTAATTTTTTAGTAGCTATCCCCTTACTATTAAACATCCATAGGGTGTAGCCTGAGTTTTAAAACTAGAATAATAATCAGAAAAACTAAAACCTGGTCCCTATTTACAGATTTATACTGACTTACGTGAGACTGATTAAAATGCTATAATCTGTCGTCTGTTGGGCAAAGATTATACATTATTTGTAGGTAGTTCTTATTCTCTTTCTGATTGAAAACTTGAGTCTGTCTACAAATCATAGTTAAAATGCATATTGTTAGAATACGGTAATTGTTGATTTTGCAATTTGTCTTTGTTCCCCATTTTCTTATGCCTTCATCCCGTTTATTAATTTATTATTCAGTCATTTATTAAACCTGTTGAATTTTCTATTCCCCCAGGGGAAAAAAATCACAGAGCTAGATGGTTTCTCTCCTAAAGTTGTGAAATAACAACAAAGTCCTGGGTGTGCACTTGTGACATTGCCTCATGGTGACTAAGGACCGTCAGTGCCTGAGGTCAGCCCACGGGACAGGATCTAATGGCCCTAAGAAGCATTTTGTTGTCAGCTATGGTGTCAGTTTACCGCCTCTCTCCAGAGTGTTCTGCAAGAAAGAGGACTGTAGCAGAGTAGAAAGGGCCAAGGAAGGTCCACTCTGAAGGCAGGAGGCCACGTGCCTGTCCCGGGGATCCCAGAGCCAGGACTGTAGTCAGAGACCATTCAGGCTGGACTGAATGGCCATGCTGAGGCTCCAACTGAGATCTGGAGCTTTAGGAGAATGGAAATATTACATGCCTACAATTTTAGTGTGGGACTGAATGTGCACTTCCTTTGTGACACCCTCTTTATTAACACCATGGCACCCTTCTAGCTTATTTGGGAATGATTCCTGTGCACAGGGTGGATACACTGGGTGACCGGTAGCATCTAGTATGTCGCTGATATTGTACATAAGCTGGTATTTTCATTTGGAAAATCCAGACTTTGTACGAGTCATAGTATACAGTTTTAAAGAAGAGGACCGGTTCCAACTTGTAAAAGCAAAAGTGAGCTTAGTTAAGGCTGTTAGTAGCCCCCATGACTTCAGGACAAGTAAGACCCAGATGTAGGTGCCAAGAACAGCATTTGGAGGTGACACCCAGCCACTGGGCAAGAGTCCTCTGGTGGCTCACACCTGTAATCCCAGCACTTTTGGAGGCCAAGGCAGGTGGATCACCTGAGGTCAGGAGTTCGAGACTAGACTGGCCAATATGGCTTAACCCAGTCTCTACTAAAAATACAAAAATTAGCCAGGTGCAGTGGTGCGCACCTGAAATCCCAGCTACTCGGGAGGCTGAGGGAGGAGAATCATTTGAACCCGGGAGGCAGAGGTTGCAGTGAGTCGAGATTGTGCCACTGCACTCCAGCCTGGGCAACAGGGCAAGACTCCATCTCAAAAAAGTAAATAAAGAGTCTTCTGTCCGCATCCCCGAAGCTGCCCAGGCTGCTGGTCCTGCCCTCGTGGGCTGAGTGCAAGATCCTCCAGGTGGCTGTTCCCGGAGAGAAGGTGTTCCTGGGGGACAGATGCCTTATCTTGTCTTCCCAGATCACCCCCTGGCACACTGAGACAGCATCCTATGCACTTCTGCATGGGAGTCCCCAGCTGCACATCCGCTCTGCTGTGGAAGGAAACCGTGCTTGCAGCTGGAGGAGCCCTGGTCACTCCGATGTGGGCTGGCGCTCTGCCCTTCCCCTCTGGTCATCCAGGGAGGTTTGTCTAGTCACTGTTTCAGCACCCCAACACAAAACCCAGGTTATTGTTAAAAGACGCATATCTGGCTGGGCGTGGTGGCTCATGCCTATAATCCCAGCACTTTGGGAGACCGAGGCAGGTGGATTGCTTGATCCCAGGAGTTTGACACCAGCCTGGGCAACATGGTGAAACCCCGTCTCTACAAACAAATATAAAAAGTAGCTGGGCTTGGGTGGCATGTGCCTGCCATCTCAGCTACTGGGGAGGTTGAAGCTGGAGGATCACCTGAGCCCAAGGAGGTCAAGGCTGCTGTGAGCCAAGATAGTGCCACTGCATTCCAGCCTGGGTGGCAGAGTGAGACCCTGTCTCAAAAAGAATGCACATTTTATTTTTTAAAGTTTCCTCATTATTGGACAAAACATTCAGAGAGTGGGCTGTCATACTGCAGGGGAGACTGTGACACGGAATTTGCTACTAACGCTTTGCCAGCATTCATCCAATATTCAGTATCAATGTCACCAGGATGAGAGGCGAGATGTAATGGGAATTACAACTGAGTGTTTTTTTTTTCTTTAAATGCACTTTTTGATGAGTGATACATGTTTAAGCATGGGTTATTTTAAAATCACAGTGTATTTTCATCAAAAGGGCTAAACCGAGAGTATGAGATCCCCAGCTCTGAGGGAGAGAGTATAAATGTTTATGAAAGTGTGTGTGTCTCTAAGTTGCCCTGTCTTTGTCTGCTATATAAGTGTAGCTCAACAGGCTAAATAGGTATTTCTGAATTTGTTTCTAAATAGAATACACTTAATATCTCTTTATTTGCACAATATTTTGGGTAATCTCATTATTGCCTGGACTATCATGAATAAACTGGAATCAATTAGATGATGTAAAAGGAGGAAGATCCTTGGAAGGCCTTGATCAGAGCATTTTTATAAAAATGCTTACATTTGGCAGCCTTGCTGACCCATCCAGTGATTTGCATTATAATAGTTACACTATAAGTATGCATTCTTCTCTGTCACTATGATGTAGAAGATTTAATACCACAGTGAGCGTGACATATCTGAAACTGTAAGAGACGCTGTTGAAAACAGAGTCATTTCTGAAGGTTTTATAAATGCCTTATGGTCCATTTATTTAAATATTGTCAATATACAACCAGAAGCTCATTTGGTAAAATTTTACAGTGTTGCCTCCTTCTTTCCCATCATTTTTCATCTTTAAGTTGTGGCTGCTCTTTGTGAGGTACGGGAATATAGCTTGCTGCAAACCCAGTATTTCCATATTCTCAACAACCCGGCCCTGCACAGTGGAAGCCCCACAAACATCTCCCCACCTGGAGGTGAGGAGGGGAGCAGCAGGGCTCACCATCTGAGGCCCGCACACCTGCATCCATGAAAAGCCTCCTCCTGCTCCTCAGCTTCTCTGATTGGCTGAAAGTGACATCACAGAAGCCCAGAGCCAGCGTTTTGGGCAAGCCCAGGTGCTACACAGTATCGAGTCGTGATACGCACCTCGTTCATCTTTCAGAGTCTGCCTGGTAAAAAGTTCAGAGTTAAGAACAGATAAATAGAATGCACCCAAAATGAGCAGCTATTAATCCCTCCAATCTAAAAAGGCCACCTGCAGGACAGCAGAGGGCTGCCCCTGGGCACTCATCAGAGTGTGGTGCTGACTTGAAGAGGGTGTCATTTTACTGATGGTTATTTGTCCAAGTGAAAATCAGAGGTATCAGTGGTCCCTTTAGGGGTATCTAGTTACAGGGATATTACTCTCTCACCTTATTTATACAGAGTTTTGCCACAGTGGTTCTAATATTTTTAGTTGGAACGTGTTGGAGAACAAGAACATTTGGTGGTGTATTAGTCCATTTTCACACTGCTGATAAGGACATACCCAAGACTGGGTAATTTATAAGAGAAAGAGGTTTAATTGACTCACAGTTCCACATGACTAGGGAGGCCTCACAATCATGGTGGAAGATGAAGGAAGAGCAAAGGGATGTCTTACATGGCGGCCCGCAAAGAGGTAATTTGTGCAGGGAAACTCCCCTTTATAAAACCATCAGATCCCCTGAGACTTATTAACTACCACAAGAACAGTACAGGAAAGACCCGCCCTCATGATTCAATCACCTCCAACCAGGTCCCTCCCATGACACGTGGGGATTATCGGAGCTACAATTTGAGATTTGGGTAGGGACACAGCCAAACCATATCAGGGGGAAGTTGATATTTTGCTAGGAATCTATGTGGAATTCACTGTTACTTCAGCATCAGCCTTCAAACATGGCATCTCCGCCCAATTGTTTTGCTATAACAAAATGCCACAGACTGAGTATAAAAGAAGGAAATGGATTTCTCATTGGTTGGGAAGGTGGAGAGTCCAAGGTCACAGAACCAGAAGGTTCAATGTCTGGCGAGGATGTCATCTCCTGACATCCTCACATGATACAGAGGGTGGAAGGGAAAAAGGCACTAGGGTTTCCCTCCATCCTCTTTTATGAAGCCGCTTATCCCATGCATGAGAGCTCCACCCTCATGAGCAACCATCTCCTAAAGCTCCACCTCTTAATACCATTGGCGATTAAGTTTCAACATGAATTGTGGGAGATACATTCAGATCATAGAACAGCCTCTAATTTCTTCCATATATAATTTAAATTGGTATTATCCAATCATATCAGTGACATTTATTCAACTGGCTTCTTAATTTTGCTCAACAAACATTTATCAACACCTAAACAATACTTACCAGACATTCTACCAGGTCACTGGAATAAAGATGATAGCACACCTAGGAATTAGCCATCTGTCAAGGGAAGGTTGCTTGCATCACTGCAGTACCAAGCAGGCCAGGCATTGCCACTCAGCTTACTATACACAGCCACTTTTCATCTCTGTTCTACAGATAGTGTAGCAGTCAGGATCAGCTAGATGTGCTGCAGTAACAAGCATGGTAAAGCTTCCTTTCCTGTTGCAACACTGTCATTTGTGGGCTGTGGTCTCCCCAGGAGGGCTCCCTCCACAGGCTGGCCCTGCACTGCAGGTTGCATTGTCTCAGGGCAGCTTTCTGTCTGTGTGCCCTTCCCCAGTGTCAAAGCCAGGAAAAGCGTGGGTTAGCAAATAAATAATGACAATGAAACTCTTCTCCTCAGAAGTGATCCATGGTACTTTGACTCCCATTTTATTGGCTTAACCAAGTCACATGATTATGACTATCTTCAAAGGGAGTGAGGAGGTGCCCTCTTCCCTCCACAGCGGCAAGAAGAAGAGACCCTGCCCTAGTGGCTCAGTCTAGTGACGGAGACCTTGAGTGTGAGCTACTCACATGCCATTTTATTGAACATGAGTGACAGGCAGCTCACACTCGCAGTAAGTGACGATGCTGAGCTTGAACTCAGGCAGCCTTGCTACGGAACTGTCCACATGGCTGGATTGCTGTGTGTGGCATTGCCTCCGGAAACCATAGAGGAGTCCGGAGTTTCTAGGGGAAGCCCAGGTACCCTTCAATGTGGCAGTGGCCATGGCCCCGCAGAGGCAGGGGAGGGAATTAGAGGAGGGGCTTGAGAGCTGTGCTCAGTGCAGGGCAGTGCAGATGGAGGTGCAGGTGGAGTGTGGGTGACTTCCTGGCCAAATGCAGCTGAACCCCTGGCTGCAACATGCCCATCTGTGGGGAGGCCCTCTGCTGGGCGCTAACTTCTGATTGACTGTTGTGGCAGCCTTGGCTAATTGAACTAGTTGACACGTTTCTATTCTTCCTTAAAACGCCTTGGCAAAGCAGAAGGCATACCTGTGACTTGGGGGTGGGTTTACTTTTTCAGGCTTCTTTGAGGCTGCAGGGGACAGTTGTCCCTGAGAAGCCAGACAACGTGTTAAATTTTTTATGGGGTTGGAATTTTTTACCTCATTCATATCATTTGGCTAGTTTTAATAATTATATGTTTTCAATGTTTTCTATATTTGTTATAGGGTTTAAAACAATAATGCTTAAAATTTCAGCTTAAAATCTGCCAGCCATGATTCTTGAATCTGGGTCATTCCTGTAGACTCTCCTGTTCATCTGAATTGACTTTTATTACAATGTTTCTAAATACGTACAAATAGGATGGTGGGTACAAGTGTCTCATGCTTGTATCATCCATACAACCATAAAACTAAAACTGATTTTTAAATTAAACATAAGCAAAATTTCAAATCCTATATAATTCAAACTGCAACATAAATTTAATGTGACAGATGAGGTTGTTTTGCTGAAACACAATTGGAGAAGGACAGGAAGGTCAGCCTAACCCACAATCTTGTATTAGTTGTCCACAGTGCCTGTAATCACACATTAGAGAGTAATTCAACCAACATTCAAATATCCCAGGAGGGGTAACATGTCAACTCATTTTCATCAATCAATGTCTCTGCTTTGTGATTCTGTGAAAACCCAGGGTCCTCTGGTTCCACAAATGTTTGATTCTGCTTTTACCCTAAAAAGTATGTTTTTAAACTCAAATATTAGACAAATACACAAACCAATGCATTGTAAACAAGACAGAACCCAGTGGAGACCCTGACATATCACTGAGGAGCTCTGGTAGTCTGCTTTTTTGGAATATACCATTGACACGTTTAGACTTGGCCAGTTGGTCATGAAGGCTGGTGCTCCCCCTGGTCATTTTTAAATCAAAGCCTGTGTGTGTGTGTATCTGTTGTGTGTATCTGTTAGTGTAAAATTGCATGTGAGTCCCATGGCACCTCATAGTTGTAAAAAATAAGGTAACACATCCCCAGTAGTACAGTACACGTTCATTACTTTTTGGAAGTTTTAGTGTCTCTTATCTGACCTTTAATAAGCTGAATAACCTCATTTAGACAACTCAAGGTCAAAATGTCATAATGCTTAGACCCATGCTTTGGGCCAGGGAAGAAATGGGAATTCAAGAAACAAATCAACCCAGATTCTGGTTGTTTTGAAACTCTGAGTAAATACCTGAACGAGGTCAAGATTGAAGTATCTGAGATTTATTAAAATGACATTGGATACTATTTAAGCCACATTTGATAAATATTTTATATGAAAGAATGAAGATTCAAACTGACTGTGGAAATATATGTCAAATTCATGGACTCTCTCTAAATCACGTACGTAGAAAACACAAGATGTGGTTTGGTGTTATTGGGTATCCTTAGCATTTTAACTTTGAAATAGCAATACCTTTTCATTTTTAAGCTTCTACAATAATTCAGCTGAAACACAACTTCAATCTGCAAGTCAAGCAATTAGAAAAGTTGCTACCAATTGTAGCTGCTTAGTTTTATAAGTCAGAAGATTCTTGATGCTTTGCAAGCTGAAGACATTATCAAAAAACTGAGTAATAAGGCAAATTTGAGTCTAACAAATAACCTAATTAAAGTTTGTATTAATCAAAACCTCCCAATCTTCTGATTGATTTTTGCTACATGTAAATATAAATTTGAGCATATCAAATTAATTCATACGACTCAAACACTGCTTTTCTCTCCTTTTTATATCATGGAGCTTTAAGAAAAAATAATTTTAAGAAAGTTATACTGAAAAAAAGTTTGAAATATATTGAAATAATGTCTTTTGAAAAGCATGGACAGGGATTTGAGAAATAAAGTTAAAAATAAAAAGTGAAGTCATTTTGGCTACAGAAAAGGAAACAGGCACAGAATATTACAGAGAAAGCAAGTTTAAGGATGGGGAACCAGGAGCTTCTCTGAGACAGCCCTGGGTCGTGGGACCCCAGGATGGGGTGTTGTGGTCTGAATGTCTGCATCCTCCTTAAATTTCTGTGTTGAAATCCTAATCCCCAAGGTGACAGTATTACGATAGGTTCTTTTGGGAGGTAATTAGGATGATGGTGAAGCCCTCATGACAGGATTAGCGCCCTTATGAGAAGAGACCCCAGAGAGCTCCCTGTCACTTCCCCTGGGAGGACATGAGAAGACACAGCCTATGAACCAGGAAGTGATCCTCAGCAGACACTGAATCTGCCAGTGCCTGGATCATAGATTTCCCAGCCTGCAGAAAACTGAGCAACACATTTCTGTTGTTTAAAAGACACTCAGTAGATGGTGTTTTGATATAACAGGCTAAACCAACTAAGACGGGGATGAGAAAGGCAGCGGCATCAGCATGGGAAACCCACCGTACCCTCTTCCTGAGGGTGTTGAGATGCCTCAACCTGGTTTGCTATTGAAGTTTTAAAATTTGAGATTTTAAAATCTCATGAGATTCATGAACTCCACATTTACTTTATGCAGTACTGATATTAGTGATGTGCTATTGAGACAATGTTAGACAGAAAATACATCATGAGTGAATTGACTCCACCTTTGGAATGCAGTGGTGTTTGATAGGACCACTATTAAAATATGTCCTCACATTAACAAGTAAATAGACAAAAACAGATAAGTAGATGCTAACAATATATTTCAAAAATAAATGTTAATTACTAATCAAAAATTCTCTTAGTAATCTACAAATGGAAATTACAATCTTTGTATATGGTTTTCAAGATCTCATCTAAAACAGTCAAGGTCAGACTTGGAGTTGAAACAAGAGAAATTTATGTTAACTTTAAGAACAATAAGTGATCTTGGTTAATATTATCTTTTCTTGTCAGTTCAAGCAAATGCAATAAGGCAAGAAAAATATAAGATTTATGAATAATGGAGGTTATAAAAACAACATTTTCAGTATTTGCAGAAGATAAAAATGTCTACCTGGAAATTCAAAAGACTTAACTGAAAAACTATTGGAACTAATAGGATAGGTGGTTTGTTACAATACACTCAAAATGTACACTCTATATATCAACAGACACATGCAATCTTTGGAAAAAGAGATATGATTTGTAAAGAGGTGCATTCACACACATGTGCATGTACATGGGAAAAAATACAGAGATAAATGTAAAATTAACCCTACTAATGCACATAAAAGAATACCATATGTGAAAAGATGTGAATAAGCTAATGAATAGAACTCTCAGTATTATGATATGTCAATTTTTATAAATTAGTTAATAAGTGCTAGTTCAACATAAATTTTGTCTAAATCTTCTAAAATTTACTTAAAAGAATAAATACATGACAAATTTTCATTTTAAAATGCCAAGTCATAGAGCATCTTACAAAGGCATACCAATCGAAAAATGGTGAGCCCAGACGCAGACTCAACTATGAGTAAGAATATTGTATATTGTAATTCAGCATTGCAGATCATAGGAAACCATGCACTATTTACAAAATGGTTTTGAGCTACTGTTTAACCATTTAGAAAAAAAAGTTAAATAGTTAAATGACATTAAGAAAAATTTTAGAAGGTACTTATGTATAAATTATACATTTATTAATTAAAATACTCCAGAAAAACACTGTGCAACAGAAATATAAGTCACATATGCAATTTAAATTTTGTAATAGCCAAATTAAAAAAGTACAAGTAAACAGGTGAAATCGATTTTAATAATACATTTTATTTATTCCAATAGATCCAAAATTATCATTTTAACAGGTACTCAATATAAAAATTGAATTTTTCCACTCTTTTTTTCATACTAAGATTTTGCAATTTAGTGTGCACATCTCACTTTGGAGCAGTCATATTTTAAGTGTTCAATAATTACATTGTATCAGGCAGTGGAAGCCAGAAGATAAAAACAAGTGAGAATTTACGTTTATAATTTCCTATAGAGTCCTCCTAAGCATAACGCCAAAGGCAAAAAAAAAAAAACCACAAAATAAAGATTAAACTATATGTCCATAGAGTATAAAAATCATCTTTATATTAAAATAGTTATTAAAAACACAAATATTTATCAGAACAAGAAACACTTTGATAGAAAAATGAACAAAGATCTCCCAGCAATTCACAGAAGTCAAACACAAACACTCAATGAGCAAAGAAAATAAAAAGAACAAAAAACACTAGAGACGTCATGCAATTCAAACATTGGATGTTGTTTTAAGAAATCAGATTACTGGAATAAATATTAGAAGTGCCGGCTCTCTCAGGCAGTTTTGCAGCTTTCCTGCTGGGGTTGGGAGAGATGCGGAGAGAGCCTCTTCTCAGCATGGGTTCGGATCCCAGGGTCAGCACTTGTATCTGGGTTACCTTACACGAATTAGTTAATCCCTCAGATCCTCTATTGCTTCATTTGTAAAACGAGAATGAGAATAAAGCTTGCTCCACTTGGCTACTGTAAAGATTAAATAAGACTGTGTGTATAGAAGCTAGAACGCAATAACCAAGCAATAAATCTCACCTCATTACCAGAGACAGTATTTTTTCGGATAACAAACATACATTGAGAACAACTATTTGTAAATTACAATTATTTATATAATGACTTAGCTGAGTAATCTTTGTTGTGTAGTACACTGCTCATTTTCTATAGGTAACACAATTTAATTGGAAAAATAAGTGTGGATTGCATCTTCTTATCTCTCTCCAGGTTTTTCCAGCCACTATTTGTGATTACATACAGTTTTAGAGAAGTGTAGACTCTTCAGATTACCCATTGTGAACTAACAATGCACTTACAGAGCCTGCCTTCATCCATCCAATGTCACATATCTGCCCTGTGTGTGTTTGAGTTCATCTTTTGGCTAAAGACTAGTTATAGGTGGCTGACCCTGGAACATAGTATGATCAGTACAGAGATTTCTGAGAAGCATGTTTATATTTGTGTTTATATAGAAATGTGCTACTTTCATTCTTTCTTCAGTGGAATATCACAGCTGCCCTGTGAAGGAAACAATGCATGCAGTGGTCCATTTCCAAGATAAAGTGCCTTGAACCGGCTTAGGTCAGCAAACTACAGAAGAAATAGGATACACTAGGCCCCTGCTTGGATCACCGATGCCTGCTTGTCAGCCTCCCCGTCCCCCACCTGTCCCCCTCCCCACTTGTTTCCCTCACCCGAACCAAAGAAGTTTAGTCTAAGTTAAAAGTTTACTAGCCTGCAAAATAGCTCATTTTTTCTGTTCTTATCAGCGTGCCCAGCTACTTAGGTTGTAAGTTCTCCAAGTCTCTGAGTCCATTCTTTGGGTTTAAATGACTATGTTTGTTTCTCACACCGGGAATGATAATGTGCTGGAATATTAAACATGTTTGAATTCCAGACAATGCACAATTAACTATAAAACTTGCAATTTAATTATTATTCTATCATGACATAATTTTAGAACTGAGAGGACTCAGAAAATATTTAGTCTGAAAATATCTTTTTAAAACAAAGCTGGAAGCAGTGGCTGGGAAAACAAGTCTGTGAATGAACTGAGCCCAACCCAGGACTTCCCCATCCCAGCAGCAATTCTTTGTGGCACCTTGCTGTGTAGAGTTTTCTAGAGTTAACAAACTGCAAAGCTTCACAATGGAAATGTCATTTTACTGTATGCTTAATAAATTGTGCTTTTTTGATGGAAACATTTGCCTCTGGGGTCTTTAGTCTAAACACACACAGAGACAGGCACATGCTCACAAATGCACACACGTGTGCACACACACACTAACATGTCTCCACTCCGTCAGGTGGAACCTGCATTTGTCTGAGGAATGGCGAGCTTTTAAGCCCGCATGATTACAGAATGCCTAGATCCTGAAAGTGGCTGGAACTGAAATTACTACCTTGCAGATGTCCACATTTGGTTAAGTCTCCAAATTAACTGCTTCAAATAAGAACTTAATTTCGGTTTAATAGGACAGCCAGTGTGTGCTAATTAAAGACAGAATGATTCTTGAAAAGGCATTTACTGAGTGTTTAACGACTACGTAATAGAAGCGGACCAGCTACACACCGTGGTTGCTGAACTTCCACAACCGGGTTCTTACTAATCAGTTGGTGTTTACTCATCAGGAAAGACCTATCCTGGCAAATCTCAATCACTCCACAGGGCAGGATTTCTGGCCACTGCAGGTAGATGCTTAGGTTTAATTGTTTCACGGCACGTCTTGGGATTCAGGAGGTTTTCCTCGCATAAATCAATGATTCTTTTGACTGCTTCAGATTCTTTGCTAACTCTCATTTTTTTCATTTTGTCCGAATCCATTAATAAGTCCTTTCATTTTATGCTGGCTTATATATATTTTTAGTTTACGTTGAAAATTTGAAATTAAAATATTAAAGTCGTTTTCTATTTTTACCAGAAAGATATTTTTATCCATTATGCAAAAGCCCACGTTGAAAAAGGTGGATGCAACTTGTAAAGTATATTGAAACGGTTAAACATTTTTGGTTTAATAAAAAATTATGGAGTCACCAAATCAGAGCAGAGCTGTCTTAGTCTGATCACGCTGCTGTAACAAAAACACCACGGAATGGGAAGCTTCAACAGCCAAGCGCACGTCCCAGGGCTCTGGAAGCTGGGAGTCGGAGACCACGGTGCTGGCAGGGCGAGTTCCGCAGAGGGCCTCCTTCTGGCTCAGAGATGGCCTCCTGCACGCTGTGTCCTTACATGGCAGAGAATATGGAAGCTCCCTGGGTCTCTTCTTATAAGGACACCAATCAATCACATCGCATAGTTCTCGCTCTCACGACCTCACCTAACACTGGTTACCTCCTGCAGGCCCCACCTCCAGATCCCATGACATCGAGAGCTAGGGCTTAAACACAGGAATTGTGGAGAAACACAGTTCACTCCGTACCGTATCCACAGTGGTTGCCAGGAAAAATGAAAGTGCTTTTATGGAAAGTAAAGGAATGAGAGAAAAAACGTAAATACAGCACCATAATTCCCCAATCTCCACTGAATTTTCCCGTAGCTGGTTTCATAGAATATTCCTGGATAGAATGTGCCCTCCCCAGTTCTGGGAATGTATGAATACCGAAACCGGCTCCAGATATATACAGATATTTTAAGTAACAACAAATGTTCTTCATTTATATAATAACTACACCCGGTACTTTGGCTTTGCAGAGCAAGGAGAAATCACCACCAACAATTGCTGTTCTATTCTTTCGCTTGGATTCAGGACAGACACTTCTGCCCTGCTCTGACGCGTCCAGGAGCTGCCTCATCCTTCTGATGGGCCTGCCTTGGCCTGGGTCTCCTGGGTTCCGAAATCTTTAGTTTGCCCTTCTAGATGACCGCAGGCCAACTCTGGGTGTCCCCAAGGATCCTCTCTCCACAGAGACCACCTGCCCCAGGGAGGGCCCACAGCATCCTCGGATCCCACAGGACAGTGGTCATCAGAGGTTGGTTTGCTTCATTAGAGGTGGCACCCAGGCTCCTCCTGGAGGGACCTTCGCTTCCTGATCCTTCCCAGCACTCTGCGCTTTGGACTCCCACACCTCTGATTCCCGCTGGCACGGGGGCTCCATTTGCTGGGTACCCTCCCTTGGGTGAGGCTGGTGCTGCAGCCAATAGGATGTTGAACACCCCACACAGGGGAGAACTGGCGCTGGCCATGGAAGGGCAGCCAGGAAAACCTTGGAGCTGGGAGACTCCTAAAAAGTGAGCAGATGGGAACACCATCCAGGAAAACAGGCGCATCCCAAAAACTCGTGTAAGGGGAGATCAAGGATGTCAAATCCAGGTTACTGGTGCTCAATCATCCCAGGAAAAATGGAGACAGCGCACCGTGTCCTCCCGCCCAGCCTCGGCACTGCACTGGTGGGCTTAGCAGCTCTCTAGCGACCACGTGGTTCATCGCAAGCATTTCAGGGGTAGCTAAAACCCCGAAACACGGCTTCTCTTTTGGCCTGGCAAAAGAGACTTTTGACTTGGACCGGATAGCAAGGACGGCATGCTGGTTTCCTTCAACCTTCTTTATAAGCACACAAACACTTATTTTCCATACTTAATTTCCCAGTATGTTTGTTTTTACCTCAGGACTTTACTTTTACCTTAGAACTTCACCTACCTCAGGATCATCCAGCACCCGTGAGTGGTCACCCACCCAGACACCACAGCAGCTGTGTCTTGTTTCACGTGGATGTGGGCATCCTCTTCTGAGGGACACCGTGAAAGGCAAGGGCCTCTCCTAGGAGAAGAGCTTTCAAATTCAGGGCTGTGGTTTTCCTCAACAGTAACCATGATGTCAAAAACCGGCCCTTTTGACAGCTGTGTTCTGATTGTAAAAATCACTAAACTCTAATGATAATGACATATTTAGGCCAGACATCTTTCAAAAATAAATGCTTTGGAAAATGCCTAATTGTTGACTATTCCAAATGCCACTTGCATCTTAGCAAACTTGTATAAATGTAATCCCATGTATACAATTTCTAAAATTATGTAGTAATTTTTCAAGTAGCATTTGAATATTTTTTTAAAAATTAAATAGGAATGGTAGAGGTGATTTGTTCTTTAGAAAGAATTACATCTCTATTCATCTTTTTTTTTAACTAATTTCACCTAACAAATCCTGATGGGGTGAGGGTGAGATTTGAATTGTAAGTGTTGGCATCTCTGAGTGAAATATATTACACCGGACACTTCAATCTCCATCATAATTGTGTCACATCTCACCAGGATTTTCATAATGCACCATGTGTGATGGCTGCTGGGAAGCAGATGTAGGTGCCAGGCAGAGCAAAAGGTGTGAGCACTTATTATTTCCCAAATTCAATAAAGGGGTAAGAAGATTTATGATAAAAGAATGGCTTCAAGTTCATACTACCTAAATAGTGAAACCATGGACTTTTCACCCACATTGACGTGAACCAGGACAGCAGGCACAAAAGGGTCAAAATAATAATAATAATAATAATTCACATGCATAGCACATGCTTTGAGGGGGGCCCTTTGCTAGCCACTTTATATACGTGAAGTCCTCAGTTCTCACAGGGACCCTAAGAGGAAGGTTCAGTCATGAGCACCTTTGGCTTAAAGATGAGGAAATTGGGGTTCAGAGAGGTCAAGCGACTGGTGAGGGTCACGGGGCTGGAGCCTGGAAGACCAGCTCCACATCCAGCTGCACCTGAGGGTAAGCATCCTGGGCTCCATGTGAACTGCCTCTCCCATCGCACCAGGGGCAGGTGCACACATGCCTAGAAACACAGGCACAAGCATGCATGTGTGCACATACTCACGCAGGTGCTTGCATACATGCATGAGCACACATGTATGCAAGTGCAAGTACGCACACAAGCACATGTGTGCACACAGGCACTAACATGTGCACATCCACTCAAGTGTGTATGGATGTATTTGAATGCACAGTCAGGCGCTGACACCTATACCCAAAAGCATTGCTTGTGTCCAAAGACAGGCACACAAAGCATGCACACGTGCACATGCAAATGAGCATACATGCACACACAAACACAGGTGCATACCCAAACAGGCACATGTGCACACATGATCCCATAACAGAGATATACACATGTATGCAGGTGCACACTCACAGAGGTACTTGTGTGTACACATCCAAACCTATGCACACACCTATGTGCAGGCAGTTGGTGCACACACACATATGAGCACTGTCAACATGAAGGACAGCTCTGGGAAGTGTGGCTGAGAAGCTGAATGTGGCAAATGAGAAGATCCATGGAACATGAAATGTTATTTCACCTTTAAACTGAATTGTAGGGGTCCAGGCATTTGTGAAGGGCTGACCTCTCAGACCCCTCATCATATCACCACCCACAGTCTCCAGGCAATTAGGATCCCAGCCGGCATGGTGGCACCATCACCCTCTGTCAGCCGGGCTCTGGGAAGAGGGCTCTTTCTCTGAACAGAGTGCTCAGCCATCCTCTGGCCTCTCCTTGTTTATCAAGATGTTCCTTCTGCCCAATGCTGTGACCCATTGATACTCAGATGGAGGTGGAGGAAGACGTGCGTCTTCGTCTGAAGGGCTCTGCCCAGCTGTTCCAGAACCCACCACCACACCACAGACAGCTGCTCCTTCCAGGGCTGTGAGCTGGTCCTAGGGAGAGAACAAAGTGCCCTCACTCAACAGGACCCTGATGAAGGGAAAGGCTCTGTCTTTGCAGGGATGGCCTCGAACCTCCTCCTGCCTGATCTCCCTGTGTCCAGCAGCAGCGTGGTCCCTGCAGCCTCTTCCTTCTGGCCTGGATCTTGACTCTGGCCTCCACCACACCAGGTCATGCCACTCGGCCCCACTCGGCCCCACAAAGCCCCACAGCTCTCCTTGTGGTCTAGACGTTGCATGCTTATCTTGGCATTGGCTTCTGATAAATTCTTTGGTTTGAAGCGTCTGCCTCTCCCAGAGGCTGGTGCCCCTAGTTCCGCACAACCAGCAGAATAAGACGGCTTTTGGACATGTCTCTTCGTTCAACTTATTTGGGTGACTTTGCAGGTGGGTGATTGCACAGACAAGTGCCTCCTTGGCACTGTCTCAGGTGTGGGACCCACAGAGGTGATCATCCCTCCTGTTTTTGTTACTATCATCTTCTTGACTAACTAGCCATTTCTATATGCAAACCAGCCAATAACCAGTTTACGATTGATTAGATAGACTGGGAATTTTTATCAGGTGAGAGACAGGCTGGAGGTGGGTCTCAACTATGGTGTGGTCATCTCGAAAACATATACAAACAATTCAATGATGAGCTTAACATTTTTGACCTTTTTGTTTTTAGTTAAACAAAATGAATTAGCTTCATAAAGAAGTTTTGCTATTTTTTCAACTTGAGTGAAGATATTAAACATTAATATAAATTCATCTTTAAAAATTGTAGATATTTATCAGTGCACTTATTTTTGAATTCTGTTGCAGCTCAATCAACTTATTTTATTTATTTATTTATTTATTTATTTGAGATGGCATCTCACTCTGTCATCTAGGCTGGAGTGCAGTGGTGCAGTCTCATTTCACTGCAACCTCCGCCTCCTGGGTTCAAATGATTCTCCCACCTCAGCCTCCCACGTAGTTGAGATTACAGGCATATGCCACCACAACAGACTACTTTTGTGTTTTTGTTGTTGTTGTTGGTGGTGGTGGTGGTTTCTTTTTTTTTTTTTTTGTATTTTTAGTACAGACAGGGTTTCATCACGTTGGCCAGGCTAATCTTGAACTCTTGACCTCAGGTGAGCCACTTTGCCCAGCCTCAATTCACTTATTTTAAAATCAAGTTGCATACTATCTGAAGTAATGACGTACACTTTTCTTGCCTTCTTATCATTGGAATCTGCCAATTTGTGTTAGATGGAGAAGGTATGGAACATACAGATGGTAAATTGGTACCCTCTTCGTGACGACCTTTCTTGCGAACCCTGCAAGACTTCATGCCCCCCATTCCTAAGGGCACAGAAGCAAAATTCAACAGAAGAACATGTGGTGGCCATTCACGGGTGAGTGCGCCTGGCATTCCGAGACCTCGTCTACCATCCTAAAGATAACGTCCACGGTGAGTGCGCCTGGCATTCCGAGACCTCGTCTGCCATCCTAAAGATAAAGTCCACGGTGAGTGCGCCTGGCATTCCGAGACCTCGTCTGCCATCCTAAAGATAACGTCCACGGTGAGTGCGCCTGGCATTCCGAGACCTCGTCTACCATCCTAAAGATAAAGTCCACGGTGAGTGCGCCTGGCATTCCGAGACCTCGTCTGCCATCCTAAAGATAAAGTCCACGGTGAGTGCGCCTGGCATTCCGGAGACCTCGTCTACCATCCTAAAGATAAAGTCCACGGTGAGTGCGCCTGGCATTCCGAGACCTCGTCTACCACCCTAAAGATAAAGTCCACGGTGAGTGCGCCTGGCATTCCGAGACCTCGTCTACCACCCTAAAGATAAAGTCCACGGTGAGTGCGCCTGGCATTCCGAGACCTCGTCTGCCATCCTAAAGATAACGTCCACGGTGAGTGCGCCTGGCATTCCGAGACCTCGTCTACCATCCTAAAGATAAAGTCCACGGTGAGTGCGCCTGGCATTCCGAGACCTCGTCTGCCATCCTAAAGATAAAGTCCACGGTGAGTGCACCTGGCATTCCGGAGACCTCGTCTACCATCCTAAAGATAAAGTCCACGGTGAGTGCGCCTGGCATTCCGAGACCTCGTCTACCACCCTAAAGATAAAGTCCACGGTGAGTGCGCCTGGCATTCCGAGACCTCGTCTACCACCCTAAAGATAAAGTCCACGGTGAGTGCGCCTGGCATTCCGAGACCTCGTCTACCACCCTAAAGATAAAGTCCACGGTGAGTGCGCCTGGCATTCCGGGACCTCGTCTACCATCCTAAAGATAAAGTCCACGGTGAGTGCGCCTGGCATTCCGAGACCTCGTCTGCCATCCTAAAGATAAAGTCCACGGTGAGTGAGCCTGGGATTCCGAGACCTCGTCTACCACCCTAAAGATAAAGTCCACGGTGAGTGCGCCTGGCATTCCGGGACCTCGTCTACCATCCTAAAGATAAAGTCCACGGTGAGTGCGCCTGGCATTCCGAGACCTCGTCTGCCATCCTAAAGATAAAGTCCACGGTGAGTGAGCCTGGCATTCCGAGACCTCGTCTACCATCCTAAAGATAAAGTCCACGGTGAGTGCGCCTGGCATTCCGAGACCTCGTCTACTATCCTAAAGATAAAGTCCACAGTGAGTGCACCTGGCATTCCGAGACCTCGTCTGCCATCCTAAAGATAAAGTCCACGGTGAGTGCACCTGGCATTCCGAGACCTCGTCTGCCATCCTAAAGATAAAGTCCACAGTGAGGGCACCTAGGATTCTGAGACCTCGTCTACTATCCTAAAGATAATGTCCACGGTGAGTGCTCCTGGCATTCTGAGAGCACATCTGCCATCCTAAAGATAAAGTCCATGGTGAGTGCGCCTGGGATTCTGAGACCGCATCTGCCATCCTAAAGATAAAGTCCACGGTGAGTGAGCCTGGCATTCCGGGACCTCGTCTACCATCCTAAAGATAATGTCCATGGTGAGTGCGCCTGGCATTCTGAGACTACATCCACCATCCTAAAGATAACGTCCTACCTCATTCTTGATTTCTATGTAATGCCCTCACACTTTATCTTCATCTAATAATCAGTAAATTTTAAATAGAATTAAATTTCATTGAGGAACAATCTTCAGAACTAAAACAAAAATGTCATCTTTCTCCTTGTGTCTTATGGCTTAGAATGTTGGAAAATGCTTTGAGCACAATTTAATGAGAAGCATGAGGCACTCTAGATGATTTCAGAAGAAAAGTTTATATTTAGAGATGCAAAATGTTTCTTTTATTTTGGAGTGTAGAAGGGACTCAGCAATTACAATGTGCGTTTGAATGCTGTTGTCAGCCAACTCCTGTGTGTTCCCTGAAGAAGACTTGGGGCTAATGAGAACATTTGTTTTCAGAACAGAATCCACTAAATGGTTTGAAAGAGCCATTTCCCCTGACAGTTGTGAAAGTGGAAGCTGATTGGTAGAAATTTTCCTCTGGCCTCCTACTTATCACCTAGCCAGAGCGTTTACCGCTATGTCTGCCTTTACTTTCAACATAAGGAGTTTAGGTTTGTTTTCTTTTTCTGCATCAGAGACAGAAGCTGTGAGAGGCAATTGAGCAACTTCATGCTCCACAGCCTGGGCTGCCAGGGAGCTGCATTGGCACTTCTGCAAGGAACTGGGGCACACGCAGCTGGACCTCAACATTAATTCCTCAATAATTCATGACACGCCTATGAAACTTTAATGGCGAGTTCGAAAGTAATGGCATGGCTGCCATGTCCCCTGATTGTTCATAGAGCAAGTTGCCTGGAAATGTTGTGGACGCTCCGTTGGAACCCACCATTACCGGCTGAAAGGAATGCGAAAGATGAGTTTAGAAAATGCTGTACTGTCTGCTAGTCACTGAGAACAAAGCAGAAACATCACCTGGAAAGCACTAAAGTTCATGAAAACATGACATGTGTGGCCATAATCATTTAATTTTCTGTCCTCCATCCCCCACTCACCTTAAATACAAATATCACAAGGTCTTTAGACTGTTTGCACATTTGGATAGTTTCGATAGAGAAGGAAAAGGAATAGGCACATTCTGAGTCGTTCCAGAAATAAGAAATAGGCCCAACAGCTGCCATAAGAAGGCAAATCTGGTCGCTGTAAGGAAGACTTTTCTAATAAAGTCATTTATGAAAGTAAGAAATGCCTCATGGGATAGTAAATGCTGAGATCAAAGCTGAAACAATTGCTATGGAGGATGTGGAATCAGATGATGCAGCTCCTGAGGAGCTGGTCCAGATGACCGGGAGTCCTCCAGCCACTCAGCTGGGCCTGGCTGGCTGATCAGAACCCAGCGCTGTTTGTTCCAAGGCTACACTGGCCACTGCAGGTGCAACTGCCGAGCCAGGGCTGATCTGGAGACACCTCTGGGTGTGGCGGGTGGAGGCGGCTCTGCAGAAACAACTCTCTGCCATTGCCCAGGTAAGAATTGTGGCAAGGAAAAGGCAAAAGGGCGCCAGAGACTTCCAGGTGGCCCCAACTCCTCATTGAGCTCGACAGGCACAGCACCTGGTTGAGACTGCTTTCAGGAGCACAAGGAAATGCTTGCATGTCTTTCAGAATCAAAGGAGAGAATGAACTTCTAAGTCAAAGAAAATGTTTTCATATGTAATATTAATATATTTGTGTTTATACCAACGCAGCTGAAAAATACAATTTTTTATTTGTATTTTATTTGTTTTATGGAAGGAGGGATCCATGAGAGCAGAAGCCTCGAGTGTGAAGGAGTACTGCCCTGTCTGCTTGGGGTCTCAGGGGTCTCTGGGGGTCCAGGGGCCCCAGGTCTTGGAGTCTTTGGGTCTCAGAATCTCAGGGGTCTCTAGGGTCTCAGTGGCTAGGTTTTCAGAGTCTCTAGGGTCTTGGAGTCTTTGGGTCTCAGAATCTCAGGGGTCTCTAGGGTCTCAGTGGCTAGGTTTTCAGAGTCTCTAGGGTCTTGGAGTCTTTGGGTCTCAGAATCTCAGGGGTCTCTAGGGTCTCAGTGGCTAGGTTTTCAGAGTCTCTAGGGTCTTGGGGTCTTTGGGTCTCAGAATCTCAGGGGTCTCTAGGGTCTCAGTGTCTAGGTTTTCAGAGTCTCTAGGGTCTTGGGGTCTTTGGGTCTCAGAATCTCAGGGGTCTCTAGGGTCTCAGTGGCTAGGTTTTCAGAGTCTCTAGGGTCTTGGGGTCTCCAGGATCAGGGCGTGTTGGAGGCATAAGGAGTCCCAGAAGAGCTCCCTCAAGTCCTCAGAATGACAGGGGCCCTCTGGCTGCCCTCGGGCCCTTTGGAACCTGCTGGAGGCTCAGCCTGGTCCTGTGCAATGACCTTATGTTTCTAGAACAGATTTTCTTCAAATACATATTGTCTTTAACAAATATTGGTGCAGAAACAGCCTGTCCATGGAAGAACATCTCCTGATTCTGCACGGAGACACGGGCAGAGCCAACACCTGGTGTCCCATGTGGGCTGCAGACCCACCCTTGACTCTGCATGCTCAGGGCCAGATTCACCCACGTGTTGTTTGCATACTCTCACTAGGGTACCAGGCCCAAATGCAGGAAAGCATCTCATAATTCATGTTTCCAATCATTACATCAGTCATCCTAGCGCAGCCAGGCAATCTGACTTGAACCAGCAATAATTTTGCTGAGAGCACTGGGACACCATATTTTCACTCCATCGATATTTCCTGTGCCCTGCAAAGTTGGCCCAGGGGTGACATGCCAGGGTGCCCTGAGGTGCCCAGCCTGGGCAGCCACGTGCTCCACTAGTCATATCTGCCTCAACATCCCAGCATGCTCACCTAGCAATGCCTGCCACAGCAAACAAGCCTGCCAAGCTAGTCATGCCCACTCTCACCTGAACAACCTCAACCTGCAATGTCTGCCAGGCCTGGAACTTGCTGTCCTCCTTCCCACTCCACAGGTGTCTTTACTCCCCCACAGGTGTCCCTGCCTCCCCCCTGCAGGTGTCCCTATGCCACCTGCAAGTATCCCTGTCTCCCCAGAAGGTTTCTCTGTCCCCCTTTTTTACAAATGTCCCTGTCTTCACCATAGGAATCCCTGTCCCTACACAGATGTCCCTGCCTCCTCACTAGATGTCCCTGCCCTCTCCCCAGACAGGTATCCCTGTGCCCACCACAGGTGTTCCTGTCTCTCTCCTGTAGGTGTCCCTGCCCTCTCTGCTAAGAGGAGCTCCATTCAAGGGAGGGGGAGAGTCAGCCCAGGACCCACCACCAGCCAGAATCTGTTTCCTGCTGGGCTGATCACAAGTTCAATGTTTTAATTATTTTTAACAATTTCATTTATATCCTTGATAGTAGCCTTTTGTTCAAAAAAATGTATCACAAACATCACATCCCATTCTATTGCTTGCTTTTCTACTTTCTTAGTATCCACATACACCTATAAATATATGTGGGGTGTGTGTATTTTAATTGTTGCCAGTTGCTAATATATAGGAATATAAGTAGTCTTTGCATGATGATTTCGTACATAGTGATTTTCTCAATCTCCTTTTTTTTACTTTTTTTGAGACGGAGCCTCGCACTGTTGCCCAAGCTGAAGTGCAGCAGCGCTATCTCAGCTCACTGCAACCTCCGCCTCCCGGGTTCAAGCAATTCTTCTGCCTCAGTCTCCCGAATAGCTGGGACTATAAGTGCCCACAGTCACGCCCCACTACTTTTTGTATTTTTAGTACAGATGGGGTTTAGCCATGTTGGCCAGGCTGGTCTCGACCTCCTGACCTCAAGCAATCCACCCATCTTGGCCTCCTGTGGTGCTGGGATTACAAGCATGGGCCACCACTCCTGGCCTCAATCTACTTTTTAATTTTAAAAATAGTTTTGGATTATTTATATATGTGATTATGTCATTTACAAAAATTTTTATTTCTTCTTTTTGATTCTCTATATTTTATTTTGCTGAGTGTGCACATGTGCATATATTTGTATTCTCATTTCTCGTGTCAGAGGAAAGATTTCAATATTTCATCTTTACATATGATGTTAGCTATAGGTTGTTTTAAAAATGCTCTTTGTCAGAATTTTTTTTTAAGTTTCCTTCTATATCTTAATTGCTGGAATTTGTAGAATCTATAGCAAAGAGAATTTAAGCTTTTCACATGCTATATTTACTACTTGTAAGATGTTTAAAAATTATCTTTTTTACTTTGTTGAAGCAGTATTATGTACTGAATGACTTTCAAATGTGAAATTCAATCTGCTCTCCTTGAAACAAACTAAACTTTATTGTGACATTTTCTCATTTTTCATATATTGATGGATTTACTCAGAAAACTATCAGGGCCTAGAGATTTCTTCGTTGGAAAATTTTTACTTATGTATTTAATTTCATAATACATTCAGGGATATTACAGTGTTCTATTTCTTCTTGTGTCACTTTCAGAAAGTTGTGTTTTTCTAGTCATTTAGCCATTTCATTTAAGTTTTCAAATTCATTGCCATACCTTGTCCACAATTCCCTCATATTAGCTTTCAATGTCTGTAGGGTCTATAGTGATATCACATTTTTCACAGATATTGGTTTTCTGGCCTTCTCTTTCTCTCTCTCTCTCTCTCTCTCTCTGCATCCTCTCCCCCTTATGATCTGTCTTGCCAAGTTATTAATTTTATTAGTTTATTCAAACTAATTATTTTTATTATATTATTGGGTTGCATTTTGCTACTTTTAGCTCATACTTTTATTATGGGCCATTTTTTTACTGCGCCTTAATCTTTTAAATTTCTCAATGCATGAATTATGAAAAATACATTTAATGCCATAACTTTTCTCGAGACAAAACGTTAGGTACATTACTGAAGTTTTCATATAAGAGTTTTTATTTTGAGTATTTTAAAATATTTTAAAATTGATGTTATGATTAATTCCTTGACATCATTTATGTAGAGGTGCATTCCTTTAGTTTGAAATATATAGGTATTTTCTACCATTTGACCCAGCAATCCCATTACTGGGTATATACCCAAAGGATTATCATTCATGCTACTATAAAGACACATGCACATGTATGTTTATTGCGACACTATTCACAATAGCAAAGACTTGGAACCAACCCAAATGTCCATCAATGATAGACTGGATTAAGAAAATGTGGCACATATACCCCATGGAATACCATGCAGCCATAAAAAAGGATGAGTTCATGTCCTTTGTAAGGACATGGATGAAGCTGGAAACCATCATTCTCAGCAAACTATCTCAATGACAAAAAACCAAACACTGCATGTTCTCACTCATAGGTGGAAATTGAACAATGAGAACACTTGGACACAGGGTGGGGAACATCACACACCATGGCCTGTCATGGGCAGAGTGGGGAGGGACAGCATTAGGAGAAATACCTAATGTAAATGATGAGTTAATGGGTGCAGCACACCAACATGGCACATGTATACATATGTAACAAACCTGCACGTTGTGCACATGTACCCCAGAACTTAAAGTATAATAAAAACAAACAAAAAAAGCAACTACTATTCCCCCAAATGCAAATATGTGGACATTTTCTAAATTTATTAACCCTTACAGACGAAAGAATGTAATAAAATTTCTAGCAAGATAAAAAAAAAGAAATGTATAGGTATTTTCTAGTTTATTTTTCTTATTTTGAGTTTTGGCTTGCTTCCACTGACATCAAAATTTATACTGTGAATGATTTCAGGCCTGTGAAATTTGTTGAATCTTGTTTTAGGGCCTAGAAGATGGCCAATTTTTTGAGTGCTGTATCATCCCTCAAAAGAATGCTTATTCTGTAGTTATTAGCTGTGGTGTTCTATGTATGCTAATTGGGACATACTTAGTAATCATTTTATTCAAATCTTCTTCATCTGCACTGGTTTATGCCTGCTCTATTAATTTTTGTGAAGTGTGCTAAATTATCCAAATATAGTCAAGCGTGGTGGCTCATGTCTGCAATCCCAGCACTTTGGGAAGCCAAAGCAGGCAGATGACCTGAGGTCAGGAGTTGAGAGCAGCCTGATCAACATGATGAAATCCTGTCTTTAGTAAAACTATAGAAAATTAGCTGAGCATGGTGGTGAACGCCTGTAATCCCAGCTACTCAGGAGGCTGAGGCAGGAGAGCAGCTTGAAACTGGGAGGCAGAGGTTGCAATAAGCCAAGGTCACGCCACTGCACCCCTGTGCAACAACAGTGAAACTCCGTCTCAAAAAAAAAATTATGCAAATATAATTTTGCAGTTTTAAATTTCACCTTTAAAGTTTCTCACTTTGTCATCCATATAATGAATCTCAAGTATATAAAAGCATTGGAAAGTAATCTGTTTTTTTAACTTATTCTTCCAGTCTCTGCCTCTGCCTTTAAGTAAAGGGGTTAATCAATTTATTATTAATGTAATTACTAATAAGGCAGGATTTTCACCTGTCACTTTGCTATTATTTTCTATATTTCTTGTATCTTTTAATTCCTCCATTCCTCCCTTATTGCCTTCTCTTGTGTTAAGTAGGTATTTTAATATCCTTGTAATATCTTTGGAGTTCTTTTCTTTTGTGGTTCACCTGAGGATTATAATTAACATCTTAATTTATAACAATTTAGTTTATTTTAATATTAATTTAACCACAATAGTATATAAAAACTTTGCTTCTATATAGCTCCATTCCTCTCTTCCTCCCCTTTTGTGTTGTTATAAATTACATATTTATACATAATTAATTGTATGTAATAAATTAAGGCCTTAAACATTGTAAATCCAGCAACACATATTTGTAATTTTTGCATTACATAGGTTTTTAACCAAATAAAAGAAAAAGGGAGTTATAAAATGTCTTACACAGTTCAGGCTTCTATAATGAGATACCGTGGACTGGGTGGTTTATAAAACCACAGACAGAAATTTGTTTTTCATAGTCCTGGAGGCTGAAAACGTGAGATCAGGGTGCCAGCATGGTCAGGTTCTGGTGAGGGCCCTCTTCTGTGTTGCAGACAGACAACTTCTATCTGTATATTCACATGACAGATACAGAAAAAGGGAGCTCTCTGGGCTTTCCTTTATAAGGGCACTAACCTCAATTATGAGGGCTCCAATATCATGACCTAATACCTTTCAATATATGAATTTTGGAGGGCCATAGACATTCAGATATATATTATATATAATATATATGTAATATAATATAAATATATATCTGAATATACATGTGTATATATACACATTCAGCATATATATATACATACTGTGTGTATGTATATATATATGCTGAATGTATCTTCAATTTCTTTACTCATGGATTTGAGTTTACTTTCTAACATCTCTTCACTTAATCTTAAAAATCTCCTTTTAGTTATTTATTATAGATCAGATTTGACAGTAACAGTTCTTTTTAAAGTTTTTATTTATTTGGGAATACTGCAACTTCTTCATTTTTAAAGGACAGTACTTCAGGGTATAGAATTCTTGGATTGATAATGTTTTGACTATGTCATTCCACTGTCTTCTAGCCTCCATTGTCTGTAAAAAGAAATTAGCTGTTAATCTTATTGATAATACCTTATGCATGATTAGTTTCTTCTCTGTTGCCACTGAAAGCAGCAACTCTGTCTTTGACTCTCAACAATTTAATTATAATATGTCTTGGTTGGCTCTCTGAGTTTATTCTACATGGAAGTCATTTAATATTTTTAGACATTTAGATTAATGTTTTTCATTAAATTTGGGAAGTTTTTAACCATTATTTTCTAAAATAACCTTTTTTTTCTCCTTTCTTTATCTCCTATCCTTCTAAAAATCCATTATGCATATGTTAGTGTGCTTGATGGTGTACCACAGGTCTCTGAGGCTCTGTTCATTTATCTTCACATTTTCTTCTCTCTGTTTCTCACTGGACAATTCCAAATGACCTTTCTTCAAATTTGCAGATTCCTGCTCAAATCCAATGTTGAGCCACTACAGTAAAATCTTCATTTTGCTTATTGTAGTATTTAACTCAAAAACTTCTACAAAAAAATTTCCTTTTTGTATCTTGTATTTTTTTATGTACTCTCTATTGGTGAGTATCTTCATAATTCCATTTAGTTATTTAGCCATGGCTCCCTTTAGATCTTTGGACATATTTAAAACAATTTTTTAAAATGCTTTGGCTGTTATTTCTAACATCTGAATTCTTTAAGGACGATTTCTATTTACTGCAGTTGACCTCACTCCCCCTCTCTGTTTGGCCCATACCTCCTTGTTTATTTGTATGTCTCATATTTGTTGTTGCTAAAAATTGAACATTTCTAATATGTAATGTGGCAACTCTGGTGATTAAATTCTCCTCACTTGCAGGGTTTTATGTTGACGTTCTTTGTTGTTTTGTTTTAGTTTGCTTATTTACTAATTAATTATGTAAGTCTCTTTTCATTATGTGTGGCCACTGAAGTCTCTACACAGTTTGATGGTCAGCTAATGAGAAGACAGGTATTTTCTTAGATGCCTGAAACCAATAAGTCTACCAGTCTTTGCTGAAGGACTTTGTGTGCAGATTGGGGAACACCTTTAATACATAGTGAGCCAGGAAACACTCTGCCTTTTTCTTTACATCCTGCTTGTACACAGCCTCAAGATTAGCTAGAGGTGACAGCTTAATGCCTTCTCTGCTCTTTCTTAAGCATCAACACAGCCCTACATACTCACATGTCCTTCTAGGTTCCCAGGAATACTGTGCAGTTTCTGAAGCTGCACTGATCCTGCATTTTCTAGCTGCTCCTTTTTAGTTGTTTGATTAGCTTATTGGTTAGCCTAACTGTTGCCCCCACTGTTATCTGCTGCCTCAAGCAACCTCAACGTTCAACAATTGATTGTAATTGTTTTTGACATACATCACTGTAGGAAAGGCTGTTCTTCTGAGTAAGCTTCATGTGATGTCAAAAGTAAGTACAGTCTCATGAGTGAGTCTTCCCAGGATCTACCAGACAGGTCAAATAATGCCAGTTCTTTGCTTTGAAGGGTCTCCAGACCAATTATTTCCTCCACAGTGGCTTTTAAGATTCCACTGTGATTGTAGGCTATGGGTTTTTAAACCTACCTAGAGCTGGGAAGGAGAAAATGTGAATAGGAAAAAGTAAAATGCCATAAAGCTCCTGCTTACTGAGATTCATTGTTTTTTTTTTCTTAAATAAATACTCTTTGGATTGCTTTGAAGCTTTAATTTTCAGAGCTTTGAAAAAGTTGATTCTGACAAATTTCACACTGTTCTGCTTAGCGTATGTGTGAGAAAATTTTCAGAGGTCCTTACTTTGCTATTTTCACTGACGTCTAGTTTCCTAACTTGGCTTTTAAAAGTTATGTCCCATGGCACAGAATTCTAGTTTGGGAGTTGTTTTAGTTTCAGCATTTTCAATATGCCGTATGTCATATTTTGGCTTCCATTGTTGAGAAGTCAGCCATGGGTCTTACTGTCTTCGTTTTGCACTTTTGCAATAGGGGTGACCTTTTTGGTCTGGATTTTAAAACTATTTCTTCTTTGTTGTTGTTGCCACAGCTGCTCTTGTTGATGGTGGTGGGGGTTCTCTCTTCTACTAGATATTTGAATTTTTCATTGTCACAATGATGGGAATCATTACTGGCATTTTCTTGGCAAACACTGGGAATTCACAACTTCTGTGATGCATGGGGCAGTCCTGCGAGCTACCAAAGGATTTCAATCCGTTTCAGTGGTGTCAGTGGTACCTCGCTGAGGAGTCATGACAAGGGAGGGTTAAGTGACTGGAGAGAAACCCGCCCCACATCATGGCTTCCAGGCTGTGGTATCCCACGTTTAGGACCCTCCACTGCTGCGGCAGAGAGTCACAACTTTTACCTTTCATGGATGACATGATCTCAGAAACTAAAAAGGTCCATGTCTCCTGGAGAATGTCCTCAGAGATGCCTACAACTGTGTATCTGGGGAAGCCCCCATGGGGTCCCTGACTCAGAGAGCAAAGTGTAGAACTGAAATTGAGATGTATTTTCCTTTAGAAATTGGCAGTCAGATGGAGTGAGTTGTAGAATCCTTGTCTCACAGGAAGAAGCACATCATTCGTTCAAGTCAGTAAGCAGCTTCAGTTTTGAGGTGTCGAGATGGCTCTCACTGTGAAGATGCTGAGGGCTTGGGTCTAGAATTTGGGAAAACATGTTTTTCCAGTCTTGTTTTTCAGAAGTCAACAGTTCAGGTGAAATAGAGATAGTACGATTCTACCTGTGCCTGTGAAATAAAGACTAAGACTTCAACGGTCCATTCATGGTTTTTCATCAGCCACTCTCTCCTTTTTATTTCCATCTAGGCAAAGATGGACACCTTCATGTACATTTTTCAGTTTGAAGACTTCATAAGGCATCAAGTCCTGAAAGAGAAAGAGCTCATAAAAATCATCTCATGCCTATTAAAAGTTCTCATTATTAACTCGGGGTCAATTTACTTCCTCCTTGTGAAATCTAGTATCTGGCTAAATAGGAGTTTGGATGAGCAGGTCTTTTTGTCTGTTATGGTAGCAATACTTTTATTTTCATGTCAACCCTGTCCTTTGCTGTCCCTCTCTAAGTAGAGAACATCTAAGATGCATAAAGTTCTCTCACAAATGCAATTCTGCAAGGGAAAAAGGAAATAAAGATAATTCCTGTGTAGCCAATATACAAACAGAGAATTCATGTTCATGCATCCTTGCCTGATGGGGTTTTGTAGATAAATTCTTGGGGACATAAAAGTGCCCAGTGGATTATTTGAGACTGATAAGTGTGCGGTTTTACTGCAGCCTAAGGGCCCACCGCATATCTCATGTTATCTCAAGGGAATGATGCACTCTGAATTGTTGATCTTCACAGCCTAGATCTATTTCCTCTGTGTTCTATAAAGTCAACTGATCACAGCACGCTAGGGCGCTGCTCCCAAATAAATGTCTTCAGTTTCTGATATCTGAGCCTGTCCCCTAAAACTCACCACACTCCCTCTCATTCTTCCCCCAGGATTCTCAGTGTCTGGAGACTTAATTCCTGCCGATTTTTTAGAAGAATAAAAGCCATATTTTATGTCCTGCAAGACAGTGTATCAAGAGCAACTGCTAGAGAAAAGGGCAGCTTTTGTAACTCCAGAGTGCTCCAAAAATCTGCATAGGTAATTAGATTCTGCTGCTCCAAGAACAACAAGACCATTTAACGTGGAGGACAAGGGCTTTAAATAATAGAAACTCCTATTAGGTGAATTTATGAAGAAACTGTGAAAAGTTATAACAATAATGTGTACCCTTCAATGTATTCTACTCAGTGAATATGTAAGTGGTCCTGAATCATTTATGCCAACATGCAGGAAACTGATAAATTTTGAACAAATTTAATTGAAATCACCCCTGGAGTGAGTGTGAAGGCAGGATTAAATTTAATGGTCTCACGGAGTGTCAAAGCCCAAGACTGCTCCCTTCTGAAGTTGATTTTTTTTCCTAAATAAAAGATTCCAAACCTCAATCAGGAATGAATGTGAGTTTAATCACATCTGAGAAATGAAAAGCATGTTACTCTGCCATGTAATGAGACTTAAAGAAGATGTTTAACCAGACAGACCACAAAGTTGAGCTTCCCTCTAATACCAGGATACGGAGAAACCCCTGCCCTCCTGGGAACAGATGCTGTTGTCCTGGCACCGTCCCCTGGGGTGTCTTTTTTGGGGGCACCCTTGCATTTGGAGGGTGTGTCCCCAGGCATGACGTTCGCTCTCCAGGAAGGCATCCCCGCTGGGCACAGCCTCAGGCTTATTCAGAAAGTGCCATCTGCCCAACTCAGAAGTTACAAATCCTGGCCGGGTGCGATGACTCACGCCTGTAATCCCAACACTTTGGGAAGCGGAGACAGACAGATCACTAGGTCAGGAGTTCGAGACCAGCCTGGCCAACATGGTGAAACCCTGTCTCTGCTAAAAATACAAAAATTAGCCAGGCATGGTGGAGGGCGCCTGTAGCCCTAGCTACTTGGGAGGCTGAGCCAGGAGAATTGCTCGAACCCCGCAGGCGGAGGTTGCAGTGAGCAGAAATCGTGCAGCTGCACCCCAGCCTGGGCGACAGAGCGAGACTCCATCTCAAAAAAAAAAAAAAAAGTTACAAATCCTCAACTGACGCCTCAGGGACCGCACGTGAGCAGACAGGGCCGGCTCTTCCAAGTCACAGAAAGCTCGGGTGGCGTGAACTCCCTGAAACACAAGCACTCCCCCATGTCAGGAGCCCCTTGTGTTCGGTGTGTTCCTGTAGAATCAACCTCGGCTGGAGAGGGGCTTTCTAACTCCTCCACGGTCGTTTGTAGAGAGCTACAGGTTTGCCGAGCGGCCTCCATCTCCCACAGGGAGTATTAGCGTGTCCCAGGAGAATCGGGTTCCACTGGCCCACCAGGCTGTCTCTGGAGCTTCACTGGGGGAAGACGGCATTTTCCTTCTGCCTCTCAGAGGCCTGGGGGTGGTGGGGAAAGAGGGTCCGCCCCAGCCGGCTGATGGCTGAGAGGCCCGGGGCCCTGCTTTGTCATCATCTGAGCCTCTCAGCTGGATGCCTGGGAGAACAGGAAGGGACAGGCAGTTTGTTCATTCAACTTATATTTTTGAGTAATTTTAATAATAGCGGATCTATGCTTCCTAGTCCGGTTCCATGGGGTCAGTGGGGGCCAGGCCAGCATCTACAAGGAGTCCAGGGTAAGGTGCCCAGGGGAGATGCCAAGGGAGATGCCCAGGAGGAGGTGCCCAGGAGGAAGTACCTGCGAGAGATGCCCAGGGGGAGGGTCTCAGGGGGAGGTGCCATGGAAGGTACCTCTGACAAGGTGTGGAGAAGCTCCCCCTCCCTCACCCGCAGGAGTCCTTGCACCATCCATTAGAGTCAGAGGAGCTGGCCTTGTAGGATGATGGATTTACAATCCTGAAAAATGTAACTCTGTTAACAGAACTACGAACATCATAGCCATCACTTCTTTACATGTGAAATGGCCGATCTAGGAAAGAGCTCCCATATGTCAGCCAGAGATTTCCATAAATACAATCTACAATCTAATTTCTATAGAAATGATCGTAGAAGAGAGTTTAAAAATAAAAACCAAAACCAACAACCACATCAACTCAAAGACTGAAAAGCCCACTGCCGCTGGTGTTGGAGGAGATGACAGAGGTGGTTCTAGGAGGGACTCCAGCCCTCGCCCCACAGGTGCCTGAGAGGCTCAAGGTCTCAAGGAAGCAGCGGAGAGACGATGGAACTGGGTCCAGATGCCTCCTCCAGGCAGGCAGCACCCGGGAGGCAGGAGGGGCTGGGCTTCCTGATAGGAAAGTACTCATTTGGCCCCAGGTGAGCTGAGGTCACCCATGTGCCTGAGACAGGGCCAGCTACCTCCTCCACCACAATCAAGTGATTGTAAGAATGAAATATGAAGAACAACCCAACTTCTGGGTGAAGAGCTGTAGACAGATCTCAGCTCTACAGAAAAATAGAAAGAAAAAAAAAAGAGGTACAATCCTTTCTACTTCCCCACAATTTTTATCTTCTGCAGTTTGTATTTCTATTGTACGGATACAGCCCAATAAATAAAAATCCCTTTCTGTCTCCCCCTCCTTCTCTGATCTGCCTTCCTCTTTATCCCTCCCTCCCTCTCATTTCTCTCTCCTCCCTGTAACTATTTCTCTCTGCTTGCCCTGTCCGCACAGTGAACATCTTGATGCAGAGGAAGTCCAGGCGGTACCTAGGCGGAGTGTTTTCCATCCGGAGTCTAGCGGTCCCGGCCTGTTGCAGGGAAGCCATGTAAGAAAATGGAAGGTGAGAAAACCCGCAAAGCACTCATCTGAACGCATAGTGCAGCTTAGAGCTGGCGGTTCTGCACCCTCCTTCCATAACCAGGCTGGGCTCCGCCCAACTCCCCTCACTGGAGCTTGTCCTTGGAGCCCAGAGCCTTCATTTTCACTTCATTTCCAAATATAAAGCCGTCAGCTGCGTCAGGCACTTTGATTTCTCTGGATGTCAGGCTTGATTTTCAAATGTAAATGTGCCCCAGGTTAGTCTTAGTAAGTCACCTGGCCTGGAACCAGGAGCACACCTGTCAGGTGCGGCCCCCTGACCTTCCACCTTCTTGTAATCTTTCATGTTTCCCATCAAAGAGAGCCTCCCGCCAGCCCGGAGCTGAATGCAGAATTATTCTCAAAGGAATTTATGACAAATACAATAATTCCTTTTAATGCAGGGATTGCTTTATCCACCAGCACATTAAGTATAGTACAGCACCAGGAAACAGCCATTATGTCTACAATTACCATATCATAGTTAGACAACACAATTCATCCTATAATTGGAGTGAGGAATACACAGTTTCCTCAGCACAGTGCCTCTGATGCGGCCCTAGGACGTGGGTACAAAGTGCTCAGCCAGGGCCCAGGGTTTTCTTTCGGGGTGGTTCACATCTTAGAGGCTGTTTGTGGTATTGCAATGTCTTTACCAGACCCCCTCTGCTTCTGCTGAGTTTTCCTTGGTACCTGATTTTTAGGTTGTACCAGTCTGATTTCTACATCAGAAGCTAGAGGCTTCAGGAGTGACGGGAACACATCTGATGCAGCTGTGCCTTTCTTCCTCTCAGGCTGGCACCCTCTTCTCTGTGACAACGGAACCACTCCTGGGAACTTCCACCTGCCCCTGGGACTGCGCTTGAAGTTCTCACTCCCCCCACCCAACAGCGTAAGAACAAATCTGAAAACTCAAAGTCGGCCACCTACAGAAGAGAGGCCAGTCGGGTGCTACATGATGATGGAATGGCATTTTGTAACTTCCCTTTTCTCACAAAAATATGTGACACGCGCATCTCCATGCCCTGGTTTCTTCCAGAACCTCTCTGAATGCCTGTGCAGGATCCCGCTGTACAAGTGGTCCTCTGTGTCACCAGCCTGAGATGATGGGACTTATCAATGGTGCTATGGACAGAACGCTGCCCCCCTCACATCTCTGTGTTGAAGCCCTACCCCACAGTGGGGTGGTATTTGGAGATGGGACCTGTGGGCGATAGGGCAGTTTACATGAGGTCCCGAGGTGGGGCCTCCAGGGTGGGATTTGTGACCTTAGAGGAGAGACACCATTCTCTGCCATTCAAGGACAGCAGAGAAGGTGGCCGTCCACAGCCTGGCAGTGGGTCCTCCCCAGCCCCTGACCAGGCTGGCATCTTGATCTTGGACTTCCAGCCTCCAGAACCATGAGAAAATGAATCCCATTGTTGAAGCCACCCAGGCTATGGATTTCACTACAGCGGACCGAGCAGACTCATACAGGGGGATTTCAGTTTTATGATTACGAGAAATGGCTCAGTGGATGTGTAACCTGCTTTTCTAGTTTGAATATGTCAGGAGCATTTTTTTCTGACAATTAATTACACTTAAATATGAGATTTTAAGTGTTCTGATTATGAAAGCAACAGTTGCAGCAATTTCAAAAATTAATAAAAGTATTTCTTAAAAGAAAACTAAAAATAACTCATAGTCTTACTTCCCAGATTTATTTCAATGTGTTACAGTAGTTTTCTCCCTAGACTTTTTCTTTGTAAGTAGGTATGTAGGTAGAGAGATGATAGACAATTTGTGATTTTCTCTTATAAGTTTGGGATCATTAGATCACTTTTTTAAAATTCTACTTTTTACATGTTTATAATATGAGAAAGTTTGCTTGCCATTGTATAGCATTTTGTAATAAGGACACGCCATGCTATGTTGATTATTTTCCTTACAACAGGTCCTGTTCACACTTTTACCGTTATAAACTACACTATAATGGACATGTGTGTGCATAAATCCTCTTGGCATTTCTAATTATTTTCATAGGCTGTATTTCATAGGAAGTGATTTCTAAATGTAACCAAATAAACTGATCTAACAGCATTTTAAGCATATGCATTATTTTCTATCCTCCAAGAATGAAAGCCATGTGGAGCAATTTAATGGTCCGATAGCACCGAGCCAACATCCAGGCTTTACTGGAGTTAAGCACAGCTTCTTCCACCTTCTCCCTCCTTCCAGACACGTAGATGGTATATACGGTATATGCTTTAAAATCAAAGGAAAATAATAGTGGATTTGCAGAACTTGATCCGGGCTAATCTTGTCTCTTTCTCGGGCAAGACTAACTACAAAACCAAAAACAAACAGACAAACGAAAATAAGATATAACCGTAAAACATTTGTTTTAGGACTTTGACAAGTTTGTAAATGAAGAATTGTGGCTACAGTGAAAGCTAAGAGGAAAGAGAATCTAATTCCACAAGAGGTGCAAGGACTACCTTTTTGGGTCCTTTAGTAAAAATAGCTGGAATTGTGGGTACAACTGCTGGAGAATCACCAGTGTGAATTACATTTATCAGCATAGCCCTCCCAGGTGATTTATGCAGGAGACTTTGTTCTTTGGGACAGTTACAATGAGGAACATGTTCCAAACAGGCACAGCGATCCCCTCCTCATCTTCATTTGCTGTTGGCCAGGAAAAATCCAGGGTCCCTGAGTTCCCATTGTCATGTGTTCACTCACTGTTTTGGAAGTTGATTTTAAGATGATTTTCTGCATAGCATGATGAAACGGAAGTAGCCCTTGGCTGTTGCATTTGGCAAAAGAGAGGATTTGGCTAACGAAGGTCAATGGTAAAGGTGATTTTTTCACCTGGAAGAAAATTCTGGTGAGGTGGTTTCTCCCAGAAGTTATCTCCAGGGACTGTAAGTGAAGGGGCCACAGGGAGTGAAAGCCACAGATAAAAATCAGTGCAGTGAAAGGTTTGATAAATGTCTTTTCTCTCTTTATTGTACAACTGCAAATTCATCTCTACATGAAAAATAGACCATCTCTTTGAAAATGTTCAAAGACATTCTTTCCACATTCTGAAGCTGTTTATGAAAGATCTCTGTTAATACGTGCTTATGGGAGTGGCATTTTACCAGAGGCTTTATGTTTAATATTTCAAATATATAGGAGTAATATTAAAAGACAGGTTGTCTGAGTATGTGTTAGTTATTACATAAGGTTGGACTCTCCAACAACCCTGCATTATTTGGGTGAGAGCCTAAGGTTTATGGCTGAAGATAATGTAATGTGGTATAGAGGTTTAGGAATGAAAATATGAAAGGCTTATGACTTTTAAGACCATCTATGTTAATGATTCTTTAGCAAAACTGTTTTCATCTACAAATGCGCATAGTGTTTATTCTTACCTTTGATTTTATTTAAAGATTCTGTGGATTTTATTTCACATCAGATGACTCTGACAAGTTTATGCTAGCAAAGTATGCAATTAGATGTGATTCCAATCTTTCTAATTAATTGAGGTACCATCAGGGTAAGAGTAATGTTGTAAAAATATGTGTATGTGGGCGGTGTTCCCTTGGGCAAGGTAACATGCACACAAGATGAAACCATGATCAAAAAGAAAGAAACATTTAACTTAAAATTAAAAGTACACATTGCATTGTTGAATAGAAAGAATAAAAATCATATACATCTTGCATTCTCTGCAAATGTATTTATGTTTATTAGGTATGACTTTGCCTAGAGTAATCTCAAATAGAAACATGCTCTGTTTTGGGATCATTTACTGTCTTCACCCCTTTGACTTCAGGGAATGAGTTAGACAGCGTGAAACTCTGGGCGGTGGGAGTGCAGGCTGGACTCAGCCCAGTGCCCTGTTTTCTCCCCAGGCATGAAGTGCATAGCTACTATGGTTTTTCTCAAAACCCCATTTTTCAAAAGCTAAAAAGCTTGTGTAAACACATGCTAACCATCTACTTGCAGGTGGTTGGCTTTGCATATATGCACAGACATGAACCCGTCAGCAGCCAGAGAAGACCTTGGAGATGATTTCTTTATTTTTATTCACTGTGATGTATTGGCTTATTGTTGTTAGGTCCATATCACACCTAGACACAATTTTAAAATATTTTAAAAGTACTCTTTTTTCTTTTCTTTTTTTTTTTTTTTTTTTGAGACAGAATTTCTCTGTCGTCCAAACTGGAGTGCAGTGGCACGATCTCGGCTCACTTTAGGCTCCACCTCCCAGGTTCACGCCATTCTCAGCCTCCCAAGTAGCTGGGACTACAGGCGCCTGCCACCATGCCTGGCTAATTTTTTGTATTTTTAGTAGAGAAGGGGTTTCACTGTGTTACCCAGGATGGTCTCGATCTCCTGACCTCATGATCCACCTGTCTCGGCCTCCCAAAGTGCTGGGATTACATGCAGGAGCCACCGCGCCCGGCCACTTTTTTCATTTTTGTAGTTTCTAGGCAGGCAGTTAATCAGGCATGGGATACATCTGTTGTGTGTTTGTAAAAATCGTATGTAATTGACAGTGTTGACACCGAATATTTACTGCGCTGTTAGTGTGGGCTGGTGTTTTACGTACATTGTCACACCTAATCATAGCAGTGGCTCGGCTAGACAGGCACTATTATCATTGACTCTATTTTACAGATGAGGCCATTGAGGCTTCAGGAGTTTAGGTGAGTTTTCCAGAGTCCCTAGAACTAGGGAGTAAAAGCAGGACTTTGGCATGATCTAGAGCTACTGCCCTTGCCAGCCTCACTAGGCTAGCATTGCTCAGCCTGACTGTGGATATTTGGGGACATGCTTTTCTTGTGGGAGGGAGTTGTCCTATGTATTTTGGGTTGTTTAGCAACATCCTGGACTCTGTCCACTAAATGTCAGTGGTAGCCACCAGTTGTGACAATGAAAAATGTCTGCCAACCTCACCAAATGTGCCCTGGAGCAAAGCCACCTGGGTTGAGATGCAGTGGGTGCCTTCTCTCCTCTGCTGATGTGGCAGCTCTTATCTCTGACCCAGGGCTCCTCCTTCCCAGCCCTGAGCTTTGGCCTGGTCACTAGGGCCTCATGTAACCCTGCCTTCCTTCCACTGTCCCCAAGGGGTGGCCAGGCCTTCTGGGAGCCACAGAAGAGCTGGTGGGGCTGAAGTTCTCACCAATGGGAGGGTTCCAGCCAGAGTCCACTGGGCCAGAGACTGCACCAGTGATATGATAATTCCAAAGCATTGAGCTTTGTGGGAAAGAACAGCCAGGAACATTTGGATCAATGATCTGAACAGAGATACAGAACCAGCATGCCTTGAAGTAGGATGGCTTGTTCCCTGACAAGGTGCTGGGGGACAGAGCCCAGCCTTCCCCCAGCCCCCAGCCAGTAGTTGCTTGCACTGCCCTCAGGGGCTGGCACCCACCTCCTGGCTGAACCCATCTTGGGGTGGCCTTGCTGAGCTTGACCTCCATAACACTCATCAAGCTTATTCAGAAAAGACAAGGAAACCACGGTCTTGCTGGAGGATGGGCAATGTCTTCTTCCTTCAGGGCACTCAGCTGCACAGAACCTTAGAGATTCTGAGAACATTCCTCAATCCCAGGGATCTCCTTTTGCACACCATGGTGGCCCGAATTTCTGAGATGGAAGATGGCCTAACTAGCTAGAGGAGAAAAACATCTGTCCACGGACCAGGAACATCTCCAGCATGGGAGCCATCGGAGCCAGAGGTGTGATATGGTTTGGCTGTGTCCCCACCCAAATCCCATCTTTCATTGTACCTCCCACAATTCCCACATGGTTGGGAGGGACCTGGTGGGAGGTGATTGAATCATGGTGGTGGGTCTTTCCTGTGCTGTTCTTGTAACAGTAAGTCTCACGAGATCTGATGGTTTTATAATGGGGGGTTCCCCTGCACAAGCGCTCTCTCTTTGCCTGCCGCCATCCATGTAAGACATGACTTGTTCCTCCTTGCCTTTCGCCATGATTGTGAGGCCTCCCAAGCCAGGTAGAACTGTAAGTCCATTAAACCTCTTTCTTTTGTAAATCGCCCAGTCTCTGGTATGTCTTTATCAGGAGTGTGAAAACAGACTAATACAAGCTGCAAAGGGAAAGTCAGTCAAAGAGCCCCAGAGAAGCAGAGGGGCAGAAAGAGATGCTGGGGAAGGAGGAAGTTTGGAGAGGCAGAATCAGGTCCTTCAGACACAGCAGTGAGGCTGCAGGGGACAGCACAGTGCCCTTTCCAGACAAACACTGTCAGCACTCTTGGCATGTATTGCTTTTTAATATGTTTTAATTTCCAAAAACTATGTTGGGAGTACCAGCTACTTTTGTTTTAATTTTTCATTTGGCAGTTCTGGCCCCCTTCTCCTCATCAGTCAACAATGACAAAGCCATCAGTAGGCTTCACAGTAATTAAGTTCTGATTAATTTCAGAACTGTTCTCAATGGGGTTCACTGAGACTTAGCTCCTTCTCTCAGTCAAGAAAACCGGGGCACGTGGGGCTCAGCAACTCGCTCAAGGTCACAACGTGCCAGGCGGGCAGGGCCAGGGCTACGGGCTGCCAGCTTCTCCAGGCGATGGCTCAGCTCACTGAACCCACCTGAATCAATTATTTTTAAAACATACATTTCCATTTAGTGATTCATGCTGGGTCTAATTCACTTGCTATTTAATGTCACTTAGAATCGTCCAGGGACTAAAACAGCCCCACAGAGAACAGATTTTAAAAGTATATTTTAAAGATAAAGATGGGGCTTTAATATTCTACAGGATTTCAAATCCCTGGACAAAGAATGTCAGCTTAAATTTAAAAGAAGCCCTCTAATATCTGTCTCTGAAAAAGAAAAAGGCAGCATGTGCCTTCGAGGGAGCAGGGGACTCACCTTTTTCAAATTACAGTTTTCAAGTCTGATACAGCCAGATAATCATCAGCGGCTCAAATAAAATCATTATTTTGTCAGAGAGAAAAAGCATGTTCAAGGGGAAAATTAATGACAGCGGAGAAAGAACAAAGTTGAGTCCTAACAGGGAGGCTTCTGCTAAGATTAAAGGAGGGTTTGCGCTTCCCTCGGCTTCAGGTGTTACTCAAAAATCACTGTAAAGGTTGCATAAAAATCTTGTCTTGACAAAAGCGGGGATTGGGCAACCTTTTCAGGAGAAATGTGAAACTTCGTTTCACCCACCCCCCTTCATAACTTCAGATGTTTGGGTACATCTATTTTTTTTTTTCAGGCTGTTAGTTCTCACTTTTAATCTTAAGTATCACAGCATTATTTTAACCTAGGGGCAGAATCAGAAGTAAAAATTATGGTGACCCCAGAATAGCATCCCCTCCTGGGGGAAAAGTCATTCTTGATGATTTAGAAAGAAATTTAAAGAGGCATCTAAGCCTTTTAAACCCAAATTCAAAGTGCAAACTCGGAAGCAGGGTGGCCACATTTTGGCAACCAGCTTCTCACTATAACATCAACCGATTTTAATTTGGTGCCTGTGGGATGGGAGGGAGGGCTGCATGTCTCCCCTAGGCGTGGTGTTTTCCCAGGAACCTAAACCCACCCATGGTCCATCTGGATGCCAGCAGCCTGGAGCCCGCACTTCTGCAAGGATCCACGGAGGCTGCAGTTTATCTCTGGAAGGCTGCGTTCATTATCCCAGCCACACTGTCACCATCTCCAGCCTCTCCTTCCTTCCACAGGTGGCTGGGACTGCAGGGTTAGGCTTGAACCCCACTGCTTTGAAAGCTGGAGGAGGAGTCCACAGGTCTAGGCTGGAGGGGATGGAGGAGAGAGAGGCCTGGCTGGCGGCAAGAGGAGGCTTTGGAGTGTCTGACGCTGCCTTGGTTGTCCCAGGCATGCTCCTGTTAGCCAGTCCTCTGCTCAATTGAAATCTCATGGTGGCAGCACACTCAGACATTTGTATGGTCACTACTGGATGGTCACTGTGTCTCTTTTATTTATTTGGTTTTCTCTCAAGAGGGTTTGATTGCAGAAAGAGATGGCCCGCAGGGAATGTTCTCTTTCAGGGCCTCACTCAAGCAAAACCTGCCTTTTCCAAATTCTCACTTCTGTGTGTTCCTCAGAGGACATTAACCAGTGGGAAGTTCTAATAAGAGAGTAATTTCAATCCTTGCTTGTATACTAAGATTTGGGGAGAGGAAGAGTATCTAATATTCAAGTCTGTAAGTGCACCTCACTTGAATAAAATAAAATTATTAATATTATTACTATAAGATTAACAAAGTGGACACTGTTACTGACAAGCGTGTGAATTGTTCCATTTTCTTCACTAGATTCAGGGATTTGGCCACTATGCCTCTTGTAGATGAAGCTGTTTTGCATAGCCTAAATTTCCAAACTTTTGATTGTTGATAATGTGGGAATGTTTATTTTAAGTCATTTCTAGGGAGTTCTGCATCTAGGGGACTGAATGAGAGTGTGAGAACTTATGTTTCTTCTGTACTTGAAGGCCTGGTGGGCCCCACACACCCACATGCATTCAGAGAACTAACACGCAAAACAGAGACGCTTCACAAAAGCATACCCGCTTCATTCTAGGGCACAATTTGTACACTTTGGTTGAGGGTCACTTCATGCTTCTGTTGGGAAAGGCAGATTTACAAAGTGACAACATAGAACCTTGTTTATATTTCTGTCATGAAAGTTAACACCTGCATTCAGGTCCCGGAAATATCAGTCAGGGGCTGGATTTTATTTCTATACAGAGGAACAATGGATGAACAGCTGGGCAGATGACTGCTCCAGCAGCCCCCAAGAGAAGGATGAAGAGGAGGCAGGGGTGCCTGAATCATTCCGCATCCCCCCATGCAGGACCTGGACAGCCCACCTCTGTCCCTGCCGTCCTCAGGGTCTGTTGGGGGCAGCAGGGAGCAGAGCTTGGGGGCCAAGGGTAGGGAAACCCATGACCCTCATGGCTGCTATTGATTGCACAACAGACAGGTGTCTTTTCAACAAGAGATCATAAGTATAGGCATAGTTCATATCTACTAAGTGTCTTCTAAAAGGAAAAAAAAAAACCTTTAATTTCAAACCATATTTGAAACCTAGTTTCAGTTACATATTCTTAATTCAGATGGGAACAAAATAGCGAGAGCTGGATATCAGCCTAAAGACAGGATGCATGCTTGCACTGGAGAAATTTTACTTCTCGTGAAAGATTTTGGCATTTATAAAGAACAGAGAGAAGTGGGAGCAGGAGAGAGAGCACACTTCTTGCAAACAAGTAATGAGCTTGAAATGGACATAGAGATCAACGGTATGCAAAATACTGCCAGAAGTCTAGAGTGTACCCCAAGGCTTCCTGCTGGGACCGGGGGTGCTTCACCTGGGACCAACACTTCCCATATCTCAGCCCCGTTAAAACAGCTTTTCTGACCTGCTGCGTTTGAAAATGGGAGCTCGGAGGAGGCGCCGGTGGTTAATCACACTCTCTGCTCTCAGAATACCAAATGAAAAAGACGAGGGAGGGAACAGATGTGCAATCCAGAAACGGAGAAGTTAAACCAAAGAAAAGAGGCACCTGGGAAAGACAGGCCTGTTCCAGAAAGTGTTGGCTCAAGAGTTTCTACAGGACAGAGAAAGAACTGCTGCCGAACTCACTGAACACCACTGAGAGACAGCAACACCACGGGTGAGTGTGTATAAATCTCTCCAGTCAGGAGCAGGAGCGCCCTGTGCTCTCAGAGAACTGCTGGGGGGACCAGCACCCCAGGATGGGCACCCACACCCTCTCAATGTCACGTGGGGTCTGAAGACAGTGCACCCACAGGCCACCCACACAGACTGTCCTGAATCTTTAAACCTTCCGTCCCTGAATTCTACACAGCCCCCTTGCCCACGAGCAGCCCCCAGTTCTGAATGAGGTTAACCTCATTCCTGCACGCACCGGTTATTTTAGGGGATTATTGTCTGGCCGAGGATTTATGACCAATATTCTAGCTAATTCAACATATTTCTCCCAGGCTTCTGTGTGATATTTTGCTTGGAACTCACACCTAACCAAGTCTGAGAAGTGGTGTGTAGAGACGCTGCTTGACTTTTGCAAAGCAGCGGTAATCGCCACTGGTTCCGACTGGGTGACGGCTGTGCTTAGGCCCTGGAGCGGGCCTTGGCAGGCATGTTTACCTTCTGGGTAAACACAAACATTATAGCATTGTCAGGACGATGAATAGAGCTTTTGTGAGAGCGTTATGGGTATTACAGTATTTAAAGGAGACACCTCTTACTCAAAGATAACTTTAAATGGATTTAAAGTGCATTGCTTGACAGATTGTTATTATAGGAGGATCTGGTTAAATCTCCCACACTTTTAGAAATTCTGCCTCCCAGGAGGTTGCTTTTCAGTGTGCCCCTTCTGTAGGAGTGCAGGAGGCCACCGAGAGGGCGGAGGAGAAAGACCCATCTGTCCTCTGTCCAGCATTTTCGTAGCTATAGGACCGAGTTTAAAAATCGAGGCAGTAGCTTTGGAGCAATTGATTTTATGACTCGCAAGTGGGCCCACAATCCCTGCACACCAGAAAGAGGAGGTACTTGGGGGAAAGAACTCACCGCAAGGGTGAGGGAGGGCCATGTCCCCACCCAGGGGCAATGTGGGGCAGTCTGAGAAAAACGCGGTGTGTTCTGCAGGCGCCGTGTGTGGAAGACACGTGAACGGGAAAAGCAACCTGCGTCTGGGAGGTCTCCAGGCAGCAGGACGTGAGAAATACTGAAGGCTTTTTCCAGGGCAGTGCTCAATGGTTCAGGGGTTGGACAACAAAATAGAAACTTTGAGGGAAGATTTTCAAACACCTGAATTCTTTAATTGAATAGAAGAGAAAAAAGTACTGTCTTCCTTCCTCTAACATTTCCAGAAAGGACCAAAGATTGGCTGCCACAGGCCACATTTTCAAGGTCGGTTAGCTGTGTCTCTAGAGTTCTAGAATAATCTACCTGTGTGTCTTGCCGAAGCAGCTCAGTGGCCTAGCTGCTCCTTCCTATCCCCCACGTTTCTTATCTCCCAGTAGAGTAAGGTGTGGATTGAATCAATCCTGTATTTACTGAGGATCAACTAGGTGTCACTGTGGTAGCAGGGGAAAACAACCAAGGCTGAGTCGGGCACCTGCTCAGGATTGGGGGCTGGGCTGGGGCTGAGAGGAGGAGGTGGTGAAGAGGAGGTTTAAGACGGGTTATCATTTATCCCGCCAATCCGCTGATCTTGCTAATATGGTCAGAACAGGCAGGCTGCTCCATGACTGAGGTTCGTCTACACATAGACAAAGCCAAGCTCCACCCAGGCAGCCCACAGAGTCCTGGCTCACACGCTCACCTCCTCCTGACCCAGGCAGCCCACGTGCCACCCAGCCACCTGTTTAAATTACAGACTTTAAAATATTTATTCTATATGGTTATGAAAACTTGATACTGTATACAACATTTGATCTTGTTCTTAAAAAGAAAAAAGAATAAAAGGATTAGAGAGGAATGGAATTGCATCCTAGACAGCTTCGTTTAGGAAGGTAATAACCAGGGAGGCTGTTTCCACACCACTCTCTGTCCGTATTCGAGATCCCCTCACCACCCCCAGCTCCTATAACAGGATCGGGTTAATGAGGAGGAGCTGTGAGGTTTGTGTTTTCAGTGCATGCACTGTCAGGCAAAGGAGGACTGATTCAGAGCAGAGAACCCCAAATAGGCCCAGCTCAAGACAAATGAAGGCCGGGTTGGGGGGTGGGGGTTGGTCGTGGGGAGTGGGGGGTATGACAAGAAGAAAATGAACAAATCAACAATTTGGCATAAAATGTATAAATGCAGTTTGATTTATAAACTGGAAGGGTAATAAAATATCATCAGGGCAAAACAATAGTATTTAAACGTTTGCAAGGGACACAAGCCCTTCCAAACAAATGCGCGACAGCAGCGTGCATCTGTGGGAAGAGCATGCCGGAGATCAACAGAACCCTAGTGTGTGGCCTCGTCCAGGCTCTGCTGTCCCCACTGAGGGGTCTCTTCTCCAAGGTCATAGCGCTCTGAGAAAAGCTTTGCGCCATCTAATAGAAATCACAGCGGGAAGGAAAAGGAGACATAGCAGCCTCTAACAGTGGCCCGTCCATAACAGTCACCCACCAAGTGGTTGAAATCCAGCAACTCAGAGGAAGAAATCCACATTTCGTATGTAATTGGATGGCTGCTACAGCCCATTTTTGACCACGGGAGCCCTGGTGTTCATGAGTTGACTGCAGAATGCTCGCCTTGCAAGGCCTGGAAGAAGTAGGACAGGGGCAGGGCCCCCTGGGCCACAATGGAAGCTGGGTCCCTGCTTCTCATGAAGGGCTCTGACTGTGCCCTCCCTGCACCCTCCACCTGCGTCTCTTGATCCCCCGCTCTGCTGCAGCCATGGTGCACACACAGGCCAATGAGCATGTGGGTTTGCACTCACATCCACAGAGGGCATGTGGGCTCCGTGGTCCCAAGCATCCGGGCTCAGCGTGCACAGCCCTGCCAGGCCACCTGCATGGAGGGCTGGAACAGCAGGAACCCTTAGCCTCACAGCTCTGGAGCCCTGAAGCCTGAGAGGCAGGTTTTGGCAGGCAGGCTCCTTCCTCCTGAGGCTGTGAGGAAGAAACTCTCCTGGGACCCTCTCCTACCTTCTAGTGGATTCCTGCAATCATTGCTGTTCCTTGGCTTGTGGAAGCCTCACCTCACCTCTGCTCCATCTTCACAGTGCTGTCCCGTGTGTGTCTGTCTCTGTGCCCAAGTCCCCTTTTTGATAAGGACATCGATCATGTGGATTAGGTCCACCCACTCTAGTATGACCTCATCTTAACTAATGACATCTGCAATGACCCTATTTCCTTTTTTTTGAAGTTTTATTTTCAATTAACAAATAAAAATTGTACATATTTATGGGGCACACATTGTGTAATGATCAAATCCAGGGAATTATCATCCATCACTTATTTGTGTTGAGAACACTCAAAATCCTTTCCAGCCATATTCTGAAATACATAGTACATCATTGCTAACTCTAGTTACCCCACTGTGCAACGGAACCCCAGAACTTATTCCTCCCTTCTAACTTTGTACCCACTGACCAACCCCTCTCTGCCGCCCACCACTCCACCAGCCTCTGGTCCCTACTGTTCTTCTTCTACTTCTAGGAGATCAACTTTTTTAGATCCCACATAAAAGTGAAATCACAAGGCATTTGCCTTTCTGAGACTGAAAGGCAAATACTTAACATAAAGTCTTCCAGGTTCATCCACGTTGCTGTAATGCGAAGATTTTATTCTTTTCATGGCTGAATAGTATTCCACCGTGTACATACAGCACATGTGCTTTATCCATTCATTGTAGATCGGCCTTTAGGGGGACACCATGTCTTGACTATTGCGAGTGCAGGTGATAGTCTTTTGATACAGTCCTTTTGAAATACTGATTGCCTTTCCTTTGGATAAATACCCAGCAGTGGGATTTTTTAGTAGCTCGATTTTTAGTGTTTTGAGGAAATTCTGCACTACTCTCCTCAGTGGTTGTACTAGTTTATGTTCCCACCAACAGCGTGTAAGTGTTCCTCTTTCTCCACATCCTCACCAACACTTGTTATCTTTTGTGCGACAACCCTACTTCTAAGTATGGCTGCATTCTGAGGTACTGGGGGTTACAATTTTCTCATGAATGTTTTGGGGAAGCAAGTCAACCTGTAACACTCGGGTGCATTTAAAGACTGCCAAAACACTCAGTCTCCCAAATGTATAATATTTTAATGCAATATTTTAAAATGTCTAAATTAATGCAAAATATCCATGATGGACAAAAATATAAGAACGTGGCATAAATACAGGATCCGAATTGCTGATTTTTTCACCTTGACTTCAGGCTTCCTTGTGGCTCAGTGCAGGACTGTCATGGATCCTGTTTTTATTGAAAAACTTGATACTTTGTTGATAATGGACTTTTGTTTGCATTAATTTTTTTTTAATATGGCACTGAATGTGATTTATCTCATGGCCGGGTGTGTCATGTCCCTTGCCTGTGCCTGAGGTGGGCACCTGCTAGCTTTCCCCAGTCCTGGCTTCTCTAGGGTTCAGTCTGATGGAGACAAAAGTCAGCAAAACTATCGAGGAAGCTGTGTCAGGACTTGTCTGTCCCATGGATAATGGTGTTTCCAAGCGTCCCCAAGATCTATGTCTGAAGACCCCTCACCCAAGGGTCGGGGTCTGCCCAGCAGCCAGAGTCAGAAACTGACTGTGTGCCCACTAAGTCCCCAGTAGAGGGGCCAGGGAGAGAAAGAGCGTGTCCTGGAGACAGGCCAGACCCTAAACTGATGTGTTGAGAACACGGGGACAGGAGAATATTCTTGGCACTGTCCACTCCCCAGCCCCAAACCATTCTCCCTGCAAGCAGCAGGTAAGAAGAACAAGTGCCCACGGGGGCTGGCCTCTCCTTCCTTTCCGTTTTCTTCTCTAACCTGCCCAGGTTGGGCCTGGGGGAAGGGAGGAGGCCAGGCCCCAGGTGCCGACTGAAGGTGATGGAGTCATTTGCATGGCAGCCTCTCCCTGACCCCAGCTCCCGCTGGGCCTGAATCCTCACCTCTCCTCTGTCCTCGAGGTGGTAACACTAGCCCTCTCGCTCCACCCGGGTGACCCTCTGGCCGGGATCGCTGGCATCGGAATGACCCCAGCTCCCTGATTTTCCTGAAACCACACGAGCTCCCTGCCTTGGAGCAAGCCTGCCCTGCTCTTGATGTTTAATGGGGCTATTGGTGATAAAACTTGTACCATGATTAAAGCAATGATTGTATCTTCTGTGCTCAGCACAGCACCTCTTCATGCATTAGTAATACAGGCATTCAATAAAGCCTCATCTGCCTTCCGCTGACAATTGTTTAACTTTTCTCTACACTGCGAGGCTTGTGTTCCTCCTGCAGGATGACAAAGCTTGCTGCAAGGCGGGGAGACACTCCCATTGAATCTGGACTTTAATTATGGATGCCCTGCGTGGCATATTCTTCTCCGTGTGTTTCTTCCCTCCAACAACACCGATTTAAGTCAATAATCAAAGAAGGGTGGAGATAAATGTTGTGTAAGTCCAGCCAGAGATGGCTCCTCATACCTGGCTGACTCAGTGTCCTTGTCATCCTCCCGCAGGATACTCATTCAAAGATTTGCCATCACAGCTGCCCCTGAAGGCCTGTGCCGACCATGTCAGAAGATGGTTCTCCTCTCTATTGCCCATGCTTTAAAAAGTAAGTTGCTGCAATCCAAAGCTAAAATTGCATTCAACTATCAGAGTTCCTCAAGCAAAGTTAGGATCGCAGCCACCTTTGCAATGAGCTGCAGGTGCTCTCTGCCTGATTTTGATCATTCTTTGTGTGTTTCCAAGCTGCAGAGTGGGACAAGCTTAGAGAGGGCTTCCCCCGAGCTTCCGGAGTGAGAAGTGGTGTTTTCTTGGCATGTTGAGAGATAGTTTCTCCCTGCTTTCATCATATATCTGTTTAGCTCATGCTAACAGATTGAGTTGCATGGCACAGAAGGATGTCACTTTTTTTTTTTTTTTTTGAGCTGGAGTCTCGCTCTGTCACCCAGGCTGGAGTGCAGTGGCATGATCTCTGCTCACTGCAAGCTCTGCCTCCCGGGTTCACACTATTCTCCTGCCTCAGCCTCTGGAGTAGCTGGGACTACAGGTGCCCACCACCATGCCTGGCTAATTTTTTGCATTTTTAGTAGAGATGGGGTTTTACCCTGTTGGTCAGGATGGTCTCAATCTCCTGACCTCGTGATCCTCCTGCCTCGGCCTCCCAAAGTGCTGGGATTACAGGCGTGAGCCACCACGCCCGGCCAGAAGGATGTCACTTCTAACAGGGACATAGAAAACCAGCTCAAGAGATCCCTGAATTCTTCCATCAGTGAACAGAGGATTGGGTGGTCGTTCCACAGTCTCAAAGACAGGCCTAGCTCTGCATTCTGACATTCTGGTGTCCAAGCCTCGGGTTTTACCTTATTGTAAAGATCATAATTTCAGTCCGTCTGGTGGGAGTGGCTATTGATTACATCATGCACGTGAGCCTCTAATTTGTAATATTCTGGGTGGAGCAAGCAAAGCGGCCAAGGGCCGAAACCCTTCTCTGGGTACTCTTGCTCTAAACGTCGAAGCATCACCCAACCCTACCCTGTTTGTGTGGAGGGTCCCTGCATCTATAGGGGCACCTGCTCACTACAGCCAGGTGAAGTGAGTCATGGAGAGAAATGAAGTCCATGTTCATCCGTTGGAAGGAAGACATCACCTTTTTTTCCTAACCTGCACCTATCATACCCCCTTTCCATTATGAAGTGGTGGCTGTAGATGGCCCAAAGGCCAGTCATGTGCCAGCCCTCCGGCCCCAACAGGTGCTCACACACCCACACAAGCATGCACACCCATGCACACACACATGTGCACAACCCTTCACACATGCACATACATGTACACACACACACACATGCACCCTTCTCCACACAGGCACACACAGCCACACACACACACAACACCCCTCCACAAGATATGCACAGGCATATACATATACACACACACATACATCCACACCCCTTCACACAGACATGCACAGGCACATACATGCACACACACACATGCACACTTCTCCACACAGGCACACACACACATACATCCATACCCTTCCACACAGATATGCAGAGGCATATACATGCACACACAGACACACACATCCACACCCCTCCACACAGGCATGCACAGGCACATACATGCACATGCTCACTTGTCACAGAAAGACTCTGGCTCTGCAGACCCCGCAGGGCTCCAGGAGGGCTCCTGATCCTCCTTGCTTCATTCCCACACAAGGCCACTCTGCCCCCTGCAAGAGGTCACATCCAGTTCATCACTCGTTTAGAAATTTTCCTTTTCTGTAAAGAGGCAGAGCCATACATTTAATAAGGAAACATAGGACTCTACATTTGTAGAAGTGTCTGAAGTTTTTAATGAAAATGTTTCTACTAGCTCAGGATGCAAAAAAGATTTCCAAACGTCCTCTCTGATATGCATATTTTTCATGCTCAGGATGGTTTCTCAGAGGCTGTGTGAGCTCCCCTTCTTTGTTTCTAGAATGTTTGGTGGATGTGTTTCAAAGTAGTAGCAAGAATGACAATGGACAAACTTGTGGTTTTTAAAAAATGGACAAACTTGTGGTTTTTAACTGTCGTTTCTGAGATACTGGAGCAACAAATCTGGCTGCCATGAGCAGTGATTCTGCAGCAAATTTCCCACTTTTGTTGTTGAAAGCTGATCCCTCTGCTTCAGCTGTGCTAGAGCTGAACTGTAAAAATCTTGGAAAACTTTGCCAACATTACTCATAATAGGCAGCTAGATTTTTTTTTTTATCATTTCCAGGTGCATTTCGGGGATAAGAGAGTTCTAATGGACCTAAATTGGCTGTGTGATCCAAACCCCAGAAGTTTTACTCACACATTTCAAAGAGATACTGCTTTGGAGTCTTATAGGAAGATGATATGTTCCCAAATCAAGCATACTGATCTGCAGGACCACTCAACACATTTCCCGTAAATGCTTGAAAACTATTTTCTTCCAAATAGTCTTATCTCAGTTATCATTATCTTATTCCAAACTCAGGGATGAGATGCCCCTGCCACCAACCAGAAGGACTTGCAGCATTAGGCTACACATGCTCTAAAATGTGCTGAGGATGCAAGATCCAATTTAAGGACCTGCAGCAGGTGCCCCTCACCACCAACAGACCCCAAGGCCCTGCCAGTACCTTGGGTTCAGGGCACAGTCTCATTCAGGGTACAACTGTTTTCCTCCTTGGGCAGACGTGATGTTGACGGCCCCTATTTTAGACAGAACAGTTTCCTAACAGAAAACTTTAAAAGACTGAAGTTTAAGAAGAAATTAGCTTCTCATGAAAATGCTTACTAATACAGTTCCCTCAAACCAGAAAACATTGTGTGTGCGTGTGTGTGTGTGTGTGTTTAATTAGGATCTATTTAGGACAAGAAAGTTGGGATCTTTATTTTGACCTTGGACCTGGGAGCAGATGGACACCACTCACCACTGAAGAGATTGTACATTTCACTTCAGATTCTTAGGACTATGAACACTGGGACAAAAAGTGCATCAGTATATGGCCAAATAAGAAGAGGTGCGGAATCAGTGAGGTGCCCCTCACTGAGCTCATTTTCCTGAGTTCAGAGCCTTGTGGAATTTCTCACAGGCTCACCCAGGTTCATCCTGATGAATTTGTTCCCAAGGGACCCATCTTACAGAGCCCTGGCCCAGCTTTCGCCTCCTCCTTAAAGCACTTTCAAAAGCTCCTGGTCTTTTGAAGTGACATATATTCTGGCTCTTGAAGACTTTCTACCCATTCTCTATTTACCTAGGTGCACTCCCCACTACGGGCCCATGCCAGATTCCTGTTTTCGGGCATTCTGGTGTGAGGAGTTCACGCACATCATGTCTACTTCCGCCTTCTGGCCTGGAGGATTCCATGCTGTTGTTCTCAGTGTCTAGACTCAGTGCCACCTGCACTTGATTATATTCTCTCTTCATTTCTGTCCAGGTATCCTGCACGTATGGAGTCCCCCACTCCAACCCAAGGAGAGCCCTTTCGGTACCCTCTTTGAGCTCTTAAAGGCAGGGACTGGGCTTCATGCTTCATTGGTGCCTGCCGTACCCAGCAAAGGTCTGGACACATATTAATCAGTCCAGAAATGGCTGTTGGCTTTGAATCTGCCCAGGGAAGAGGGGCCACCCTTCTGGCCAGAATCCTCTAGATCCAGAGCCCTCATCCCCCAGGGACGTATGGTTTCTGGCCCTTTCCACCCGGCGAGATTCCTGGCAACGTGGAGCAGGTGATGATGATGCCGGAGCAGAACAGTAGAGCCTCCGGCCGGGTGGTGGATCCCACATCAGGGTGAGATACGCTGACCAGGGCTGGAGATGCCGTTACTCGGACTCTACCAGAAAGGAGCAGGATTCCCTGCTGGGCTTTTTCCCAGCCGAGTGAAGCAAGCTCAGGACACCTGCTCATGGCCATGTGAAGGTGATAAGGGATGCCAGATGTGACAAGGTCTGTGTCCCAATCAGCATGGCCAGAGTGGGGGCTGACCTTGAAGTGGTGTCTTAGAGGGACCCCGCTCCTCTACAAACGAGCATAGATTTTTAATAACCCATGCTCTGAGAGGGCCTTTGGAAACATATCCTTGAAATACACTACCATTGTCTGTTTACTCTGAAGACATAAGGACCAGAACCAAGATTTAATCAAAATTTGAATCTCCCTTAAACACCTTTCAAAATCTCCAGGCATCCGGATACTCCTTGGCTGAGCTTTGTATTCCACTTCTGAGTCTAGTTGAAAATTAAACATGATGCTCACAAGCAGCCTGGCTTGGTCCCTTTGGGTCACAGATCAATAGCGCTTTGCATCTGAACTTTATGATTGCACTCAGGCTATTTATTCTTTTTGACACACATTAAAAATATTACAAAGAATGTAGTTAGAATATTTAAAAAGCCTAAGGAATCTGTTTTCGCTTTACATGAACAAACCTGGTAAACAAATGAGCTCCTCTAGACAGGTGAACATCCATTGAGATTGTTTCTTGGAGTTTAAGGTACATGATTGAAGGCTTACATCCCTTTTCTCTTCTAAATTTCATTGGGTTGAGAGGAACAATGATTGCCTCTAAAGTACTTGGAAAGGACCGTGAATAAAGATGGATGAAAAGGAGTGTGTTCATTTTCATGCATCCTACTGGTTTTTGCTGCAGAATTACTGATTTACTTTTTGAACTTGAACGAATTTAATGCAAGATTACGATTTATGTATGGACTGGTGAGAAAGATGAGCTGACTATAAAAAGCAAAGGTAAAAGCTATTATTTTTAGAGATGGGTCATTCATGGATTGGCAGCCCCTGAGGAACAGTAGGTAGAAGTCCCAGCGGTGGGGAGTCAGCCACCCGGCCCTGCAGGGATACCCTCGGACACACTGCACAGGAGGCTCTGCTCTCTGTTCTCTGAAATGCAATTTATCTTATGCACACACACACACACACACACAAACACACACACACAGAGAGAGAGAAATACACAGGCACTCACATGGAGACGCCCCTCAATCCATGCAAGCACACAGATGACATCCAACAATTTCCAGAGTGACCAGATTGGAGAGGGAAGGCGTCACTGCAGTGCTCATGGCAGTTGGCAGCTGCAATGTCAACTTGGTTGTAGCTGTCTCTCCTGGCTGACATCTGGACCACACGGAGACAGGCATCTCTCATTAGCTGATATGACCTTGTCTTTACCTGGCCAGAGGGAAGACTTCCCGAGAATGGTGAGAAAAAATCTCACTCCCACTTTGGGCCATGGGAGGTGCTGGATGTTGAGCTGAGTGCTGGCCAGGCCTTCTTATAAATTCTGAATACTTACCTAGCCCCATCCTGGAGCTAGGAGTTATCACTTACATACTGGAGTGCTCCCACTATTGAAAACACATGGCTGCTTCAGACAGCTTCGGGTCTTCAGGCATTGGTCTAAACATAGGAAGGACTCCTCAGTCAAGCTTTGTGTTATGAATCTGGGTCTAGTTGAAAATTAAACTTGATGCCCAGGAGCGGCCTGGCTTGGTCCCTTTGGGTCACAGATCGATAGCACTTTGCACCTGGCCTTCGCTGGAGCTCTCGGGATGCTGACTTCTTTTGACACACATTTTTTAAAAAGCACCAAATGCAATCACAATATTGCGATCAAGCTTTAATTTATTCTATAAGACAATGTTGTAATCAATACTGTAAGCACACACCTTGTTTTCTGTGTGAGCTGGGAGAATGATGTCCATTCATGCAATTTGGATTGATTTGGCTGGGAAGAAGATATGCTTTCCAGACTCTGCAAAGGGGAGACCAGGGTTCTGCTTGAGAGTCTGGAAATCTTTCTTCTGAAGCATGAATGAGCAACTGCTCAGCATTTGGGCTACCCTCCTGTTCCCCTTGGAGTAACTGGGAGCTCAAGGGACACCAGGACAGAAGCCAGTGGCCACTGAGCTCCCGAGACTGTCATCACAGCCGCTGCTAAAAGCCTCTCTTTGCTGATTACTACAGCAGGGAAGCTTAATCTTTGGACCATTGGAAGGCAGCACTTCTCTGAGGATTGTTGCAAGTAAAAGGAAAACAAACAAACAAAAAACAGCAGAGGGGCATATTGAACCCAGTGCCTCAGAGTCCTCATATCAGCCTCTTGAGTGTTTGGTGTGGTGGTGTAGCCTGGAGTATTTGGTGGAGCCTCATCAGGCCACGTGGGGAAGCAGGACCCCAACTGTGCCTGCCACTCTGCTTTACGGCTCCATCATCGGGAAGGCAGCTATGCTCACCACTGTACCACCAATGCCTGGCTCCATCATGTGTGAAAAGAAGGCCCCGCAAGTTTCCTGGAGTGGGCCCAGTCTCTGATGAAGAAATGGGGCAGCCCACATAACAGAGCTACAGTATGATTGCTGGAGGTCAAAGCCTGATGAAAGATGGTCGCACTGCAGTTTATGCTGGAAGAAATGCTAGCCAGGGATCACACATCTCTTCGTGGATAGAGCTAAGTCCCTTATGCTTTTAAGAGGAAATTTTAAAACTGATTTTTTCAGAGGTTTGGCCAAAGACAAATTATTTGGAGAATAGAGCCAAGGAATAATGCTGTTTGAGTATCCAAGAGACCGCATTATCAATGAGTTCAATTTGGAAGATGTTATTTGAGTATCCAAGAGACCACATTATCAATGAGTTCAATTTGGAAGAATTAATAATGACATGTTTATGTGTGTGTGTTTGTGTGTGTGTCTGTTTGTGTCTGGGTCTGTGTGTGTCTGGGTCTGCCTGTGTCTGTGTGTGTGTTTGTGTGTGCTTTTGCGTTTGTGTCTAAGTGTATCTGTGTGTATCTGTGTCTGTGTGTGTCATCCGTGTGTGTCTGTGTCTGTGTGTGTATTTGTGTGTATGTCTGCCTGTGTCTGTGTGCCTGTGTGTGTCTGTGTCTGTCTGTGTGTCTGTGTGTGTGTGTGTCTGTGTGTGTTTGTGTGTGTGTGTGTGTCTTCTATTCAATCAATGAGATGTGTCTTCGATATGACCCTGTCTCCGTGGGGCCACCCACACTCTCATGTTGAACTGCAGGACACAGGCTTGACTGTCTCCATCACCAGGGAGAAAGAGTTGATGTGACAGACCCCACAGTGACCTCTTCCATGCAACCATGAGACAGACAACCAGACGGGCTGGGCCCCACCATGGTTATTTCATTTTAAGAGTCCCCATTTGTGTTAACTTCCTTCCTGCATTTTATTTATTAAATAAAAAGAGAGAATTTTTTGTTTTGTTTGTTATTTACTGGATTCCTTGCCAATTCAATAGTGAGATGGAAAACCGGTGTCTTGTTCAGCCTTCTGTGAGTGAGAAATTGTCTATTTATGGAAAAATACATATTTTTTTCTTCTAGTAAAGAACACATTCGAGGAATTTCAGCAGCAGAATGCCCCTGTCCATTCAAAAGTGCCCATATGCAATGTTCTCACCTTCTATTCTGTCCTAGGTTCTATTGTTTCCTTTATCTTCCCAATAATGCTAAGCCCACCCATAAAATAATGGAAACCTGATAGAGTGCTTCAAGTTATAAAGAGAAGCTCCAGAGTAGTGGGCCTGTCTTGGACTGGATCCCATGAAAATTAAATACTAAGTTGACGAAATGATCTCATTAGTGGGTCGATTTAACTATGTGGTAGTCCCTGGCTTAGATCCCTGAAGAGAGTATTCAAAAGTGGTTTGAGTGTATTTTGTTTCTTAGAAAATTGAATTAATCAAGTGACAATACATTTGTTAGAAATGAGTACAAGTTATTAAAAATATTCAACGAGGATTTATTGTGCGCCAATTGTGAGCCAGGCACGTCTGGGTGGTGGGGATGCTGCTGTGAACATGGCGGGCCGAGTCCCAGACCTCATAAGCCTTATCACCAAGTGTCATTTATTTTCCATTTAGAGTAATTTATCTCCGTAACTTCTTTATTACCAGTTCTTTATTGAGTTCCTATGGTTATTATATTTTAAATTATAAAAAACAATAATTTAGCCATACTAACTTGGTGTTACTGCTTGCTTGATGGCTTAGGAGGCCAATCTATGCCTTGGCAATGGCTACAGAAATTTATCTTGCTTCTCAGTGCATCTAATATTCTAAGGGGTGGACCACTTGATGAAAATCTGATGCAAGTTAAATTTATAAAACAAGCATTAAGTTTTTTTGTGTTCTATTAAAACATTAAATGTAGTATTTCTTTAAACAATGTCTTAGATTGGATTAGTGTATGATTAAATGTGTATGAATTTATATAAATAGACTAATCCGGATTCCACAAAGACTGTTAAAGCCTCTTCCACCGTCTGACGGGGTGAATGTACCCAGGTCTGTGTGACCCGTGGAGTGGTGTAGAAATGGGGCAGCTCGTTGCCATGAGCATTTACCGGTTTATCCAGCCTGGGGTTGCTGTGACGCGTCCCCAAAGGCCAACTGTCTCCAAAATGCCCAGGACCTTGTCTTGGAAGTCATAGGATGACCAACCATCACTTCATGCTCAGAGCCAAGAGGCTTCTCAGTGCCACACCTGGGAAAGTCCCAGGCAAACTGATCAAGCTGATCCCTCTACGTCCCCCACACTCGGCTCCTCAAGTAAGTCAAGGAAGCAGCCTGGCCTCAAGAGGGAGCAAATCCCCTTTTCAGTGGGAGGAGGGGCAAAAATGTGATCATCTCAACCACACACAACATAAAGGAAGTCCTGATAGCATGGGAACATATGGAGAAGAAGACACATTGTTGCAGAGATACCATTCTCCCCAAACTACTCCCTAAATTTAATGCAATTACAGCTCAAATCTCTACACTGTCCTTTGTGGAAGATTAAAGTTCAAAAATAGCCAATAGAAGGATGGACATATTTCCTAACGCTCTAAAGTGGAAGAGCAATGACAGAGTAAAGATAGATGAAATTATTACATCTCGTTTAAAACATTCATTATTCATATGGGAAAGTTTGGTGAGGTTAAATTCTTACCTTACACCATACACAAAACTGTACCATAAGACCTCAGTGTCAAAAGCAACATCTTAAAACATTTTGAAGATGATGTAGGTGGCTACTTTTATCATTTGGGGCTAAAAAATTATTTCTTCAAAAAGACACAAATGCAGGAGGAGTAAAGAAAAACTTACAAACTTTTCATTACATTAACATTAAAGACTGGGCAAAAAAAAAAGCACCATTAACAAGGAGATAAGACAAGTCATTAACTTGTATTGTAATTAAGTAAGTGAAGTGTTGGTTTCATGAATTACAGAGAAATCTTTAAATATATGTAATCTTACAGGACTATATATAAGGGAAAATACACAAAGAAATAGATGACAAAGCAAAGAATTAACATATAGAATTTACAGAAAAGGACATTGGAATGATTCAGATAAATGAAAATTAAGGTATCAGACCATGCTCATTAGTTTGGCAAAAATGTTTTAAGTCTGACTCTAGGAAGTTTGGTTGAGAAAGTAGAGAATTTAGGCATCTCATACTCTGCTGGTGAGGGTAGAGTGTGAATTAATAAAATAACTTCAGAGGCAAACATGGTGAAGCTGAGGACATCTCTATGTATGAGTCCATTTCTAGGTAGGTGTCCTAAGAATGTTGATTTCAATATTGTTTCAGAGAAGAAAAAAAAAAACAGAAACAATGTAAATATGTAGCACAAAAGAGAGCAGGTAAATAAATCATGCCAAATTCATGAATGGAGCACTGCACAGGAGTTTAAATCATGGACTTCATCTGAAGCAGGGATCTGCAGACTAGAGCTCACAAACCAAATCTGGCCAGCTGCCTGCTTTTGTAAATAAAGTTTGGCTGGAACCCAGCCAAGCCCATTGGGTTATGTATTATCAATGGCTACTTTCACATGACAAGGATACAGTTGAGTAGTTGCCCACAAAGCCTAAAACATCTATTATCTGCCTCTTTACAGAAAAAGTCTAAGGCAATATTTCAGAACCTAACATGGTACAACAACTCCAAAGCAAGTTGCAGAAAGAGATCTGCAGTGCAATGCCATGTTGATCTAAAGCGTAACAATATGTGAAATAGTACTCTCTATTGTTTATGGATAAACAGATGTGTAGCAAAAGTTAAAAGGAAAAAATCCCACAGGACAATTAACACCAAATCTTCGGTGCAGGTGCTTCTGGGGAAGGAGAAAGGGGAATCCAGTGGGAGAGGCACACTCAGGGAGGGACACACTCAGGGTGCTGGCATTGGCTTAGTCATTTTTCTATTTCTTTAAAAATGATCTGGACAATACGACTACATTCTAGGATATGAGACCGACGTGGGTTTGGGTGTAACACATTGACTACGTTGTTCTCTACACATTTCAGGAGAAAAGAACTAGAAGAGGACGGCAGGAGAAGCTTAGGGCTGGGTGTAAGCAACCTGCACCCTTCTTAGGAGAGAGGCAATCGCAGAAGGCGACCAGGGAGGTCTTGGGGTCCCCAGCTCCTCCGCCCCTGCTTTATTTTATTTCAATAGAGTAAGTTTCAAAGGCCTTTCAGACATAAGAAACATACGGAAATAGGTAACAACGTAAAATCAGCATAAACTGGATTAAAACTTCTAAAACAGATGGTGGGTCCCCATTGAAAGGGTCGATGAACACTTTAGGGGTGTCAAAGAAAAAACTAAAAGTGGAGACCACAGTTTCCATAGAGCCACAAGACCAACTGCCCATTGCCACATAGCCCAAACTTAAGTCATCCTGATTTCCCCCAAATTTAAGCTCTAATCATAAACAAAACATGAAACATAAGCTTTACATCCTTGTCAGCATGATTCAGTAACATTAAGCCAATCAACTATAGACAAATTAGCTTGAACAGTTTTTTTTGCCTTTAAGAAGAATGTCAGTGTGTAACAGCCAATGACAAAAAGTTCCAAATACCTCCTCCAGCTGTTCTGTGACCACTCTAAGTGGAGCTTCTTACCACTTTTGATGGCAAATCTCTGGTTTTGCAAACTGTTCTTTTGTATACACAATAAACTACATGTTTTAATTTTAATGGGATTACATTTTTGACAGGGCTAAAATTTGCTGGAAAAATGACCTACATCCAAATCCAGCATATCTTGGTAATTAGGTATCTCTCCTTTTTCATACAGAATAATACACATTTCACTTCTGGGATTATTTTGCAGTGGAAGGTAGGCATATTAAGAGGTAGCTTGAGAAATTCAGGCACAAGAGCTGGGTCCTCTTGGTTCCTAAGCGTTGCAGCCTTGGGTTCCCAAATTGCTGCAGGTTAAGACAGAAATCAGGGTTCAGGCGGTCTATTAGGCAGTGCTCTTGGGTTGGCCCCTGTGAGAAGTGGGACAACATAGATTAGGCAAAGAGGAGGTGGTTGCAGGGCTGTCTCCATGGAGGCCTGGACCCACCCCTTGGCAGCTCCCAAGTGAGATGGCTCTGTAGACTCTTCTCAGGGTGGGGCTGGGTCACCGGTTGCCCCTAGAGGGAGGTGTGATTTTGGGCGGAACAGGCACTTCCCCTGAGGTGGCCACTGAGGAAGGCTGCCACAGAAGGCTGTCTGCTGGCCTCACTCCCAGCAGCTAAGGAGATGCCTTTTCCATCGTTAAAGGTAGATCCAGGTGACGCCTCCACTGTCACCTACACTCGTCTTTTATAAACAGTGACTTTCCGGGTTAACAAAATCCCAGAGCACTTTATACACTTTAAAGACACATGATTACTGACCTTCGGTAAAGCTGTAGTTACCTAAAGCCAATGTTCCTCTAGTTCAGCATCTTCTGGACTATTTTATTAGGGGTTCGATTTTGCTTTATTGAGCTTTATTGGGTAAGCTGTTGTTTGGAAGTAATTTTGATTATTAGAGAAGTTAGACGGAGTTCATATCTTCCTTCCTTGAGGGTCTGCAGGATTCAATTGTATTCCATCTCGTCCAGCTCAAGTGCTGTGCATTTATTATGACCAGGCAGGCTTCCCACCGTGCCAGCTGAGCCAAAACCGGGGGAGCAAGGTGCCCTCCTGAAGGTATCGTATCCTCCCTGGGCTCACAGGACTAAAATTCAGCATCACGAAAAGGGGCTTTGAAAGGAGGCTAGCCTTGATTTCTCAAAAGACTAGTATCTCTTAGCCTCTCAAAAATTGAAGTTTTCTCACCAGAAAAATATGGAGTCACTGCTTCTTCCATCATGGAAGGGTTGTTCAGATCAAATTAGATTTCACATTTTACAAATTAAATGCCTGCTAAGAAGTAGGTACTAAATTGGGCCAGGGGTGGTGGCTCATGCCTGTAATTTCAGCACTTTGGGAGGCCAAGGCAGGCAGATCACTTGAGGTCAGGAGTTCCAGACTAGCCTGGCCAACATGGTGAAACCCCGTCTCTATTAAAAATGCAAAAACTAACTGGGTGTGGTGGTGGGCGCCTGTAATCCCAGCTACTCGGGAGGCTGAGGCAGGAGGATCACCTGAACCTGAGAGGTGAAGGTTGCAGTGAGCAGAGGTTGCACCACTGCACTCCAGCATAGGCAATAGAATAAGACTCAGTCTCAAAGAAAAAAAAAAAAGACATAGGTACTAAATTAATATAAGTTTTGTTTCATCCTATTCCCTTAAAATTCTACTGGATCTCCCTCTCTCATTTGACATAGGTAATCAATTGCTCTCATGTTACTTACTAAATAAATCTTTCCCCAAATAATTGGATATGTTGTTTAAAGTTTCGCATAAAGCACTCATACACCCTAGGCTCAGCCTCCGGTTTTCTATTCTGTTTTGTTGACCTGCTTGTCTACACCTGTAACAGCACCACATCCAACCCACATCCAATCCCTTTTGCTTCCAGCTGGTTCTGTGACAAGCCAGAAACTCTGTTTTGAGGTTGGTGACGTCAACAGTCTTGACCTTGAGCTCGCCTGTGCTCTGAGCTTCTGGGTCCACTTTGCTGATCCTCTGATCTCCATTCTCCCTGCTGTTTCTACTTTCTGTTCTCTTTGTGTTTCCGGAAACATTCATGGGAGATCTCTGGTTTGTTTCCCTGCAATGTGTCACTCATGCATGGCACTGTGCTGGTGATGACAAGTGAGCTCTCCGAAGATGCAAAAGCGGTTTTTTGTTTGTTTGTTTGTTTCCACATCTTCATGGTTCTCCAGTGCATTCCCTGCAAAATCTCTCCAAAGCTTCACCATTTCGATCAAGCTGTCTCATGCTCTCTCTCTTCAACTGTGACCTTCAGTTTTGTTAAGAAAATCAAGTTTACTTTTGTCCTCCATGTGTCAAGGTCTCTGCCATTTTTCTCAGTGGTTCTCCTGCATCCTCCCTGGCCCTCCTGTGCCCCCCCGGCCTCACACCTCCTCCTCCTCTCTGTGATCCGAGACCCACACGCCCTCCTTGCTTGGGGAGCAGATCCTTGCTGAGGTCCTTGGGAGGATGGCTCCGTGGAAAGGCCTCTTCCTACATTCAACTCCATTTTTCCCCACTCTCCTCAGCTTCAAAAGCCGCACATGATCCTCCTGCCTTCTATCATAGAGCCCTGTCTCTTTCCTTTACAGACGAACGGCCGCAGTTTAATGATCTGATAAACAAATTCCTCACCAACTTCTGATTTTCTGTGACACATCTTGCCCTTTCTGAGCTGTCATCTATATGGAGACCTGCGGCCCTGCCCTGACTTCATCCCCCTTGCTCTTTCTCTAGCACTGCTAGCTACTGTGGCAAACTTTGCCTGCGACAACACTCTTCCCCTGACCCCCAGGCCAACCCCAGATAAATCCATTCTTCTGGCTCCTTAATCCTAAACAGACAGGTTTGTCACCTGCATTTTCTTCTGATCTAAATTCACTTAGGTGTTGCCATTGCTTGTGTGATTCTCCACCTAACCCTGCTTTTACTTCAGCTCCAAGAGAATGATTCTCCCACCTCCATGCAACAGCTTGAGCACAATTATTCTTAGGTTTATATTTCCAATCCTGGTCTCACTCCTGTCTTCAGGTTCTTTATTTGCAACACCTCTTGAACAGATGTATTCGATGCCACGACTCAAAGCCTGTGAAAACCAAATAGAGCTCTCTACCCATGTGTCTTGCCGATGACCCAAGTTCCCATTTCCTTTCCTGGGAATGCTGTCCCAGGATGCAGAATTGAGGCCTCGTCTCTAATATTGGGCTTCTTCCCCAGACAAGCTCTCCCTCCCCCAACAATGTGAATGTCCAGGAGCAAGAGCTGATATTCCTTTTTCATTTCCATGTATAAACAGGGCTTTATGTGGCCGGGCGTGGCCACTCACATCTGTAATCCCAGCACTTTAGGAGGCAGAGGCGGGCGGATCACCTGAGGTCAGGAGTTCGAGACCAGCCTGACCAATATGATGAAACCCCGTCTCTACTAAAAATACAAAAATTAGCCGGGCGTAGTGGCGGGCACCTGTAATTCCAGCTGCTTGGGAGGCTGAGACAGGAGAATCACTTGAACCTGGGAAGCGGAGTTGCAGTGAGCTGAGATCATGCTATTGCACTCCAGCCTGGGCAACAAGATCAAAACTCCGTCTCAAAAAAAAATTTTTAAAAAGGCTTTATGCCTAGAAATATCGTTTTGTTTTGTTTTGTTTTGTTTTGTTTTTTTGAGATGGAGTCTTGCTCTGTCACCCAGGCTGGAAGGCTGGAGTGCAGTGGCGTGATCTAGGCTCACCGCAAGCTCCGCCTCCCGGATTCACGCCATTCTCCTGCCTCAGCCTCCCGAGTTGCTGGGACTACAGGCACCCACCACCACGCCTGGCTAATTTTTTGTATTTTTAGTAGAGACGGGGTTTCACTGTGTTAGCCAGGATGGTCTCGATCTCCTGACATCATGATCCACCTGCCTTGGCCTGCCAAAGTGCTGGGATTACAGGCGTGAGCCACCGCACCCAGTATATGCATAGAAATATCTTATAAATTTTGAGTTTCCTGTTGAATTACCTCACTCATTAAATCATCAAATTTTGTTATATCTTCTTTTCCACTTTGATGGCCTCTCTACTTCCATTGAGAATACAAAACACTTTCTGTTAAGTTTTTAATTCAGTGTCTGTGTGTCTGCATGTGTGTGTTTGTGTGTGTGGATTTTCCTGTAAGGACGTTGTGATTATGTGTTTCTATATAATTCATTGTGACACTGAACTCATCCACTGCCCCAGCCTATTGTGAACTGCTTAAGCCTCTCAGTAACCACTCTTTGGCAGTTCTATGTCATCTGAGTGTCTGCTTGAGATGGCAGCAATTTCATTATCCAAGGCATTGATTCATCTTTTAGACAAATAACCTGGGACGGGGCCTGAGAACAGCACTGGCAATTCTGTTCCAGGTTGGCATGGGTCCACTGGTTCATACACTTGATTTGGTCGAATGATGTGCTGAAATGCAGATCTCCCAGCAATCAAAGACACTATTTATTAAAAGCTGATTGTGTTGACACTTTCCTGTATTATTGAATCCTTACAGCAACTGATGTCATGGATATTTTTATCCTCTTTAAATGGAGCAGGATGCTCAGGAAGGACTCTTAGATAATACTGTGGACTATCTGAGACTTCCACTCACTTTCATAATATTCCCTCTGCTTGAATCAATTATACTGATCACTTGTGTTTAGTCAAAGTTTCCTAAAACCACTGCACACATGTGCACCAAAATTGCACCAGCACAGAACTCTCTGCCTCCCCAATATTTATCCCTGCTTAGCCTTGCTGTGTGATACTTTAAGGAAGCCCTCTATTCGCACAGTCTCTACTTCAAGCTCTGTAAAAAAGAATAGATAAGATTATATTCTGCAGGTGTTATGGGATTTAATGAGATCGTTTATATAAAGCATTTGCATCACTGCCTATGGTATAGATGTTCAATAAGAGCGATCACTTACCCTTTCCCTGCCTCCCTCCATGGCTGTTATAACTACCGCCTGGGAAGTTCATTTGCTGACAAATCATCCATTAAATTGTAGCATTGATTTGCTCTTATCGTGAAATCTTATTAAAGCATTTTATTATTATGTGGGGTTTTTTTCCAAATACTTACTCTCTTGACAACTAGATTGAAAGCTTCTAAGAAGCAAGAGGAAGTCAAGATGTGGTAGGGCCCCTGAAAGTACAGAAGTATAGCTCAGTGCTTCCCATGGTGATGTCCAGATTCCCAGCCTTGATGTGCAAAATGATACCAGTTGTGTGTGTGTGTGTGTGTGCGTGTATGTGTCTTGTTTGCTCTGAAATACCCTCTTGAAGACCAATTATAGGATTACAGGTAATTTGCATTTAATTATTCATACTTTCTATAATTTTCCAATTTTACATCAACGTTATTTTTATAATTATAATGAATAAATGCATCCTACTTAATGGCATGGAAAAAACATAAAATTCGCTGATCGGGTCTTTTAATGTTAATTTGTTGATTCCTAATTTAAGGTCTAGCTATGCAACATGGCTGACTCTATTTGCAGATGAAAAGATGGAGACAAGAGGGTAAAATGCAGCACCCCAGCCACAGCACTCCATAAATAAATGTTGATTTGTGACAGCACATGCTGACAATCCCCAAAATTGAAAGCAGAAAGGAAAAGAACAGCATTCTCTGCACTCTTGATCCTGGCTGCTCTCCCCTCTCTCTCTCTCTTAGTCCTGTTTTAGGTGTCCCATGAGTGGCCGATAGCTTGCTAACTGTTTTAGGGGTCCCGTGAATGGCCGATAGCTTGCTAACTATTTTAGGTGTCCCGTGAGTGGCCGATAGCTTGCTAACTATTTTAGGTGTCCTGTGAACCGCCAATAGCTTGCTAAGCCCTGAAGAGGAAAGAGATGGGATCATTGATCTTGGTTAGGGCCAGCTCCTCGCTAACACAGGGCCACTTTCCCATGGCACCTTGCCCTCTCGACACAGAGAGATCCTTCTGATGCCAAAGAGAAGATCCAGCACATACATAATTTAAATGTTTAAAATTCTAAAATAAATGTATTTATCCATTTTGACAAGAGTACAGAGAGAACATTCCCAGATATTTTATTTTTAAAAACTTCATTCTCGAATATGTCTGCATTGCTAAGCCCCAGACTTCTTTATGACTATCATGATGAATTGTTCTAGATCTCAACATGAAAGGTTTAAAGTCACAGAAGAAGTTGGTTTCCTCCTGGGATGCGTTCTGAAAAAGCATAGGTGTGGGTCTGCTGGGAAGAGAAAGGAAAACGAAAGGGAGGAAGCTGAAGTGAAGGCTGAGAGCAGCAGGCTACGGGATGCTTGTCTCACTCAAGTAGCAAAAGCTGACTGTTGCTGTTCTCATTGACCCTGGTGAAGATTGCCAATCCATAAATTAATGGGCCTGTTTCAAGAATCAGCATCAGAAAAATGACCTCAATGGACACCGGGGCTTACTGTCTTCCCTCCCTATCAGCAGCAGACAGTTTTTCATAACAGTCCTTTCCTTCTTTGGGAAAGAGTACAAATGAAACATAACTTCTGATAAAAATCTGTGTGAGTTTATGGGTTATGGTTCACATCACAGATTTTCAGGTTTATTTTCTAACTTACAATGCATTGATGAATCTTAATAGAAAGGAAAAAAAAGTGTTTTCCTTGTCTTTGTGGCTTCTAGACCATAAACTTTTGGAGGATGAAAGGTAGCCAGGCTCCCAGCAATTGTACAAGATATGAACCAGGTTGGAAGGGATTCTTACTCCAACAGACAAAATGCACAGATAAATTATTCCTTAAGATTTATTTCTGTCCAAATTCAGGTGGGACATCTTGTTCTAAATTCAGTTCCCTGATCTCAGGGTAAGTTGTCTGTTTTCCCAAAGTTGCCTTTTGTTGTTTCTGGTAAAAATGTGATGCAGACGCCCAAGTTCTGGGGCTCCACTGTGAGCGCACGCTATGAGAAGGACGGGAGAGGAAGCGGCTCAGCAGCTGGGGGCGGCCAGGGCCCAGGTGTGGCGGAGTGCGGGTCTGTTGGGAGGCACAGCACCATCCCCAGGACGCACCAACGCCCTGGGCAGAGGGCTGCTGTCTTCTTCTGCGAGTGAGAGCAGACTAAAGACTGGTGAGGTGATCACATTTCTCTGTCTGACTCCCATTCCAGAATATACTCTTGAATGAGCAAGAAGGAGGTCGGAGGAAAGCCTCATGCCTGTAGCTGCCTGCGGGCAGCGAGGAGCGTCTTCCCGGGCTGCTGAGCTGGGATGCCTTCCAGCAGCCACGTGGCTCCTCCTCCCCTGGCCATCCCAGGGGATTCCTTGGGTTTCATCCATGTCTGGGAGCTCTCGTGGCACCGAGCCCACTAGCCGGTTCTGAGCTGGAGGTCCCGTCGCAGCTGGGTAGCCGAGGCATCCGAAACCCTTCCATGGGAGAGGGAGGACCCACAGGCTGCATCTCCACAGAAGGGACGCTTCGAAACCTCCTCTGAAACGTGCACCATTGACCAGGGAGGAGGTCTTGGCAGAGACTCCTGGGCCATGTACTTTTGAATAATTGCCAGTTTTCATTGGCAAGAGTATCATCCCATGACATTTACATGCATGTGTGTGATGATTTGTGAGACAATGTGTTTATATAGTTAAATAATCATGTATGCATATATGTATGTTTATGCCTTTTTGTGATGAATCTCTGCTCATTTCCTTTTCTGAGGTTTGGGTAGATGTCCCATGCTGCCTTTTTGATTCTGGACACTTAGTCTGTGAACCCAGAGGCTGTCAGCTGGATGACAGGAACGCGAAGGAATACCCCTCACTGCTGCACAGCAAGGCTGCCTCCCACAAGGACCATGGCCCTGCTGTCACTGCCTCATCTTGTGGGTGAGTCCTAAACCTATGGACTGGCGGGCTGTGGACAGGTGAGACCTTCTGTGGGCTGAGCTGGTGTGGTGGCCTCTCAAGTAGCCAAGGCCCCACCCTTCCTGTCTCCTGTACCTTCATCCCGTCCAGGAAGAGCCACAGCTGTGGCTCTGAGGCCTGGAAGCCACACACAGCTCCACATGCGGGTATCAGTGACTCCAAGTCTCAGTGCTGCTGGGCACTGGCGTTATTTCTCACCTTTCAAAATCCTTGAGAGCCTTTGTGTATTTCACTTCAAATAGAGACTAATTTCTAACCTGTGTTGACTGTGGGGTGGCCCTGAGCCATGTGCTTGGTCCTGTGGAAAGCATCTGGGTCCCGAGTGGACATTTCTTCATTTATGAAGACAAGGGCCATGGCATGGTGAGGGTGGCAGCCTGGCACCCCCGTGACCACTGCCCCGGGCTCCTTTCTCTCTGTTGACCTGCTGGCTCGCACCTCCTGACCTGTGACACCTTCCAATTGTTATCTAATCAATTCAGCTGAAATTAAAAAGCTGTATTTGTATTTGCTCTAACACCCTTGGCGCAGTGTTGGAGGCTGTGACCTTTCTGTATTGGCATCTGGCTGCTGATGGCGCACTGCAGCCAGATTGCTTTGCTAATAAATAATGAAGCACCCTCTGAGGTCAGGGAGGGCTGCTGGGCCAAGCAGGGCCTGCCCCCACCCAGAGCCCACCTCCTGAGAGGTCCTCGAATGGAAATTGCAGCTCACACTTACTCAGGAAGCACACTTTATTTTCTTTACTTTCAGTGCATTCATCTGATTTGCAAGAGGTTGATTTTTATTTTGTTTTTATTGTGGTAAAATGCACATAACAGAAAAATGACCATTTGAACTAGTTTTAGGTATACACTGCCATGGCACTAAATTCATTCAAAATATTGGGTTAACCATCACCACTATTTCCAGAACTTTTTCATGATCCCAAACAAAAACTTTATATCCATTAAACAGTAAGTCCCCACCTGCTCCTTCCACAGCCCCCGGAAGTCTGTTCTGCCTTTGGCTCTGAGAATTGGCCCTCTGGCTATTTCCTACATGTGGACTCATACATCTGACCTTCTGTTCCAGCTTCTTTCACTTAGCGTAGCACTGCAGGGTTCATCCATGTTTAGGCATGAATCAGTGCTTCCTAAGCAGGAGTTGATTTTTAGCATCTTCACTCTTTATGCCACATACAAATAAGTTAAGAATTTGGAAAACATTTCAGAATCAAACTAAAACACTCATAGAAAGCACACTTCTCTGAAAATAGAAAGAAGTCTCACCTGCTTTGAAACTCAGAAAATTAAAAAGGCCACTTGAAAGAAATGCCTGAAAATTAACATTGAGTTTGCTCTAATGAGCATTTCAAAGACTCAGCAATTGATCATCTAGCATTGTGTTGGAACACAGTGAATCATGGCTTTGTGAAACTGCTTCACTTTACAAACTTGAGCAAGTATTTAATTATAGGATACAAGAAAATGAAAATACACCTAAATTATTATAATACATGAGGATGACAAGTAGCCTATTTAAAAATATATGTATGATTTGGTATTTATTTTAAACTTAGAGAATTTATGAAAAAAGTGAGAGCCTGATAGAATTCACATGTTGACTATATACTTTGTTTCTGATTTCATGTTTTCTGGTGCCTATCCCAAACCAGTTGCTGCATTCACACTGCCTCAAGACACTACAGCCCAATCTCTGAGGTCCCAGAAGGTCTAGGGAAGAAGTGGGTGTGGAGCCACAGGAACAGAGGCCAGATCTGCCTGCTCTGACCTTCTCTGAGGTCTCAGGGTTAAACCAAGGGTCTGGTACTGGCAGGTGAGGTTTGAACATAACAACTGAAGGGACTGAGAAGGCAGGTGGCCTAGGGAGGTGCCTCTGTGTGGAGCCATCCTAAAAATCTTGGCACCTGGAAGAGACAGTACCACTCAGAGGGCATCCTGATGGCTGGCCACAGTGACCCAAGGCACACATCTTCAGCATCCATCCCCCGAGTTTGGCCCCTTTCTGCACCATGCCCATCAACTCCTTAGCCTGAATTATGTGATCCTCAAGGCTCTCCTAGTACTTAGTGTTCTGGTTTGTCTCTTCCTGGGGTACATATCAAGACAATGATAATAACTTAGTGATAATGATGGTGATGAAAATGAGTTGATGTTGATGATGATGATGATGGTGATGTGATGGTAATGGTGATGGTGATGATGAGGATAGTGATGATAATGATGGTGATGGTGATAAGAATGAGGATGATGATGATGGTGATAGTAATGATGATAATTATGATGGTGATGGTGATGATGATGGTGATGGTGATGACGATAGGGATGCTAATCATGGGCATGGTGATTGCAATGATGATGACGGTGATGGTGACGGTGATAATGATGATAATGATGGTGATGGTGATGATAATTATGGTGATGATGATGGGGATGATGATGATAGTGATGGTTAGGATAATGATGGTGATAGTGATGGTAATGGTGGTGATGGAGATAATAATGATGATAGTGATGATGTGGTGATGACAATGATGTTGATGGTGATGATAATGATAATGATGATGATTGTGATGGTGTTGATGATGATCGTGATAGTGAAGATGATGATAATGACAGTGGTGATGGTGACGGTGATGATGGTGATGATAATGATGGTTATGGTAATGGTAATGTTAATGGTGGTGATGGTGTGGTGATGACAATGATGATGATGTTGATAGTGATTATAGGATGATGATTATGGTGATGGTGGTGGTGGTGATAATGGTGACAATGGTAAGAGAAATAACTTCAATTTATTGAATTCTTACTAGATACTGGGCACTGTAAGATTTCTCTGCATTCTTTGCTCAAAGTAAAAAGCAGCACTGTTATCCCTGCACGAGGACACAGGTCAGCAAGATGAGGCTGTTAGTGGGAGTGGCAGGCACCTACTCCCACTAACACCTAGTGGGAGTGGCACCTAGTGGGAGTGGCAGAACTGGCTGACACTTGCTATCAGGTGTCACTTGCTATCTACAAAGCTTTTTCTCTTCCCAGTGTTTGATGTTGGTTGATAGAAAAACCCCCTTGTGAGCTTCTCCCTCTCTTCTTTAAAACACTCAAGATGTGCCAATTGGTGAGAGCGGTACGATCTTGCAACCACAGATTCTACATTTGACCTATTACATAAGGAGATTTCCTCTTTTAAATGTACTTTTCTCACCTATAGTGTATTCTCTCCAGGTGCTGTCTAAACATGGGTTACTTTCCTATCACCCCGATCTGCATCTCTAACTTCTTTCTGAGTGCCACAGCTCTAGTTAACTCATTTTGCTTATACTTCTTATGGAGAACCAACGGCTGTAGAATTCAAAGGGAGCCAAAATTTCAGGTGGGATGTATAAAGATTGTAGGTTATTAAGACAGATTGAAATGGAGGGTTTTCTATTGCCTTGTCTCACATTATTTTTAATAAGTGGACACTAAGAATTCTTTATTTTAGGCCAATATCTCTTGTAAATTTGGAAAATAATTGAAAAAAGTGGATTATAAAGAAGCCTAGAAAAAATAGAGAAAGAATTAAATGTCCATGAAGACACAATTATTTGCTTTCATGCTTCATTAAAGCAAATAAAATTTTCAAAGCACTTTCCACATTTGATTACAGTGTCAAAATACAACTTAAGACATTTTCTTCACTTGAACATTACACGACACCCTCACCCCAGCTAATGTATGCACATAATTGTGTAGATAAGCAAAAGAAGTAAGTTATTATGTTTTAATGGGACAACTGACTTATTTCTATTATTTCACCAGAATATTTCATTCAAAATTACACGAAAATGCAAATCTTCAATTATCATGTTAAATACTTCTTGATGGAGAATAATACTTTATTTTTTTTGAAAATCTGATACCTGTATTTTTATGTATTACACTTATAAAATTGACTTTTCTCACTCCATACCACTGACTTTTATTATGACTTTAGATGAGTGACATAACTCTAGTTGAATGCCAGCTGATTAGATTATCAGCAATAAGTATAAAAAAATACAGTGAGGTCTGATGCTATGAAGAAGCAGAGGTGAAGAACACAGAGAGTAACAGGTGTTCCCAAAGTATGAAAAGTAGAGCATAAAGAAAAGATTACTGGAAGTGATAGCCATTCTCTATGGCTGGTTGACCTGCCGAATCTCCTTAGCCACTATATTCAGGACACCGGGTTGCTGAGTTGCAAGGTGGAAAGACGGTTATGTTTCTATAGCACTTTACCAGGCTGCAAAGTGATCAGACTACTCTTTAGCTTCTAAGGTATTAGATGGCAGGAGGCTTCTCTTGTATCCCCACAGAGCTCAGGAAAATGATGAACACGTAATAGATAATTCTTATATGACCTCTGATTTTTAATTTGCCTCAAAATGATGATATTTAGAAGTCTGCATGCAACAAAACTATGTCATTTTCCTTAAACCTATGCACATTATCACTGTGTGGAAGGCTGGCACATGCTTTTATAAATGCAGAACATCAACTGGCCCTTCTCCTTCTGTCTTTGCTGGTTTCACAAGTGGGCCCTCAAAGAATTTTCTGATTTTGTAACAATCTCTTCCATAAATATCAAAATATTATTTTTATCCTGAACATTCAGTAACTTTACATCATAGAAAAGTATTGAATAAAGTGGATGTTTTGGCAAATTAAAAATATCCCTATTCATTTAGGAATTTGGCAGGAGAAATCTTACTTTGTACGTTAAAATTTCCTCCCTGAGTTTCTACCGAAAAGAAAATACACTCTTTCTCATTTTTGTTTTCGTTTTTCTTACTCCAGGAAAACCCATGTATTTATTGAAAATATCTGTGTATTTCACTTTGTCCTGCTGTTGAAAGGACACTTTAAAGCCTGTCATGTCAGATAAAAGCTCTGGGCTTGCCCACGACAGAGTGAAGAGACTGGTTTGCCTATAATGTTGAAGCAAATATTTGCAGGGAAAGAATTGAGAGATGAGGCTGAAAACGACATTAGAGTGGCTTCTCTTTCAACGTGGATGAGTGAAAACCTAACACCAGCTATAAATTCTGGATAAACTACAGAGACAGCTGTCTGGACCCATTTGGAGACTGAACAATGCCCAGGATATAATCCAAAATTACTCAACATAAGAAGACTCAGGAAAATATGACCCAGTATAAAGGGAAAAGCAAAAAACAGATCCCAAGCCCAAGACGATTCTGAGTTTGGGCATCTTCAAAAAGGGCTTCAAAGCTCTACTGTTACTATGCTCATAAGGATAAAGAAAAATATTTTTGTGATTAATACAAAGATAGAAAATTTTACAAGTAAAATTGAAGATATCTGTAAAATTTTATAGATACTTTATAATTTTAAAAAATCTGAAATTTAAAAAATATCACCAGAAATTGAAAGACTCATTGGCTTTGAAAATAGATCAATAAAGTCATCTAATATAAATAAGAGAGAACTACAGGTAACTGGAATCCCAGAAGAGGAGGAAAGAGAGAATGGAAGGGAAAAATAAATATTTGAAATTTAACTGAAAATTAGGGATAATGACTTGATTTTTTGTGTATAATCTCAGATGCTGAAATGGAAGGTCTTTTAGGAATTTTGAACTCTGGGGTATTTTAGAATAATAGCCAGACACACACTAAGTAAGGAAGACCACAGAGACATAGAGACCATGGGGAAGCTGTTGCGGTTTTCTATATGATAATGGTAAGGCAAAAACTAGCACATTGTTGATGAAAATTGAGATAAAGACACTATTTGAGAGACTCTTCCTATTGAGTGTCAGGACAGGATTGCTGTTAAGGGAATGAACTAGTTAAGAATAACTTGGAAGCTTCTGGAGTGGGTGAATGGAGAATGACACTCCTACATGAAATTGTGCATGTTATGGGCTAGCCCATGCCATGAAGTAGACAGGACAATAGGAAAGTGTTGCTTGGAAATGCCCTCATCTCACTCTCCTACCTCATTTACAAAATAGAGCTCTTTAGAACCTTATTTTGCATTTCTAGAACTTAACTGTGTGCTCAAAGGATGGTTTGTTCTCACTAGTGATGGTTCAAATAAGGTGATGTGGCTCTAAAGATAATGACTGTATCCTTGGGCAAGACTTAAACAGTTAATTGTGGACAAGGGTCACTCAAGCTATTGAGCTTCCATATTCTGTAACACAGCCAAGCTAGAGAGGACAGGAAGGGAATGGACCTTGCAGCTTATGTGACAGGGCATACCAGCTTCAGGATGGTTACCTTTTGAGGCAAACAGAGTGTTATGTGGTCAGCACACCTGGGCCAGAATGTAGGCAGCAGAGTGTCCAGAAGGACACTAGAGAAATGGCAGTGAAGTATCCGGGGGCGAGGGGGTGAATGGTCCTCCCATGAGTCTGGGCCAGTCTGAGCAGTACAGGGAACTGGAGACAGATGTCAAGGACATGTTTTCAGAGGCTGTCTCTCAGGTTGTGTCACAGAAAAAGAGACTCTGACCAGAGCTGGAGGGGGCAGTTCCATGGGTGAAAGCAGAAAGGACTTGAGGTTCAATTGAGCTGAGAATGGGAGGGGAGAAGTTTAGGTCCACAGGAAAGCAAAGGCCCAGGAGCATGGGCTCTGGTGGGATGGAGAAGGCAACAGCTTGAATCAACAGGAGTGACTGTTGATGACCTGTGAATGGAAAACATCACCAAGGAAGGCCAAAAGAATTTGGGGCTCTCTGTGAATCTGAACATTCAGTAGCAGTTAACATTGCAAGGTTACAGTGCTGAGCATGTTTACCCGTCCACTTCCAACAAGAATGAGGGACCACCCCCACCCACCACCAGGAAGGTTTCTGGTGCCCTGCCAGGGCCCCAAAGTGAAGTGCTCACCCCTCAGTACTAACTGGAAAAGGCCCAGCTGAGAGCCTGAGGGAGGTGACTGCATGCCCCAGCCTTCTGCAGCACCACACCTCATGTCCTGCTTGAGTGGCGGTGGGCTGACTGCCGAGGTTATTGCGGCGGCAGGCTCTGAGGCCAAGGAGGGTCCCTCGGAGCAGGTGGATATGCCAGGGCACTTCCACTCAGAGGCCCACAGTTTGCACAGGGATCTCCCACCCACCCTCACTGGGATGCGTTTCCGGCTGCTGAGGGGTCCGAACTGCCTTTTCCAAGGAGATTTAAGGAACCCTCTGTCTTTAGATTCCTCCAGCACCTGACCAGCCTCCAAGTGTCAAATCAAAATCAGAGAAGCAAACAAACCATGCATGTTGCTCACATCCACTTTTGGGTCATTTTTCTTCAGTCTCCCGTGTTGGTTTCCCTACGCATGCCTTTGCCCCCCAAAACCATTCAGATGTAGTTACTTTGATGAGAACAGTCAGAAAATCAAATGCAGTCAGGATTTTAAAATGATCCTTCTACCTACCATAAACAGGTGTAAATACAAGCACATTCAGAGTGCTACACAGGTGTATATTTTGATTTTTAGAATTTACATTTGAGGGCTGGGCACAGTGGCTCACACCTGTAATCCCAGAACTTTGGAAGGCTGAGGCAGGTGGATCACTTGAGGTCAGGAGTTTGAAACCAGCCTGGCCAACACAGTGAAACCTCATCTCTACTAAAAATAAAATTAGCCAGATGTGGTGACATACTCCTGTAGTCTCAGCTATTTGGGAGGCTGAGGCATGAGAATCACTTGAACCCAGGAGGCGGAGTTTGCAGTGAGCCATGATTGTGCCACTGCACTCCAGCCTGAGCAACAGAGTGAGATTCTGTCTCAAAAAAAAAAAGAATTTACATTTGAGTTTTGATTCTGTTTAACACGATTTTATTCTATCCAATTTGGGAGAGTGTATTAATGTCATAAAGCAAGATACTGGTGACAAAGTGGGGTGAATGCATGACTCAGGGAAGCCAGTTAGGACACTCCCCTCATGCTGTGCTGCTTATCCTCTGAGGGTCTAAAACATGTGAGGATTGATATGTGGTCTCTGGAGCACAGGCGATAGGAACAGGTGCACCCAGGCAGCAGTGCACATCCTGCCTTGGGCTTTCTAACAGCAAGTTGAATTGTTCATGTTTGGATTAATATGTGCCTGAGATGCATTTTATTAGAAATATTTTCATCTTCTGTGGTAGATCCATCAAATTGAAGTTAATTGACCAAACAATGCTAATGATTAGTTATTCCCAATTGCTACTTCACATATTAAGAATTAGGTGAATGGAAAGCTCTGCAAAAAGCATTATTATGAATGAGGAAACACTTAATAATAAAATATGGCCAATCTGATTTGCAATACCCATCATCTCACCATTTCACCAACAAATGTTCATTAAAGGTTCAAAAGAACACACTTTATTGTGGGTTGTGTATTAAGAATGTGCTGTTCTCCAGACAAAGGTGAGGCAGAGAAGTGGAAAAATTTCCCGTGAGCACTCAGAAAAGAATGAGAACATTGAGTTTAATGATGGAGAATTATAAGCAAAGTCTGCATGTAGAGGAGAAAAAGTGCAAGAATAAAAATTGCCTTGTGTTGGAAAGAAATTTGTTATTGCCCTGACGAGATTAACTGCAGTAATTGGCACTGTTTTTTTTTTTAACATATTGTGCAGCCCTGCAGAGGCGGTGGTAATAAATAATGTGCACTTAGCTGCTCCATTGGTCATTCGTAGCCATATCACAGCCACCTCCCCCATTCAGGGAAGATAAATGTGATTTAAATTAATAGCCAGTCCTAAATAACTCCTCAGCTGGTAAACGGCCCATTTATCAGGCCCAGACAGGCAGTGTCCTTTGATTCATGTCCCCCCCTTACAATGTGAAGGGTGCGTACAAAAATTGTTATTACTTTTTAATAAAGTGTAGCAGTCAGTCTTCAGTCATTTATCAGAAACGGTGGCATTCTGACAAACAGAAATATCTTAGCAGTGGATGAATGAGAGGGATAAAGGACACATTTCTCAACAAAAATAATCACTGCCTAAATAATCTCATAAAAGTCAGTTTTTAAGTACCTTGAAATAAATGTATTCAGAAAGATACAGACCTTGCGTGTTGTAGAACTGAAACCTAAACAAACTGTTTTAATATTCACCTTCGCAGAGAGGAACGGCTTTGTTATTGTGGCCACCTCTTTGTGTGGTAAGGATTCTAATGCATGCAGAACCAGTTGCAGACTACAGTCGCAAAAGAGCCACCTACACCCTTCCACCACCAACGGGGAGTAAGCAGAAATCTCATGACTGTGCAGCAGAGACCTGCAGGCAGAAATCAAATGCTAGGAAGAGGTGATGAGAATGGAGAATGTGTGACAACTTCCCACATTTTTAACACTGAAACTCTGTTGTTATTTTTAATATTCCCCTCTTTAATATTTTTCACAACAGCAGTGCACTTGATTAGATCTTGATTTATTTTGCAGCTGACGACTCTCAGATTCCCATGCTTTTGAAAATATACTTGCAATTACCCACATAATTGGATTGGTCAGCAAAAATTACGAAGGAAGCTCAAAGCCTTCTCTCCACTGAAATCCTTTCTCTCTTAATTAAATAACAAGTACAGAGTCTCCAGTGTCAGCAGGTCGTCCTTTCAAAGACGTTGGGCAGGTCAGAAGGCTGCTGAATGCCAATGGCTTCCTCAGCCATCTCCTTTGTGCCCCTGGATATCAGGCAAAACTTGAGGCCTCCCCACCGCTGCTTTTTGCTACACATAACCACTGCAGTGGCAGGAACCTTGGCCAAATCGACTTTTGTAGGGCACACAGTAACCATAACCAACGAGTTAGCAACATCAGAAAGGCTTAGGAGTGGAATGTTCTTTGCAATTTGTAGCGCTTGAACTGTGATACCATTTCCAAGCCTCACTAAAGTGTGACTTTCCAATGAATTGACATATCTTAAAGAAGGGATGCCTGGAAATCAATTTAACTCTTAAGAGAAACTTGAGTGTCTCCCCTTCCTACACTGTCTTGCTCCTTTTCTTACGTCAGTCTAGATATAAAGGATTTTACTTCTCTGGATTAGTTCAAATTTTTACATTTTAATTCCTTAAAAGATATTGAAATCTCTATTTGATAGGCATTGTTAAATGAATTAACATTAATGAATGTGTCAGGAGGTCAGAACAGTGTCTGGCAAATACCACACAATTGTTGGACGTCACTCTTGAGGCTAATGCACTCACGCACTGCTAATGTAAGAAAATGGAGCAAAAGGTGATGTCGATGAAATAAACAAAAGTAAAAATAATTGAAAAGGTCATGCATACCCTTCAGAGGATTTGGGGATTTAAAACAAATTTCCTCTGGCTGATGTTGTCAAAAGCCATAACCAGGCAGACTGAGCAACTTGAGCCATGTCACCATTTCATAGATGTTTATTCCACTGAAGAGTATGGCTTCATTCTGGATACAGGGGTCACTTAGTCTGTCCTTAGTCATTTGTGTATCCTGTGAATTTTCAGGTCTACGATATCAGCTCACCACACACAAAAAATGCCAAGGTTGGCACTACAACTCAATGTCACCAAAACAAAAATAGGCATTTTGGCTGCAATGGCAAAAAAAAAAAAAAATTGTGTTTTAGTAACGCATATATTCTCACCCCTAAACTTGACTAAAAAAATATGTTGTGATCTCCCATGGTTCAGGCTCCATTTACAAGGAAGGGCTGCATTTTGCAACTTTTCTAGATGTGGGTGTTCCTGGGAAGCCAGTGGCTCAATCCAGTAATAAATATTAAAAGTTTCCTTCCAGCTGCATTAGCGTGAGTCCTGGATCTTCAGAAGCGGCATCACCTTGCAATATATGGATTGTCAGATCAGGCACACATTTGCAACATGTTCTGCTATTTCTGTGGAAGAATATGATTCTTAGCTATTCAATTAAGGGGAGTTTTAAGGGAAAGAGTTCTTGTGGGTGGGAAAAGGAACAGCTTGCTGCTGGTGCTGTCAGAGCTCTATTTGATTTCTTTTTCTAAAACCAGTTTCTTCATATTTTCCTTCGAATTATATTTTCTGTCTAGGGATTAGTGTTTTAATTTTTACACCCCAGTCCCTCACTACCGTTGGTTATAGCAAGAGAATCTCTGGGCACCAGTTGGTCTGTTGCACATAAACAGGATGTGGGAATGAGTCAAGGTGCAGGAGAGCCTGTCCTCTGTCCCTAATGCAGTTCTTAGACGCCTAAATAATGTGAATTTTAAAGACAGAGACACTTTGCTTGCACCTTTTCTGGAAAGTGAGCAGGCAGCTCAGCCACCAGTGCTAGACTCAGGGACCTCCTCCATCAGTTCCGTGGTAGAGAATGGAGCACTTCCGAACCCCCCAGAGGATTGGCTGCCCTGCGCTTCCTACACAGGTAATAGTCAATCCATTAACCTTTGCTTCCAGCTTGACCCACAGCCTCCCACAGCTCCCACACCCCTCTTTTAATACTTTCCCCTTAATAGTTGCTCACCCGCAGCTGGAAAGGGCAGAGCAGCTCCTTGCGACATCGTCTGTGCCCTACAGTAATAAGCTTCGGCTCCCTTTCTTCCCACCTCCTGCCTCACTCTAGTGTCAGCGACCATTTTTCTTTCTTTCTTTCTTTCTTTTTTTTAAAGAAGCTAATCTAAAAAGAGCTGTGGAGGCAGAGGTCGTGTTAAACTGTAACGCAAATGTTATTCCTCGATTATCTGGCTGGGGTAAATGTCAACTGCTTGAGGCTAAAGCAATTGGAGAGCGTGTGTGCGGCTCGAGGCTGGGCTGGGGCCTGGGTTGCACTGGCAGCCTTGCTTCCCCAGTTGTTCCCTCCTCGCGCGTGGCCCAGCCTGACCAGCTGGGGCTGGGCCAGGTCGCTGCATTTTCTTCTCACCCTGAACATTTGCCTGCGTGCACCTGTCTTTAATAAACACCTCTGGTAAGTTAAGGCTGTCCCCTGAATGTCACGCGTCCTCTTGGAGAACAGGATAGCCTTTAATAACAAAGGCTGTGTGTGCTCCACCCCCACACGCATGCTGCATGCAGATACCGGGGTTTTTCCTACAGAGGTTAAACGCCAGACACTGAATGTGTTCTGCAGACTAAAAAATATTGGTACACTCAGTTAGAGTAAAGCCTTAATATTTCATATGAACATGTATATTTTACATTCCAAAAAAAAAAGATAGAAAAATAGGGGAATTCGAAAATGTCTGGGTGCCCGGCTAGGCCGCTGATGGATGGGGGAAAAGCTAAAAAGGAGAAGGAGCCAACCCTCTCTTTAGGACAATGAGGTGGGATCCTGCCCGCCAGGGCTGCACCCTGAGCCTGGGCTTCTCCACAGCATCCATTCTCCTCCTCTCCCCTACAAGGTGGGGAAGAAGCTGGCCTTAATCTCAGTGAAGAAAGCTTTCCAGTTAGGGTTCCCGCACTGTCTTGAAGCCCACATTTTTAATGTTCCTGGTGGGGAGGGCACAGAGCACCCCCTTGTTGCCCACAGTCGGCGCTGGGGTGGGAAGGGGAGCTCAGAGCCACCCAGGAGTGCAGAAACGGGAGGAGGATCCCTTCCACCAGTCTGAAGGGAGCCCTGGATGGGGATACATCACAGTCGGTCACCAGTGTGGATGCAGATTGACGTTTCACTTTTGCTCTCTTTCTTTTTTCTTTCCTTTTTAAATTTATTTTTTGGTCCATTTCCCTGGGTGACAGGTGAATCTTACTACCCTCTAATTTCAAGTGTAGGGATGTATGTATTTGTAATTTAAAGCCAGCAGTGGCAGATCACATGCTGTCCAAATGACAGGGTACGAATAGCAGCTAATGCCTCTGCTCACCCAGGAGGCGGGCAGCTGGCAGGGCCAGTGCACGGGCCCCTGGGTTCACGGGGAGCCTGAGAAGTGCTCCTGGTGAAAGTGAAGGTGAAGGTGCTCCCCAGATCTCGCTTCAGACCCAGGCTGTCCAGTCCTGGCACTCCCCTGCAGAACCCCTGATGACGACCCTCTTCAAAGTGGCTGCCCCTTGGCAGAGGTCCTGGAGAATTCTGGAAGAGATAGGCAGGCCCCAGGGAAGACAGTTGTCTGGGGGCAGAAGGCTTACATGTGAGATTAAGAAAACCCACCAGGGAGATGATCCCATTCGGCTGCTATGAATCCCCAGATTTCCCCCTTCCAACACATCCCAGACCCTTGGGAACAGCCGGCGAAGGGCCCGCCAGTCCTCCTCACCCTCCCTCGCCATGTTCCATGGGATGACTTCTGGATCTGAGTTACATGGGAACAAAATGGTCTAAACCAGTATTTCTCAGATTATCTGTGGAGAAAGTCCGTGTGTGTGTGTGTGTGTGTGTGTGTGTGTGTGTTTAGTTATTTTCCAACTGATGTGTATGAACACGTTTTAAAAATATTTTTAAAAATTCCTAGTATGAGGAAATTTTACACTCATAAAATTCCATACTCAAATGCATTTCAGTATTAGATTCAACAGACATAAAACTGTCCTGTCCAGTTGTTAAAAAATACTTTCCAGTGCTTCGGTCCTGTTTCTATGCTCATGTCCTACGAGTCAGTAACAAATAGTTGTCAGAAGAGTTTGCACTCTCCCCAGATGACGTGCATGTCTTTAAGCAAGATTTATTCATCTAGAAAAGACAAACAAAAACCAAGATGCTGGTAGAAAATAATGGTAACCATAAAACCTGTAGTTCACTGAGCATGCACTGTGCCTCGGCTCTGGCAAAGATGGTTTCCTGTTGAGTCTGCATAAAGTATGAGAATTTTTAAATTGACTGCTGCACTATTTCAGATGCCAAAGCTAAGGCATAAGGTAGGCTTGCCTGCCCAGGGTGAGTACACAGTGAGGGCAAAGCAAAGGCACGCTTAGGAGCACGTCCCTGGTCCTGGTCAGTGCCCTCCTGGGGGACGGGAGTCATGGGGGTGGCCCTGTCCCTGGAGGAGCCAGGCCACACAGATGACTGCTTTCCCCAAGAAAAAATCCACAGTTTTCCTTTCCTACTCTTGCATTGGTGTAGACAAGGCATGGTTTACCTAATATTCAAAAGAAAGAATAAAGCGATACATCAAATTTTTTTAATTCAGAATAAAAATTGCACATATATGCCACTATTTTTTAGATGCTGAGATAAATATGGCTTAAATGGAAACTGATGAGTTATGTGTTCCTCTGTTCAGTGAATATTAGATATTTGCACGTTAAAATATAGAGGAATAATTTAAATCTAATTCTAGCTCTTTCAAATGTTTAATTGTATTCTAATTTTATGATAATAAATTAAAAGGTTATCATGTGTTGATGTAACATCTTCCTTCAAAGAATTCCATGCATTTGTTGAAGAAAAAAATGGGCTTTGCTAGCTTCCTATAACGTATTTTGGTGAGATCATCATAGATGAATTATTTCCCATAGTAATTAGCATAAAGGGTACTGCCCAGGGACACTGACTATTTTAAAGCATTATTTATATTGCTCTATTTATAACAGGACTTTGCAGATATTTATGAAACTCCCACATTTGTGTTGCTTCTTTTTATCTTTCTGTTCACCCGGCCCTGTTACAGCCTAATTGAAATACAATAATTATAAATGGGCTTAGTTCCTCGATTTAATTTCCTTGCAAGCAGTATCATTTATTTTTCTTTGGCTTTGTTAACACGCTTTAATTAAAAGATTTAACAAAGCTAAGAAAACAAAATGCCATTGGGGGCATTGCACCCTGGGTTCCTTCTGCAAAACAACACTATTTGGCTGTGTTCAAGTTCATCTTCTAAAGGGTAAGAGAGGGAAGTCCTCATGTACAGAAAGAATAAAGCCACTGCCTTACAAGCCCCATATACCCAGAGCATTGATTAGTTACAGAGGCAGGAACGGCACAGAGCTCAGGAGTATGAGCTACCTTTGTAGCTAACACTGCCACAGCCACAATGTATGTCTTTGGGTGGGTAGTTAATTCAACTGAGCCTCCATTTCCTCATCTCTTAAATGGGCGCTGATATCTGTACCAGGCAGCTAGTGTGAGTAATACGTGTGTATTCTGACAAAGTTCCTATTAGCAGAATTCTCCGGGGCAAGGTGGGTAGTTAATCACCAGCAAATGTGTTTCCCAAATTTGGATAAATAATTTAATCTACAAAATTAAGTGTATGATTATAATGTCAATAAAACATTTTAAAGTATGTTTCTGCATCTCTTAAAATGCTAATGATCAGCTAATACTAAAAATAATTTTAAGTTGATTTTACAAATATCTTGTCTGAATACAAAATGCCTTACTGCAGTTCTTGATTGTTTAGGTACATGGCTGGATTTGCTTTGCTCAAGTCTACAAATCAATTTAGAAGCATCCTAATCCCCCCCGGGGTGACAAACAAGAAGAAGCAGCACAGAACACCAATGAGAAAACAGCCCTGAGGTCAGGAAACCATGCTAAGTCTGCTACCAATCAGTAACAAGAACTTGAAAAGTCACTTAAACTCTGTGGGCTTCAGTCTCCCCTGTGAAATAGGTAGGTGGGACTTGATCAACTTGCAGGAAAGGAAGTCTTTCCAGCACAGAGGAATGGGGGTGGCTTTGCCAGCATAGCCCACACAGCCACGCATCTCATGGTGTTCAACCTTCCAGCACTCAGAATCCCTTTGTTACATGAATACCTGGGTTATCAGCAAAACATGAGCCAATAACTTGCTAATAACAGAAGAGTCACTTTTAAGGTATCAGTCATAAATATGTATGATTGCTTAAAAAGCCATGAGTCACTCAAGATGAGGAACAATGGGAAATAAACATCAATATAAGGCATAGTGTTTGCAATTAAAGCTCCTTCTCTCTAGCTCAGGAAGCAGCCGTCAAATTCAATCTTAGCCAACATACTCATACCTGCAAATGGAATTTAGGCATGCTGCATACTAGCACGGGCTGAACTTGGGGTTGGGAATCACAAAATAACCATGACTGGCTTGGCTGCACTCACCTCCTTGATCTTGAGCAAGGGCCTTAGCCACTCTGAGTCTCACCTGCATCACCTTTCAATGGACGTAATAAGGTAATAAGCATTTTGACATTTTCAGAGACAAACAAGATAATATGCGCAAAGATGTTTTGAGAACAGTAATATGCTTTGCAAATGTTAGTCTTTTAGTTAGCATTTTATTTCAAATTGTAAATTATATTATGATTGAAGAAAACTTTTTGGTGGAAGTTGAGCTTGAATTGGGTTCTGAAGGATGACTAAAATTCAGATAAGTAGAGATGACTCTAAGGTGGGGAATTTACTCTGGGGAGTTTGGGGACCAGCCAGGCCCCTGCCTGTGGGGAACAGACACTGGATGCTGGAAGAAGTGTAAGTGGTGGGTGTTAAAGGCAAGCAAGGGTTGGTGGCCTTGGGAGCTGAGTGTGCTTGCTAATACATTAGGTGAGTACTGCCATCCCACAGCTGTATGACAACTCCCACTTATACCATGCATTCAGTAGTTTACCAATCTCATGTTAGAAAAACAAGACCATTTAGGGATAATTACAATCATGAAAAATGCCAGGAATATCTCTAAATATCTCAAAAATGCCCGTGCCCCAGTGGCACAGCAGGGGATGTTCTACTGTGCTGGTATCCACCTCATAGTCTTCTGTGCATTGCCACAAGGGGCTCTGAGCACCCAGGAATTTCCAGGTGACATGGACTTCAGTATTTTAAGTGGTATTTGTGAGCAGTCAACATCACATATCATTTTCCTTTCTATGAATCAGAAAGCAAAGAACATACTGTTGCTACAAAATTAGGAGGAAAATGCGAACATTTCTATTACTCAACAGTGTGGATACAATATGTGGTCCTAAAAGGGAAGACAGTTAGGCGTGAAAAACATCACCATCCTGATTAGATTCTGGATTGCATGCAAAATGATTTCCTGAAACACATGGATTTGGAAGTTTTTGCAGCATCCATGAAAAGGCACTTGGTAAAACTAACAGCTAACTTATTGAATTTTTTTAAGCAATTGAAAGTTACTTGATATTCTTTTGATAGCTTCTACCATTGTCATATACTTTCTATTATTGCACAGATACAGCATGATCTCTTTAATATGCTGTGTTGCCTGATAAATTATGCCACTGTTTGTTGGCTGTGGATGTTGCCTTTTATTCATTTTTTTCATGGTCTCAGGAAGGAAAATGAAACAAAACAAAAGAATGTTCTGATGAAAACAAATTAATTCTAGTTTTATTCATCCAACAAATGTTTATTGAGGGACCAGTTCATGCCAGGTGGTTATGGGTAAAGACTATTTGAGGGCCCTGAGTTTTTCAGGGACAGAAAGGAGGGGCTAAGGCTCAGTACCAAGCCAATAGCCCAGGATTGAAGTGCTGAGAAAGATGGTCACAAAGGTGTGAGCCTTTGTGAGAGAAAAAAACTCAACAGTAAATTTTAATACGGAGAAAATAGGATGCTCCAATTACAGAAAAAATAAAGTTGACTTTAAAGCAATTTGTTTAAGAAATTGAAAATTGATGCTATCAATAGAATGAAATAATTGGTTAATATAATAGCCTTTGTATGGAATGTGTTAAGTTTATTTATCCATAAGTCATTTTTAGAAAGCCCTTTATGTGCCAAGTGATAAAAAGAAAAAATCAAAGTAAAAATATTAGTCCTCAATTTGTCTAGTGGGCCAGACAAAGTAACTGTAAAAAATAGTAGGATAAGTTGTGTAAAAGCAGTACTTAGAAAAAATTCTACCACAACAAAAGTGATAAAAAATGATACAAAGAAATATAGCAAAAAATAGAATCCATTCAAATAGAATAGGAAATGTTCAAATAGTATACATATAATTCATATAAATAAATATGTAATATAAATAAAACATATAAACAAGTACTATAAATATAACTTGTAAAACATGTATCTTATTATATTTCATGTTTATAATGCATATCTATATATAATCTATAACAAGAGTAAGAAATAGGAGAGAGAGGACCCAAAAACAGAGGGGAAAAAAACAAACAATAATAAAATGGTAGATAGAAAACCAACCATATTGATAATTACACTAAATGTAAATGGTCTAAAAGGCAGAGATAATCAAATTGCATCTAATTTAAAGATATTCAGTTCCAGGCTCTTTCAGTAAACCCATTTTAATGATGAAAACACAGTAAGTTTGTAAAAATATTTTTTAAAATTCTATTTAGACACTAATTGAAAGAAATGTGGAGTAGCTATATTAAGGTCAAAGCACAATTTGAAACAATAAATATTGCTGAGATAAAAAGGATATTATGTAGTGATAAGCAGGTCAATTCACCAAGAGGACATAACCATTCTAAGTGTGTCTGCACCTAACAACAGAGATTCAAAATACATAAAGTAAAAACTTATAGAATTTTAAGAAAAAAATCGATAAATCTATAATTATAGTTGGAGACCTCAACATCCCCTTGGCAATTAGACAGGACTACTACTTAGAGCAAAATGCTAAGTGTCACTGCTTTGGGCTTGCCAGTGGCGCTCCTGGTGGCTTAGTCACTCACCAGGAGGCAGAATGGCCAGCGGCAGAAGCCCAGCTTTGGGATAGAGCATGAGGTCTTGGCATGAGCAGCTGAAAACCAGACACAACTCCCCAAGGGGCTTTGAATGACAAAGACCCATCCCCAAGGTTCCTGAGCAATGGGAGAGAGAGAAGGAAGTTCCTAATGCATGGCTGGGATGGATGCTGCACCAAGAGCTGAATTCATTTAAGATAAATAGAGCAGAGAGAAGCTTCGCGCACTTGAGCGTCATAGACAGGTGGGGGCAGAATAGAAAGAACTGAGTAGCGTCTCAAAAGCTGAGCAGAAGGTGCCGCCCCGACTAGAAGACTGAAGGAGGGCCGCGGTGTCTCCCGTTCTGCTGGGGAGTTTTAGCAGCAACACAGGACCTCTTGTCTGCTCCAGCGCCAAGCTGGATGCCTGTAATCCCAGCACTTTTGGAGGCTGAGGTGGGCAGATCATGAGGTAAGGAGATCAAGACCATCCTGGCCAACAGGGTGAAACTCGATCTCTACAAAAAAAAAAAAGTTAGCCAGTTGTGGTGGCACGTGCCTGTAGTTCCAGCTACTTGGGAGGCTGAGGCAGGGGAATTACTTGAACCTGAGAGGCTGAGGTTACAGTGAGTGGAGATCACACTACTGCAATCCAGCCTGTTGACAGAGTGAGACTCCATCTCAAAAAAAGAAAAAAGAGAAAAAATAACAGGACTCTATGACCGATTGTAACCAGCAGCCTTACTTGGCCTCAGGTCACTCTTCAAGGATGTTTCCCACCTCCCAGTTACTCTTCTGTCCCCGAGGCGTGCCCCCAGCACTGCCTCACTGCGGCTTCAGTGAGCCACCAACGTCCCTTGATGTCAGCGTCTTTTTGCAATTCAGGTGGATTTTTCCTGGCCTCTTGCACCCCCTGGCACTGTCAGTGCCCCTGATTTCTTCCCCAGCTTGCACCCAATCCTGCTCCAGATTAATCTCCACATCAAGTGCCCTCTCCTTGTCCTGTCTCTGCAGCACTGGGTCACACCCTGTTCTGTAGCCTGGTCTCTGATCTTTATGACTGAGCAAACCCACCTCTCCCTAGCCCACAGTGGTCACCTGTGGGGGAATCAATCTACTGGGCTTTGTAGACACCCAGGTCTTTTTGAACAGAACCCCTGCCCTGCCCACATCTACTCTGGGCAGTGGAGGCTGTCCCTCCAAGCAGGCGTTCAGATGAGCAACAGTTCAGCAGCTGGAGATGCTGTCAAGGGCAAACCGTGGATGTGGCTCCAGGGAGGGTGAGGGGCCAGAGCTTTCCAAAGTTCTGCGGCACAGGTGTTCTGAGCATCTGGTCCTGGGGCATCAGCATTGTCTCCATGGGGTGCTGAGGACCCTGCTCCTGGCTCCAGCCCATTCTCTGACCATTTCTGGCACTCTGTCAATGGACTAGACTAATAGTGTGATTTACTTCTGTCTTAAGCTAGCTGATGTGTTTCCTGCTGAAACTGCCACAATGAATGCAGATAGGCATGAGGAGAGAGCACAGGCAGCAGACCTTGGCAGGAATGGGAGCTTTGGGCAGGCTCTCGGGCCTGGGCAGGCAGGGGACTGTTGAGCACCCAAAGGTGGGCACCAGAAGGCCATGGTCCACAGAAGCTGAACAGCCTCCTAGATTTTAACCTTCGGCCACCTGAAATGACTTGCCCATCAAAGGCGAGGCGTTGGCATCAGGTAGAACAAAGGACACAGAGATTTAGGGCTGTAGGGCTGCACGACTTGAAGAGAAGGGCATCCTCAAAATGCCCTCTATCTGGCTTGGGTGGGGTTAGGGAACGTAGGACCATCCAGACAGGGCCTGGGTGTCCCAGCCCTCTCTCAGCCTCATGCTGAGGGAGCTGAGCATAGCTTTGCAGGCGCTGAACAGCACTGGCAGTGGCACTAGAAGTCTGCCAGGCCTCTTCTGTGAGCATCAGAACCCTGGTCAAAAGAGAGTGGGAGCCCAGAGGGAAAGGTAATAAGCAGAAGAATTCGGGTACTCAGAGAGACCTCAAGCCCCCAGCCCCAGGGACCCCTTCTGCAGGGGAGGCAGCCTCCCCCCTGCTTCTGGTCCAGCCATTCCTGCCTCGCTTCCTGGCCCTCTTAGGATTTTGTGTGAGACGTTTGCTTTTGTAGGGATGCCAGCTCTATACGTGTTCTTTGTGGCCAAACATACAAACTGAACCAAATCTCAGTGTGCCCTGGGACAGTAATTTGCAAGATCTTCATAACTTATCTCAGCGAAACCTTGGAGAGTCAATGTTGAAATGAGTTAGGAAAACAAGCAAAAATAAAATAATCTTAGATTGGGTTGAATTTATTAACGCATTTGTGCATCTACCAAAAAATTCTAGGTGCAGTTACTAAGTTTAGACACTAGGTACGATGTTGTCTCTTGCGTAGTTGATTGAACAGAAACTTGCCAGTGGCCTATCTTGAAGCAAATTTGAAAAACAATTCTTGGAATATTACAGAGGTAGAAACCCAGATCTCAGCAGATGAGGGCGACAGATGAGATTTGTTACCACGGCTGCACCTCACTTCTGACTGTGCTCCCGGCACGTCCTTTCCGGGGATGAGGTGGCCGCCATCATGGCTGGGGCTCCAGAAACTCTGAGACGGACTCCTACTAATTGCCTCTCAGCTTGGAGATGAAGTGAGGAGGCGCCCTGGGAAGGGTCCCTGGTTTCCATGAGAATGGCCGAATCCGGCCAGAGCGAGGCCCTGTGGCAGCAGCTATCTGCAGGCAGTTGGGCAGGTTGATAACCAGATCTCCTCCCATACCATCCGCGAGGGGCCACTGGATCCTGGTCTCCTCGGGAGTGAAAGAGAGGCCTGCTCTCCAGTCCAGCATCCTGCACCCAGGGCGCCTGCCAGAAGATACTCTGAGAAGGAGTCCGGTCAAAAAATGGAAAAGCTCTTCTCAGTCACCCAGTTTCTGCTTCTGCACCCACTTTGGTGATTGGTCTCTATTCACCTCCCAGAGATTCTCAAATTCCGTTCCTTGTGCCAGGGCCAGGGCCAGACAGAGCTTCACCAGTGAGGAAAATGAGGAAGATGAGGTGTGCGCTGCACGGAGGAAAAGGCACTTATTACAAGTGAATGTCTTTTAGTCTTGGGTTCCGTCTCCATGCTACATTTTTGTTACGGAGTCCCTTATCTACTTATGAATAAATGGTGGTTTATTTTATCATCACAGGGCAAGAAAATAATGGCAAATCTATTTTGAACTTCAAAAAGTTTTCGAAATTCTATTTGTCAAGGAAATTTCAAAGATAGAAACCATTAATTTGGAAAAAAAAAAAAGGAAAATATGATTGTCACTAGTCTAGCAAAGAATAAAAAGAAAATCAAGCTTCCCCAGGTTGCTGAAAACAATATCCCTGAAGCTGCACATTTCCAAGTTCCGGGCTCCCCATGCTGTCGTGAAGTTGTGTTTGACCGGATTTGCCTCTCTCATCCCTAATGACCTAGAGCCACACTTTGCCTTGTGGGAGCTACCCTGGGTCACAGAAGCACTGCGCATGAGTCTGGATCTCTGCATTGTGGGTCACAGTCACCCGGGGCATTGGAAAGGACTACAAGCCGGATCCCCAGCTTCCATTCTCTGGAGCCAGCATCACCCACAGGCTTGTGGCCCCTTTGCCTTATTTCATAGTTGACTATCTTTAAAATGGATAGAGTAACACTGTGAAGTAAGTAGGAAATTCACAATAAAAGAAAAGGGAGGGAGAGTCCTGCAAAGCCAGAAAAATAAAAATACTTCTAACCAGGATGACACTGGGAATTTTATTCAACAGGTGTCTTTTGCAGAGATGTAAAAGCCGCTTCCCAGTTGCTTGTGATTCTTCTGAGAGTTGGTTGCATTTCCATTCACAAATGGGCCATCAGCCTGCAGGAAAGGGCCCTTGGCATTTAGGGCAGGAGGGCACACTTAGCTTCTGAGAAGGGGAAAGGTGCTCCCATCCCTGCCCTTCTGTGGCTGAGCTGGGCTCCTCCACGGGCAGGACCCAAGGCCGGGTGGACAGAGCTCAGTGAGCACCACTGGGGCTGAGGATCTGCACAACCTTGGGGTCGGAGGACTTGCCACCCATAGACTGTCAGCCTCTGGAACCTCTGCAGGGGGCCGTGTCTCCAGGGCACACGTGTGCTCAGCGCATTCCCTGCCTGCACTCCTGCTCCCCAAGAAATCTGATGCCCAGGCCATGGGGCAGCTGGCAGCTGCAGCCCTGGAGTAACGACGTCACCATGTCTGTTTTTCCTGGTCTGCTGACCACCTTGAACCAACCGCCACCAAGCACCAGGGCCAGGATCGGCCCAGAGACAGAAGGGGTCACAGACACGGGGCTGTGTGGACAGGATGCTGAACACCGTCCACCAACAGAACAGCTCAGACAAGGCCTCTGAGTCAGTCAAATCTTCTCTACAATGTGGTCCACAGACAATGCATGGGCTCTGTGTGTTTACAACGAGCAGCTTTTGTGAATTTTGCTCTTACAAATAACATGAATAACTAGAGCCCGTCTTCTACTGCTTTCATTTTCTGCCGAGATTTTAAAGGATTCACCTTAAAATTTGAAAAAAACAAATTTGTTATCAGAAATAACTCATACTCCATTGACCTAGGATGTCTGAGGCTGCTTTTGGGCTGCCATTCAGGGGCTCTTGTAGATTGAGCAGTTCCCAGACACACATGGCTCACTCTTCTCACTTCCCTGGGAAGATGGGAAAAGAGTCTGGGAAATTCTCACCCTCTATGTCCTTTAGGGTCCTATGAACAGTCTGTCCTCGTTCAGTCATTGTCAGTGTGTAAAGTAACTTTGGTAACTGGAAAGTTTGCAATGGGGTCAAGTCACCACAGTAAATATCTACACCACCCCCCAACATGGCACCAAACACTGACTTCTACCATGTCTGTATTGATACCACTCCATTGGATAAAGTCGTGAATTTGCAGTTTTCCTTCCTAGGAAATGAGAATGAGATCTGTTCTGCAGGGTTATAGTGAAGCTCAGGCTAATTTAACGAACCTAAAAATCAGACTCCTACTAGATTATTTAGAACTCAGGAATACGTGCCATACAACATAGTTTGTTTTGCACAGATATCAGCCAAAATCCACATGTTGGAGGCTACAAACCTGGGGTCCTTGTTCTTTCCTTCAGCAGAAGCCTAAGGAGGACATCTGGTCTCTACATGCAAGATCAGAGACTGACAGGACTCATGCAAGATCAGAGACTGACAGGACTCGTGCAAGACCAGAGACTGACAGGACTCATACAAGATCAGAGACTGACAGGACTCAGCCATCTTCATACATGATTGAAAAGACATTTTAAGTGAGGTTCAAGGGCTGTTTAGGGCTTCACCTGACATCTTACAAAAAACATTTATTCCTTGGGATTCACCTACAGCTTTTAAGGTCCTGATTGACCCCAGGGCAGAAACACCTGGCCCAAGTGACCTTCTTGGACACACCAAGGTGTGGCCAGGGTGACCTATAGGGAGGCTGGACTCTGGGCCAGGCTGCAGAGAGCAAAGGGAACCAAGGAGAGGCCAGACAGTCTCAGACTCTTGAAGTCCAGCCACCTCCTCTCCACAGCTAGGAAATGATTCTCAGGCTCCTAGGCTCTTTGCAGAATACTAAACACCACCAAATACTGCATGTTAGTGAGTGGACAGACAGGCTCAAGAATTTGTGCTTTGTAAAACCAATCTTGCTTGGCAATAGAGTGTTAAAAGCACTAGGAGGTTTTAATTAGATTTCTGGATTTCAAACCCCAGCATGCAATATAGGCTTTATGAACAGAGAGATGAGTAATCATTTCAACATGAAGTCTGGGGTGGAAAGAATGGATTCAATCACTTCCTTAATCAGACATCTTCAGGGTTCAAACCACACTCAGGGTGGCTAGGAGATTTTATCCCACATTCCCTGTACGAGAGACTGAAATGGTGAGCAGGAAATTGAACTGTTCTTATACAGGAAATAACAGCACTCTGTCAAAATCTACAGAAGAAACATGTGTTCAAATTTTCTGTCAATGCCCAACATATCAAATCAGGGAGCAAGAGGGGGGTAAAATTACAGGAGTCATGGTCCTATCAGCTCAGGGCAGCATCCTGCAGCATGGGGTCAGCAGTTGAGTGTCCTGGATTTGTAGAAATGGGCTGGATGAATGCAGAGGTTTCTCCCATAAACATATATACAACCTATAAAACCTGCACATACATTATGTGCATGTATATGTAATACATAGTACAATATATAACATGCAATACATAATAGAATGCATTGACTATAATGCCATATATTTGTATGTAATTTCTGCAATTTTAAGCCAGTTCTTGTTGCCTCCCTTTATCTGGAGCTCTTCCTTTATTTGGGTTGAAAATCATGAATAACTATTGGCTATGGCTATTGTTTTGCACAAGCTGAGAAATATTCCACTGTATTGCACCATTTTTACTATCTAGCACTCATCAGTTGATGGATGCTTAGGTAGTTTCCATGTCTCGGCTATTGTGAAAAATGCTGCAATGAACATGTGGTCATGGATAGCTTTCATTTCCCTTGGGTATATACCCAGAAGAGGGATTTCTGTGTCAGGTGGTAGTTCTATTTTGTAATTTATTCAGGAATCTTCATACTATTTTTGTTAATAGTGGCTACACCAATCTACATTCCCACATACGGTGTATAAGTGCTTCTGTTTCTCCACATCCTCACCAACACCTTTTATCCCATCTTTTCTATAACGACCATTCTAACTGGACTGAGGGGGTATCTCATCGTGGTTTTGATTTGCATCTGCCTGATGATTAGTGATGTTGAGCAACTTTTCATGTACCTGTTGGCCATTTTTATGTCTTCTTTGGAGAAATATCTATTCAGGCCCTTTGCCTAGCATGATGTAGGAAAATGATCCCTTTAATCTCAGTCTATCTGAGTCGTTTTGTTTAAGTCAGTTTATTACCGTCAACTCTTAGTTGGGTCTTGTTTTCTTATTTACTCTGACAATCTCTTTCTTTCATTGTATTTATACCATAGAAATTTAAAATAATTATTGATTTGTATTAGTATCAGCCATATTTGTAACTTTTCTGGATACTGCATTTGTCCTTTGTTTCTGCACCCCACCCCCTTTTCTGCCTTCTCTGGCAGAAGTACTGTAAGATTATATTCTATTTCCTCTCTTAGCATTCAGTTCTCTTAAAAATATTTACTGTGCTGGGTATGGTGGCTCACGCCTATAATCCTAGCACTTTGGGAGGCCGAGGAGGGTGTATCACTTGAGGTCAGGAGTTCAAGACCAGCCTGGCCAACATGGTGAAACTCCATCACTATAAATAAATAAATAAATAAATAAATAAATAAATAAATAAATAAATATTAGCTGGGTGTGGTGACCTACACCTGTAATCCCAGCTACTCGGGCGGCTGAGGCATGAGAATTGCTTGAACCTGGGAAGTGAGGTTGCATTGAGCCGAGATCACACCACTGTACTCCAGCTTGGGCAACAGAGTGAAATTGTGTCTCAAAAAAAAAAAAAAAAAATGACTAGCTGTCCCAGACTTTTCTCAAGGGCATGTTAACTAATGTAAGTCTACTTTGGAATACCACTATGCCTTCTTTTTATTTTTTATTTTTTGAGAGATTTGTAGTTTGATTTAGTCTCACTCAGATTAATTCTGCTTTTGCTGCCTTTGCTTTTGGTGTCATATCCATGGGATCAATCCCAACAAAGGAAACAATCAGCAGAGTGAAAAGGCAGCCTACACAATGGGAGAACATATCTGCAAACCATGCACTGAGCAAGGGAATAATTTTCTAAATAATGGCCAGATGTGGGGGCTTACACCCATCTCAACACTTTGGTAGGCTGAGGAAGGTGGATTGCTTGAGGTCAGGAGTTCAAGACCAGACTGGCCAACATGGTGAAACTCTGTCTGTGCTAAAAATACAAAAATTAGCCAGGCACAGTGGTGCACATCTATAATCCCAGCTACTTGGGAGGCTGAGGCAGGAGAATCACTTGAGCCTGGGAGGCAGAGGTTGCAGTGAGCCGAGATCATGCCTCTTCACTCCAGCCTGGGCAACAGAGGGAGAATCTGTCTCAAAAAAAAAAAAAAAAAGTCAAAGGATATAAGGAACCCCTGCAACTCAATAGCAAAATAATTAATAACCCATTTAAAAAATGGACTGCAGACCTGAATAGACATTTCTCCAAAGAAGATATACAAAAGGCCAGCAGGTAAGGGAGGTCCTCACTTAGTGTCATCAATAGATTCTTAGAAAATGCAACTTTAAAAAACGATGCCTAATGAAGCCAATCTTACCACAGGCTAATTGATGTAAAGCAGGGTTAAGTTCCTACAGCATATTTCCTGTCACTAAAACCATCATCAAACTGCTAAAGACCAAAACACTTATAATATTAAGCATTGAAATAAATGTGAGCTATACATACATTTAAGAAATATTAATAAAAACAGGATAATGATTTACCCAATTATTTCAGTTCAGGGTTGCAGGGAGACAGAGTATATCCCAACAGCTCAGGGCACAAGGCAAAAACGAACCCAGAACCATGAGGGAATCTTTCTGATGTTTTTCTTGTGAGAACCTAATGTGGTTTGGGTCCATGTCCCCACCCAAATCCCACATTGAATTGTGATCCCCAGTATTGGAGGAGGGACCTGGTGGGAGGTGGCTGGGTCATGGGGGTGGATATCTCCCTTGCTGTTCTCACAATAGTGAGCAAGTTCTCACCCCCTCTCTCTCTTCCTCCTGCCTGACCGTGTAAAATGTGCCTGCTTCCCCTTCGTCTTCCACCATGATTTTAAGTTTCCTGAGGCACCCCCAGCCATGCTCCCTGTACAGCTTGCAGAATTGTGAGCCAATTAAACCTCTTTTCTTTATAGATCACCCAGTTTTAGGTATTTCTTTATAGCAGTGCAAAAATGGAATAATAAAGAACCTAATGAGGTTGCTGGAGGTAAAAATCATTAAAATGTGGGGTCTCCTCAAGACTGCAGTCCTCCAGGAGCTTCTCACTCTCAGCTTCTAGAAATTCACCATAATTTGTATTTACAAGTTTCTACAGTTCATGGATCCTGGGGCCCCTGCTCCAGGTAAGCCCATCTCAGCTGGACTTCCTGTATGTGCTGTCTCTTTACAAATGTACTTTACTGATGAGTCTAAAGAAAGTCACTGATTTTCAGTTTGTTCAGATTTTCTTGCTGTAGGGATGGGAGTGAAATCTTACATACTCTTAATGTGTTGGTGCAGAGGCCGGAAGTTCACATGTATCTACGTTCATCTTCCTAAGTCACTGAAATAAAGGGAAGCACAAATCAGTAATGAAAATACAGACAGTCCCCAATTTATGAAGGTTGGATTTAGAATTTTTCAACTTGACAATTGTGCAAAAGCAACACACATTCATTAGAAACCGTACTTCAAACACTCATGCAACCATTTTGTTTTTCACTTTTAGCCCGGTATTCAATGAATTGAATGAGATATTCAACACTATTACAAAGTAGGCTTTGTGTTAGATGATTGCCCAACTGTAGTGTTCTTAGCATGGTTAGGTAGGCTAGACTATGCTAGGCTATGATGTTCAGTAGGTTGGGTTTATTAAATGCATTTCTACTTGGGATATTTTCAACTTACAAATGAGTTTATCGAGAGGTAGCCTCATGGTAAGTCAAGGAGCATCTGTGTACACAAACTTGGAATTAGCATGATATATACACACACACCCCACATTAAGCTGCCCAAATAGCTCAAGTACCTCCACTATCTGTCCACACTCACCTGTTTCCTTGGCCTATACCAGTTCTCATCAGATCATCATATAGGGCCCTCAAATGCCACCCCCAAAGTCCAGAAGCCACTAGCACTATCTCCTCTGCACAGAAAGGCAACTCTAAACTTTTCTAGGGTTGAGCTGTGGAGGTCTTGCTTGGCCTTTAAAATTTATCTAAAGTTATTTTCTCTGTGAAAGCTAACACTTAAATAGATTGAAATTCATTTATTTGTGCATTCTGTTAACAAGCCATCTCAAAGGCCTCACAATGGCTCAGGACTGAATTCATTTTTGGGAAGCCCCTGGTCCTAGCTCCACATTCCACAGATGTGGGAGTCTTGATACCTGGGATGGCATTGAATGTATTAGTCCTTGTTTTCTTTCTTTCTTTCTGTTTTTTAAGTCTCACTCTGTCACCAGGCTAGAGTGCAGTGGTGCAATCTCGACTCACTGCAACCTCCACCTCCCAGGCTCAAGCGATTCTCCTGCCTCAGCCTCCCGAGTCACTGGGACTACAGGCGCCTGCCACCACACCTGGCTAATTTTTTGTATTTTTAGTAGAGATGGGGTTTCACCATGTTAGCCAGGATGGTCTTGATCTCCTGACCTTGTGATCTGCCCGCCTCGGCCTTCCAAAGTGCTGGGATTCCCAGTAAGTTTCTTATCTCCATATGAGACCAGCCTCAATTTTACTGTCCATATCTTTATCAGCATTTTGGTCAAAGCCATTCAACAAGTCTCTAGGGGGTTCCAAACTCCCACATTTTCCTGTCTTGTTTTGAGCCCTCCAAATCGTTCCAACCTCTGCCTGTTACCCAGTTCCAAAGTTGCTTCCACATTTTTGGGTATCTTTTCAGCAGCACCCCACTCCCAATACCAATTTACCGTATTAGTCCATTTTCACATTGCCAGTAAAGACATACCCAAGACTGGGCAATTCACAAAAGAAAGATGTTTAATGGACTCACAGTTCCACATGGCTAGGGAGGCTTCATAATCATAGCAGAAGGCAAAAGGCATGTCTCACATGGCAGCAGACAAGAGAAGAAGAGAACTTGTACAGGAAAACTCTACTTTATAAAACCATCAGGTCTCATGGGATTTATTCACTATCATGAGAATAGCACAGGAAAGACCAGCCCCCATGATTTGGTTACCTCCTACCGGGTCCCTCCCACATGTGGGAATTGTGGGACCTACAATTCAAGATGAGATTTGGGTGGGGACACAGCCAAACCATATCAGATCATGAAACCTAAATGCTTGTTTGTTGGATGATCCACCCATTTCCTTCCTCAGCTGGTGTCACATCACTGGGGGCAGCCCTAGTTGTACAAGTTGTGAGTTGCCTCAGACTTGCAAGAATTCTAATTCACGTAAGTGAAGAAAACATTGAATGCCTGTGTGCTCTGACCCTGCAATGTAAGTGCCTCGCCTCTGTTAACCGGAGAGTAGCAGGGCTGCAGCAGGCAGCTGGTCTCTGGACAGCAGTCAGGGTCCTGGTCCTCTGGTTCACCCCTACCCAGCTGAGCAGCTGGACCCCATGTTTCTCCAAAAACGTTGTTGCTCCCAGGTTTGGTGGGGAGCAGGAACCCAGGCTGCAGCTCCTTCAGGCCCTTGTGTGTTTCACTGAACCCATAAACATAAACAATTCTTTCAGAGCCGTATCTGAGGATCAGAAACATGAGCCACCTCTTTTAAATGAACGTATCTTTCAGTAGCAAAAAGGAAAAGTTTCGAAAGAAAGGAGGAAATAATTGGCAGTCTTATCTCAAATCAGCATGGGGGCAGCGTGTCATGGGCTGATTCTTACTAAAACGTGTCCCCAAGTCTAACATTGCTCTCCAGCCACGTGCCATCTCACGAGAGCCAAGTCATGCTGACACTCTGCCTGCAGGCCTGCTTGTGGGTGGGGCGATGGCTGGAGCTGGCAGAAGAGCATGGCCCAGGCCTGGGGTCGACTCTGTGAGGTGGGCGGGACCTGGGCAGAGGCAGGGTTCCGCAGAAGCCCCAGTAGCCTGGGCCCGCTTCAGGCAAGAGCTCACCGGCACACATGTGTTTTTGAGTGTGAGTGCACCTCCATAAAAATGCTGGCTTTCTCTGGAAAGCATCTTATTTTCTTGGTAAACATTCATGTATTTGGGGACCAAAATATCTGATTTATAGACACTGTATATATAGATAAAAAGTGAAAAACTGTGTTTGTGGAGTGGGAGGGGAAGGGAGAAAGACAGAGCAAGGGGCAGGAGGTTTTCCAACAACACTTAAAGGAAGTCAAGGTGAGGACTCTGCAGAGGGGAGATGGATTTTGTTTACTCTCTACCTATTTCTTCTTTCTCTTTAATATTTTCCCTCCAGAAGGATGGGTTCCCCTGAGGATGTTATATTTAGAAAAGCAGTTGGAATGAGAGGGTTACCTTTCAAATCCTCCAGCCAGTTGATCAAATAGAGCCTCCTTGTTTCTAGCTCTGAGGCACAATTATGTGTAAGCAGGACCCCCTCTGAGAATTCAATTCAGTGAGAACCCAAAACTGGAGCTGGCATGGGAGCCCATTTGTGTCTTAGCTAACATAATTATTCCAGCAGTAATCCTCTGCTAACACATCTGTCCTTTCTCTCTGTGCGCAGAATAGGAAATCATACACTGTGCGTGGAAGTTGTTTCAGCTGTGTGCATGTCTGTGTTCTGCTAGCAGAACGATTCCTTTGGATGGAAGTTTCCTTTTATAGCACAGTGAAACCTTCAGCTTGTGGCAGAGCAGCACTGATCACCCCTCTGACTCTGGCAGGGTGGAGGAGCATAACACTTTCCTTTCTCAAAGTGTGTTTAGATCCTGTCACTCCTCACCCTAACCCTATGTACTAAGCTTGGCAAATAGAAATCATTCCATATTACAGATTAAAACATAGTGAAATTCAGATCACCTGGATTATGGCCACACGGCCAATCCCACTGGCCTAGGTGGGGCTAGAATGCACTGCTCCCGGACATGCAGACCTAAGGCTTCACCCAGCACGGGTGGGAGCAGGCCATGACCGCCCTCGGAATTCAGGCTTGTCTCAGAAAACCAAGGTGGAAGCAAGCTCCCCACACCTCCTTACGTTCTCCTCATTCTCCTCCTCCTCCTTCTCCTCCTCTCTGGCTGAAGGGCTATTCTCCAATGGCTTCTGCACCCAGCTTAGAGCTGCCTTCCTTGGCATGACCATGTATGTTGGGACCTGAGAAGTTACAACTTTGGTGCGTTCCTTAGGGGTTATGCACATCCCTTCAATGTAAGGACTAGCTTAGTGTCAAGCCTGTAAGCCAGCTCCAGGGCAGCTGCATTTCTGTGGTGGATACACACATGTGGTGCATTAGAAGCTAGGCCTTGAGCTACACCACCTCCCTCATTTTTTGGCACCGTGGAGAGGCTGCGAAGCATCCCAATCTTTGGAGTTTTGTCAGATGTGAAACATCAGGCCCTTGGGTGTGAGACACTTCCTTATCTGTGTGAGCAGGACGTACACCTGTCCTTCCCCTCACAGGAGGCTCCTGAGGCTGAACTAAAAGGACAGGCTCTGCCCCCACATTTGCTACCTGCTGGACCCTCAGAGCTACTAGGAGTGGAGAGAGCAAGGCCTTAGGAATGGGGACAGTTGTTTTTTATTTTTGTAAATAATTTGTGAAGACTGACATAACTCATGGCCATTTCATTAAGAGGCTGAGATGATTAAATGGTTTAGTCTAAAACACAGAGAAAATCCCATTCAAGAGGAGCAAGATCTCTGAGTCTGGAACCAGTGCTTGAATCCGCTCCAGGTAGAGCAGGGGCTTTCCTGAGCGTGGTGGGAACTGGAGCAGTGGCCCAGCAGGGTCGAAGGCAGGGCCAGGCTGGGTCACCCCAACCCTCCCCCCGGCCTCCCCAACAGGCTCCACAAATGCTGCCCAGGTTGTGCCTCGTGGGTTCAGTGCCCTTGGATGGGCAAGCACAGGTCACCAGCAGAAGTGAACCCAGTTTGCCCTGACGGCAGGGGAAGGGGAAGGCCATGGCCTTGTGGCCCATAACAAGCGTGAGTTGGGTGTCCTCGTGCACACACAATGCTGTGCAGATTTGGGGTAAGGTACTGTGTTAGCCTGTTTTAATATTGCTGTCAAGAACTACCTGAGACTGGCCGGGCGCGGTGGTTCACTCCTATAATCCCAGCACTCTGGGAGGCCAAGGCGGGCAGATCACCTGAGGTCAGGAGTTCAAGACCAGCCTGGCCATGGTGAAACCCCATCTCTACTAAAAATACAAGCAGGCCCAAGGGACATCCTGGGTGGAAGAGACCCCTGAAGGCGCATGAGGGCGGCACAATGAAAACCTGGCTCCCTCTATTCTTACACAGAACTATTTCACCCCATTTGACATTTTAAAGGATAAACTAAAGTGTTGGGATATTTTGCAAGTATTCCTCCATATTTATTCTCCCCATTCCCCATTCATGGTTTTAGGAGGGACCAGTCAGATGGCACCCAAGTCTCATGAGACTCTGTGTCTTAATGCCTGTCTGAAGCTTCTGGAAGCCTGTGGCTGAGAGGAGAGAGGCTCTGTGTGGTCATCAAACTGGAGGGCCCTGCAGATGGGCAGAAGGGGCTCCTGGGTTGTCTGATGACACTGCCCTGGGTCCTAGGCATCCCCCTCATCATCGAGATACGGCCCTGGGAGAGGAGGCAGTGGGACAACTGAGACTGGATCCCCATTACCCCAGGGGCAGGAGAGGACACACCAGGAATGAGCTGGAGCAATAGCGAAAGAAAGATCCTGTATTTGATGGGCCCCGGAATTCAGACACTGACTTGCCTCTTGTTAGACAAACTGCAGAAAATAAACACTGGGAAATGACCGGTGGGGTCCAGGACATTTTGATGTGAGCCAGACTTTGGCTGCCCAAGTGTGGTCCAAGGATTAGACCACTGACGTCACCTGGGGGTGGTAAGAAACAGAACCCCATCTTCCCCCAGACACTGAACTGGAATCCACGGCTTCACCAGGTCCTGAGCTCCCCACACACCTCAAAGTGGGAGAAGCCAGATTTTCTTGAAGACCCCATTCTATCCACTTTGAACGAATGCCCCACCCACTCAGCTAGAAGGGCAGAGAGGTAGTCACCATGCCTGGCACCAGTCCAGGGGCCACCCAAATATCCAGTGAAGTGCAGATAATTCCAGAGGTGACCTCCTAGACTGATAGCCACCCACACAAACATGCAAAGGGGAGCAGGACTCCTAGAGCAAAATGTTGTGCAAAAAGAGACTCAATCCACACTCTTACTAAGATTTTGTTAAACACAGCATGTATACCTGTGGGACGTGGTTCTAAACAATATCAAAGGAACAAGCGTAATGTTTCCATTGTCATTTGTTACAGTAATGGAATTAAAACACATGATTTTGGTTTCTTCCCTCTCTCCCTGAGCTTATGTTATAATAGTCTTATTTTAAAATGACATTATCAAAGTATTTATCAATATCACAGGCCATAAATATAAGTTAAAATATTGAATTGAAATGAAACAAAACATAATGAGTATCTCATACACTGGAGGAGAGGAGTTGCTAAGAAACTCTCATTAGAAGTAGAGGTGCTCCCTCACCCTGGCCAACTGAAAATGCAGGTGTGATGATTTGTGCAGAGCACACAGTGCATGGGTCACCTCCTTTTCCCTTGTGATCTCGCTTTTGGGTTTGTCTTTGGTGGCAGGTAAACACTATGTTGGCATCTGACTACATTTGGGAGTACCGGGCCCACTTACCTGGACAAGGGGTTCTGAAGGCACGGTCTGTGTCCTGTGTTTCTGTGATATCCATAGCACCTGACATGACTTGAAAACAGAAGGCATTAATACATCTGTGAATTTGGTTTCTTTGGGACATTTTGACAAAATAATAATGATAGTCACATGTGCTACATGTTAACTCTGCACTTCTGTATGAGGCATAAATAACACACACTTTTACTTGTATTATCTCCATTCTCACACATACACACAAAAATCCTATGAAGTAGGGGGTGGTATTCATCCTTATCTTACAGATGAAGAAACTGAGGTGCAAAGGGATAAGGTAAATTCATCAAGCAACTTACTCATCATTGAAGAGTGGCAAAAGTGCCAGATGCATTGAGTGTGCTGAAATGTGGTTTTATTGTGCTGGTTGTCAGGAGCCTGCAGTGGGTAATATGACAGGCCAATGGATAGCATTACTCTCTGAATGGGAGTCACCACTATCTGGAAGATAGAAAGTATTTTACAGAAATATAGCATTGCCATGTATTCTCATGGTAAGAGGGTGCTAACTGTTCTATCTGGTACACAATAAGGATTAGCAGCTTTAGACTCAGGCACACTCGTCCTAAGACCTTTTCTCACCAGGATAATTTCTCATGACAGATCATTAAGTGAAGTTCTCCTTAGACGACAGACACCAGAAGACGAAGACATTTACGGAGCCACCCTTGGGAGCCCAGTTGTCATCTTGGCTCAGGAAGTGCCCACATTCATCTGCTAAGTGTAGAAGCCATCCGGAGCTCTGCTGGGGGCCATCTGGGACTAGAAATTTGACTGGAGTTTGTAAGCAGGAGCCCCTTCCAAGAGCAGAGAAAGTGTAGCCTGGGGCACCGGCCCTGTGGCTCCGGAGCACCTCTGGAAGGGACACACCCCAGGAAAACGCGCGGGGGCCCTCCTGGTCGCCTCTGGTAAGCCTTTCAGGCCTGTCTTCACCAGCGTGAATTTGTCTCTTTCAAAGGGACGACATTGAGGTCGGCATGCCTACTGAGCATTCCATGTTTTCTGGAAAGTGAACGTACAGAAGCAGCTAACAGGACACAGACGTACGTGAGCAGATTTATCCTGCCTGCCTGCTGAGGATGCCGTCGGCCGGAGGCTGAACTGCCAGCTTCACAGATTTCCTATAAGTTGCCCATTATTAAATTTTAATTACATAGTTGAACTAAGAGCTTTATGCTAATAAAGACAAGCTAGAAATAAAACTTTCAAAAGGGACAATTGTCCTAATCTATTTCACTTGGGTCTAGGGAGATAGAACATTGTTTCAATGGGGTCCTAATCTGTGATGCTGAGAGATGTATGTAAATGGCAGCCACGCTTGCAGAGTGACAAGAAACTCCCAGCTTCGTCTTTAGATACAAAATCATCACAGGTGCGTGGCTGTTTTGGACCCACACAGTAGACCTGGCTGATGTCTCCAGTGTAATCCGTCACCACAGAGAGTGGCAACATTCAGTTCCTCTGGAAAGGGGATGGCAATGTTGAAGCTGCCCTTGCAGCTTTACTGCCGTGCAGAAAAATACAAAGCGAGCCTGTTCTTTCAGGGGCAAAGTGAGACGGGGCACAGGCTAGGAGGGCTTCTGGGTTCATTGGAGAGATTAACCTCTTTTCCGGGGAGGGTCACTATGTTAGCAGGAGCATCTCCCGAGCTTGCTTCGAGATGACAAGTGTCTGTCATGTATAGAGGCCACTTCCAGAACGGTCACTGATCATGGCTGCATGATGGGGTTGTGTCATTTTCACCTGGACCACAGACACTAAGTCCACTGGTCACACTCCTCCTTTATTTTTTTTTCTCTAGTCTACATGGTATACTGCCTCTTCGATTGTTTTTCTCAACTCAAGAATAATTATGTCCTCTCACTCTTGCTCAGAGACCTTCAGTGAGATCCTGTAACACTTTTGTAATTTATAAACCATAAGCCGCTTTATTAACATTATGGGTGGTGCTCTCTGCCAATACAGATAGGCATTGCCTTCGTTTTGTTTTGTGTGTGATCATGTTTTAATTGGAAAGCACCAGGAGGTTCTGGATAACCACAGGAGGACAAACACAGGTTTGTTTCTCTACATCCAGAAAACCCAAGATGTCAGTAAAAGATGATGAAGGTGTAAAATAAAAAGAAAAACTATTAGAGAAGTGATCACCACAAATGGAAGATGCCAAGACATGCCCGTGGCTGGGAAGCTGAGGTGGGTGGGGGGCAGAGGAAGGTCACAACGAGCTGCTTGCAGAGGGATGGGGACAGCACTGGTCTCCAGGAGGGAGACCCACTGTGGGGACAGATCCCCACCGAGCCGAGACCACGTGGAGAGAAGTCCAGGCAAGGAGCCCTGATCTCAGGCCCCCTCCCAGCCATAAGCAGCACCCTTCAGAAAAGCCTGCTGTGAGGGCTGTAGCTTCTGGGTCAGCAGGCACAGCCAGGGCAGGAGCAGGGCTTACAATCAATGTACTCAACAAACTGGCCTCAGATGCAGACAGAAAACAGCTTGCTTAATTTTTTTCTCAACCTTGTTCTCCTCTGGGGACCACCTTCTTCCTCTCCTGGATTATAGCTTGAGTGGATTCCTTAGCTTTTCAGTCCCCTCTGAGTGAAATTTATAAGCCCATCCTGTTTAATATTAAAGCTCCTATCTCTTTCCCAGGGTCAGACTCCCACCCCCTTCTGCAGGTCCACGATGCCACAGGGAAGACATGTATCCCCCACAACAGAATGCTGAAGGATTCGCCTCTGGAGGGAATGACTAGCTCGATACTGACGCACAGAAAAATGGTCCTGTCTCAGCTCCATGTAAATCCACCACCAGACGAGCTCTTCCCAAGTACCCAGAAGCTCAGTCAGCAATTTGGCAACTCTGTCTTCAATATGGGGGAATAGCCATGGGTCAATGCTTCGTTGAGGGAAGCCATTGAATTTCCGTGATGATGGGAGTGCTGTCTCTCTGTGCCCCCTAAATCGATGCCCACTAGTATCTTTGACCACTTAGAAATATATCTGAGCACTAGAAATATGATATAGAAATAGGGGTGAGGACCTGAATTCTAAATTGTATTTATTTGGAAATAATTTAAATGTAAACAGTCATGTGTGCCTAATGGCTACCATATTAGACTGCACAGTTAAAGAAAGCTTTTACCAAAAGAGATAGAATCCAAACCTTCTCTAGGAAGGTAGAGGAAGGCATTTCACCAAATAGTGGAATAACTCCAGGAAAAGAGAGGTATCAGTTCTAGGAGTCAGAAGCTCAAACCCAGGCAAAAGGCAGAGAAAAGCACCAGAATGAGGGTGAACAGAGACGACATCTGAGGGTAGCCCTGATGGCAGCCTGTGTTAGAAAATAAAGAAGAGAGGAAGGAGGGAGGAAGGTGGAGAGAAGAGGGAGGAAGGAAGAGAAAGAGGAAGGAGGGAGGAAAGGAAGAGATAAATGGGAGGAGGGAAGGGAGAGAGGGAAAAAGGGAAAAGAAGATGGAAGAGAAGAAAGAAGGAGGAAAGGGGAGGAACGGAGAACAAAAGGGAAAGAAGAGAGGGAGGGAAGAAGGGAGGGAGAGAGGGAGGAAGGGAGGGAGGAAGGAAGGGAGGGAGGGAGGGAGGAAGGAAGGAAGGGAGGGAGGGAGGGAGGAAGGGAGGAAGGGAGGGATGGAGGGAGGGAGGGAGGGAGGGAGGGATGGAGGGATGGAGGGAGGGAGGGAGGAAGGGAGGGATGGAGGGAGGGAGGGAGGGAGGGAGGAAGGAAGGGAGGAAGGAAGGGAGGGATGGAGGGAGGGATGGAGGGATGGAGGGAGGGATGGAGGGAGGGAGGGAGGGAGGAAGGAAGGGAGGAAGGAAGGGAGGGAGGGAGGGAGGAAGGAAGGAAGGGAGGGAGGGAGGAAGGGAGGAAGGGAGGGATGGAGGGAGGGAGGGAGGGAGGAAGGGAGGGATGGAGGGAGGGAGGGAGGAAGGGAGGGATGGAGGGAGGGAGGGAGGGAGGAAGGAAGGGAGGAAGGAAGGGAGGGATGGAGGGAGGGATGGAGGGAGGGATGGAGGGATGGAGGGAGGGAGGAAGGAAGGAAGGGAGGGAGGGAGGGAGGAAGGAAGGGAGGGAGGGAGGGAGGAAGGGAGGGAGGGAGGGAGGAAGGAAGGGAGGAAGGAAGGAAGGAAAGAAGGAGGGGCCATAATTTATGGAAAGTATTAACCCTATTGAGAATTTGAGTTAGTGCTGAGATCATGAAAGTTTCTCAAGACTAAGCAAATGAAAAAGCAAGGCTATTATTACGTTTCGCTTCAAAAGTACGTGTGTCTCTGGTGTGTGTGTGTGTGTGTGTGTGTGTAAGAGAGATAGAGAGATTTTTCCAAATTGTGACATGATTCCATTAGAGAATGGGGAATGGAAAGTTTGGGTGCTTGGTGGCAGGGAGTACAAAAGGGCAAGGAACGCAATAGAAAATGTCTAAAATAATTTTAAAAAGCAAGTGATGACAGAAGTCATTGATTGTGGAAGTCAAGGGTCACTCCCTGGGGCAATGCTTGTTCAAGTGGGGTCCCCGGGGCCAGGAGCACAGAAGTCACCACAGAGCCAGGAGCACGGAAGTCACCATGGGGCCAGGAGCATGGAAGTCACCACGGTGCCAGGAGCACGGAAGTCACCATGGGGCCAGGAGCATGGAAGTCACCACAGGGCCAGGAGCATGGAAGTCACCAGGACTTGTTGGAGATGCAGATTCTGGGCCCTCCACAGACCTAACTCCGCCACCCTGGGCTGGGGCCCTGTCTGGGGGAGACCCGGAGAGGCAGGACCTGGGGCCGGCTGGGAGGCTGGGGAGACCCTGAGAGGTAGGACTTGGGGCCAGCTGGGAGTCTGGGACCAGTCAGGGACGGGTTTAGTCTTCCCTCGTAAATCTTGAGAAAAGATTTGACTTTGTACATGTGTTTTTCTTTTCTGATGAAAACAAATGCTCAATTTTTCAGAGAAATATAAACACATGGAAAAATTAAAACCATAGAATGCTGTCCCTAGTATTCACTATTTCAGTATGCACTTTTTTTTTCCATTACTATTTTTGAGAGAGAAGAGGATGGGATGGGCCCAAGGAAATGAGGGTGAGGCAATAGCTGTCCTTCGCTTTCGGCTCTAACAAGCGCCACACTGCACACTCACAATATGCACGCATGGCATTCACAGCAGGAGAATGATCAAGCCCCAGTTCCGGTGTTTCCAGAGTCAGGGGTCTCCCCTGTGAAGCCCCGGCCCAGCCAGCGCCAGCCTCACCTGCACAGCCATGGTCTCCCTGGCAGCCGGGGGTCCTGCCCACTCCCACTCCAGCATCACAGGCCCCCTCCCTTGCAGCCTCCGTGACCTGATGCTGTGACTATGCGATGACAGCGTGCCCATGAGACTCTCTACTCCTTCAGTGGGGACTGTGCGTGCCCCTCGGCTCTGCCCTCAGAACCCGGTGAGATGCCTCACAAATCGTCCCACTGAACGCAGACTTTCACTTAACTCCCTTCAGATGCATTTGGGCTTTTGTCTCTCTCTTGTTCTGACATTTGGCCCCAGAAGGCGGGGAACAGGGCCTCCTGAACTCTACTGGATGGTGTCTAATGCCAGTTATAACACAGGGGCCACACACAGGGACCTGACTTGTAGGGGAGAGGACCACATCTGTGACTGCCCAGAAGGCCCTCAGAGAAGCCCCTGCCCTACACTTCAGGTCTCCTGGAGTCTCTTGGTCCATCCAGTTACCTGAAAAAATGATACTCGGTGGCGTGGCCCTCTCTGTCTGAGCACAGGGCTACACTGTGCCCTGGCCCCAAGGAACAGCTTGGTCTAAGGGCATTGCTGTGGCCAGATCTCATGCCCGCAGCTCTGCTCAGCCTGAGTCTCTGCACAGCCTTCCTCCCTCTGCGGCCCAGGACGGGGCCAACCTAACTGTGCAGTTGAGCACAGCACTCACGCCCGTGTCCCCGCATTGCCGGGTTTCACTCTATCCTGAGGTCTCATATCTGTTCTAAAATTTGACAGGATGTCTGGGGAGATTAAACTCAATAGTAAATGTAACATTTTCAAAATTCAAAATACAATGAGTAACATCAATGTGAGAATAATGATAAATAAACAATTAACGAGCAGAGAGAAATCTGCAAGTGGAAAATCACGTGAATGTCCCAACAGTGAATGTCTAGAACTCTATAAAATGCAATTAAATTACACAAACTATAATTAACTTGCCGTCTCCTGCAGCCTTATTTAAAAGAGCATTGCTATAAAAAGCTTCCGATACCTGCACTAAAGGAAGGTGAGGCACGGCTTGCCCACTGCTTTTCTCTCCTATTCTGCAGAACTTTCTAGTTCCTAAGGTTAACGAATCTACTTAGCCCACAGAGGCCTGAGGGGCAAGAACTAGGTCCTGACACTGCCCATGTCACAGGGAAATGACCTCCGGTGAAACAAGGTCCCCACGACTGCTCCTTGGCTCTGAGATTACTGGCCGAGGAGGGTTTTTTCTATGATGGGGGCTGAAGTCCACCATGAGGCATGCCTTCCAGCCGGGCGTCTATTCCAGCATGTTGTGTGGGGTGCCCGTTATCCTGCGAGTCGGGTCTTGTTTAGGGAACTGGGTCCACACAGGGAAGGAGCATAAAGGCCTCTGTCCTTCCATCGCTTACGGAAGCAGCAGCGGGATCCTCGGAGGGAGAGAAGGCAGAGCTGGGGTGGGAAGGCAGGGCAGGGGGGTGGCATGGAGACAGGGGGTCAAGGGCAGGAGGTCATTGGAGGTGACATTTGAGTGAAGGGTGGAAGGAGGTGAGAAAATAAGTCATGGTGACACCTGTAGAGGGAGGTCCTGGGGAGGCAGGGAGGGCAGGTGCAAAGGTCCTGCTGTGGGCATGTGCCTGGGGCACCCCAGGAGCAAACCTGGGCACTGCGGCTGGGCCAGGGAGAACAAGGCCAAGGATGAGGGGAGCACCCAGAGCGAGGGGAGGCTCAGGCAGGGCCAGAAGTTGTCAGTCTCCTAGTAAGGTAGAGACCACGGGACGTGTCCAGCAGAAGGAGGGGGCCAGAGGGCATCCTGTTGAGCCTGTTTGCCTTCTGATTGAAGAGCAAGAGCTTTGCCGCTGTGTTGAGAATGGCTGTGAACTGGAAGCAGGGGACCAGGGCGGAGGCCACAGGAGGGTGTCCAGGTGAGAGGGGGTGCGGCTTGGGCCAGGGTGATGGTGTGGAGAAGGAGCTGGTCTGGGGCAATTTGAAGGGAGAGACGGCAGGGCCTTCCATGTCCTCAGTGCCAGTGGGTACAAGAAAGATGAGACAAGGATGACACCCAGGCTTGACCTGAGTACCTGGAAGAGCCGGTGACCGCCATCTCTCCGGATGGAATGAAGGAGGGACAGGTCCTGGAGGAGTCGGGAACCCTCATGTCTCTCTGGATGGACTGAAGAAGAAGCAGGTCCTGGAAGCTGGTGACCATCATGACTCTGGAAGGAATAAAGGAGGAATGGGTCGTGAGGGAGGGGATGTGGCAAGCTGGGCAGCACCTGTAGAGTTTGCCATCCTGTATCCAGAAAAGACGCTCACATCTGTGATAACTTCATCCTTGAGCTCATTAAAACGCTAACAGGTTAACTCTGGAGAAATCCGGGTGGGCCTTATGTCATTGCTGGGTGTGTAATCCCCCCAAACTCCTGAAACCCACGAGGGTGTTGAACTCTAGAATCAAAATCAGTTTATGAAAATGGCTGGAAGCTGAGAACCCAATTATTCCACACAGAGGCACACTCTCCACGGAGCTTCTGGCCCAGTTTCTTAATTTACTGACTCAATTATATTAACTGGTGATTGAGATTGGTTTGCCTCTTTGGAGATTTTCTTGACTCTGTTGGTGACTGAGGGGGTAGAGATCTGGGCTTCCTGTTCCAGATTTTGAGGGTTTCCACACAGCCTATGAATGCAAAATCAGGAGCTCAGGACATGCTCCTGGTTCAGATAAATTGAAAGTAAAATTTTCTCCAACGGCAAGACAGGAAAAGGAACACAGAACTGCTGTGCTGGCTCTCCTCCCTCTGCACACCAACCTTAAATTAAAGTACCTGGTGTCAGGCAAGGCCACTCAAGGGGAAGGTGTGAGGTTCTGTGCCTGAATGAATTGGGGGTGGAGGGGAAGGGGGGGTCAAGGATAGACAGAAGCCCCTCGTCCCAGGCCGCAAGGGGGAAGCCCGTTTCCCTACACTGGGGTGCCTTCGCTAATAACGGCGAGACAGTCGGCTTCTCACATCTGCAGCAAAAGAGAGGGAGAGATGGGAGGGAAGTTGTTCCCGGGCCACGCCAGCTGCTGCCGCTGCCTTCCCTGCTGAGCCTGGAGCCCTGGGCCCCACTGGCAGTGGAGCAAGCTGTTGACATCCCCAACTTGTGCTACCTGGGGACAGTGGGCTGATGAAGGCAGGCGGCTCTCATCTGGTGAGGGGTGCAGAAATCAGAGCCCACAGTGAGAACACAGACCAACACATACAACAGATGGCCAGACGCCCGCTCGGCTCTGCTTCTGGGGCTGTTTACATTCTTAAGTGACTAATTTTGACATGTTATACTGCTAATGAAGTTTTTTCAGTGTGACCCAGTCAACTGCTCTGCAGCCGAGACCGCGTGACTTAGCTTCACAGCCCCGTGCTTTCCTATTCCACCAGCAGCCGACTGCTGACGCGGCTCGGGTGGAATCACAGTGAACGCTGTGTCACCCGGGATGGGCTGCGTGGAGAAACTTCCTGAGATGTCTGCTTGCAGTCCGAATTGGGACCTGTAGACTTTTCTCTAGCCACATGCCTGCGTCACCAGTCTGTAAATGTTCTCGAGGACAGGAAATAAAACCGGGCAGTCCGGCAGGCTGGCCCTGTGGCCCCACGAGACCACGGAGGCCGAGCAAGCACCAACGCGGTGGCTCCTGAGCTGACAGGCAGCTGCCCATCTTTCGGATCACTTCTCGTGTCTGAAAACTGAGCCCCCTGTGGGTAAGAACCCGTGGCCTAGCGAGGTTTCCAACACTCCACAACTTTTCTGGGCAGACGTCCTGCTGCAGAGAGAGCTTCTCTCCTGACACATCGTTGGTTTATACGCACTTCAGGAGGCGGCCAAAACACACAGCCTGCACAGAAGAAAGACCCACACGGAGAAAACGGAGACCTGTGAACTGATCTGAACCGCATGTGGTTCAGCTTAGGGTGACCCCGGACAAAAATTCAGGCAGCTTCTTAAGTTTCTCAAACCAGTTTGCATGTTCAGACTCAGCAGTCTGTAAACCAAAACCACCTAGAGAAACAGGCCATGAAGGCCCTGCCCAGCTCACCTGGACCCTGCCTGCACAGTAAGCTGTGCGGTTGACACGCTGTGCCATGCACGTGCCAAGCAAGCATGAGCAATGGCAGGGCTGAGTGCTGCTGCTACCCTCAGGAACCTGCCCCACCTTCCAGTTACTTCCAGAAATCAGACACAGAAAGTGTAGAATGGGTGCAGAGGTAAGTCTCTTGCAAGTGGAATTTGAGCAAATAATCTAGATTAACTGGCTGTTAACCAATAAGCATGTACATTAAACACACGCATGTGTATTATGCATGCCCTTATTTATAGATACGGATTTGTGGCTATCCAAAGTATTTTCATAGCAACACTGAATAATAAAATTCTTATTAATTCTGTTAGTTATTAATAATTTGAATGAATACTACTGCTCTATTTGTGGTTATAAAGAGTTCATTTTAAAAGTCAATAATTTATCAATTTTCTATCAAGTCTTAATGGATCTCTAATCTTACATTTAATTCTATATATTTTTCTCACTTGTATGCTTATTATTTCTGAGGATGCAAACTGAAGTAAAATATAACCCTTTGTCTGAAGGAACTTGGTAACATAGAAAGTCATATCTATAGATACAAGATGACACAGAAGGATAACTTTTGAATACTGGATCAATATAATATTCAGTGGCTTACAACTAACTACAGTATCACTAAAAGACAGATTGGACAAGCTATCACCTGACAGCAGTACCAACCTAGATAGAGAGTACTCTAGATAGAATTTTAGAGTAATAAAGGCAAGAATCTAATCACTGTTTAAACAAATAAACCTGGCAGATTTTATAATTAGCCATATCTTAAATACATAACTTAACAATTAGGATATAGTGGCCATAGAAAGGCATAGAGTCAGGACGGGTTGATACAAACACCCGTTAAAAGTGGTCTAATCAAAACAAAAGATTTGTATCTTAACCAAATTTTGAATAATATACATTTCTACTTAGTCACATATCCGCTGGTGTAGAATTGAGATCTATGTAAAAAAAAAATCTTTATCTGTACAAGTGTGCTTACAACAGTGTTTATGTGAAAAGCTGACCACAAACACTGGGAAACTAAGTCCTCTCATGGGGATGTAGACAATTCTAATCTGAAATCATGTAGGCAATGCCCTCATGGTGAAATGAGTGGCCCAATTTCTTGGAGCCCTTGAGCAAGTCTCCCTCTATGAGACGGGGGACTCCAGGCTGGAGGTGGGATGAGATGGGCTGGAGTTGGGGTTTGTGTGCCCAAGGGGCACCCCTCTGCAGACCTTAACAGGTGTAGAGTCCAGGAAACAGATTGCCATCTTTTAAATCTGCATATCTTAGAGGTAAGTAGGGGAAAGACCCCGCTGTGTCTCATCTTCATGGACCAATGTGGATTCTTTGCAACAAAGTTACAGTGTTGGAAAGCAAGTGGGTGAGGTCACATGTCTATGCGGCTGGAGTTCTCTGAGCAAAACTTCCTGGCAAACTGGGTTAAAGGATGAGGAAAGGCACACAATCCTTGAAAGTTAAAAAAAAAAAAATACTCCAGAGAGATTTCAAGTACATCTCTCCTGGAATAATCTTTTAAATTCTAAACTCCTAGAGTCCTTATTTATGTCAGAAAGCAGGGAGGGATTTCTTTATGTCAGAAAGCAGGGGTTTCTTTGCTCTGGAGACAGCACAGCAGTGCGGTAGTTCTTACAGAAGCATGAGATTTGTAATTTGGGGTTCCCCTCCTGTAGTGCAAACCCCCATTTTGCACATGCAGGTGACTTCTGTGTCTCAGCAGGATTGGGGCATGGGGTATGGCCATTACAGTTATCCCGGAAGTCAATCATCAGTCTTCCTTTGATCCAGAAACCTCGTGTGTGCTGTTAAGATAAAAGAAATAAGTATAAATATTGAAAACTTATCAGATGCTTAAGAGGGTCCCAGACACAACACCACATTGGGGTCCTTTTTGTTCCAATCACTGAACTCAGAGGGATGGAGGCGGGATGCCTTCTTCTTCATGGCAGCACAAAACTGTGGCACTTTGAACCCTTCTCCAACAGACAGAGATCGGCACAGTCGGAAATCACCTCTACAAACTGCCTTTTGTGCAGGGTGTTCCTGAGTCCTGAAAGGAATGTCTCTGAAATTCTAGTAACATTGGGAGGATGCAAAGAATGAAGTTGACTGTTTGTTGTACAAGATTCATTAACAGGAGCGTGGGCATGAGGAGGGAACTCAGAGAGGCCCTGGGGGCCACCACCCTCAGTGTTTCCTCGGTGCCCAGCAACTTCCCAGGTCTGCCTTTTTTTTCCTGCTTTCTTAGCAGTTTTAAAAGAAACTAAAGAATCAAAGGTTGTAGAGGCTGCTGTCAGCATTTCCCCTCTGGGTACAGCTTGCGGGAAGACTTGGAGGTGAACTCAGCGTGGACGTCCTCTCTATTTTGTAATTTACTTTTTGGAAGACTTCCCTTTCCAAGACAGGGATCATTTTTCTCTGCACTATAAGAATGATGTCACTCTCTTAAGGTTGAGAAGTAAAACTTGCATTAATCATAAAATTCTTGTTCTTGTCCAGAAAAGTATTAAGACATCAAATCTCAGCCTGACCAAGGAATGGCAGGGTGTCTGTTCTGTATTAGAAACCTCCTCCCCCTCCAGTCGCAAAGGCTGTTAATCGCCAACGTGGCGTCTCCGGTTAACAAGGTCAGAAACGCCAGGAGGACAGGATCTGGTTCCTCTCTCCTTGTGCCATCTATGGCCTGACTCTGAACCATTCTTCCTACACCCAGGCCAATGTCATAGAAAAACCCTGGGTGCACTGGGGGCTTTTTTTGGACTAAAATAATATTGGTCTTCAGACTTGAGAGCCAAGGGACCCAGAAAATGCAAGATGCCAAAAGCCAAGGATCAACTAAGGACCAGAAAGCATCATGTCCTGCAGTGGAGACCAAGTGCCTAGGATTTTTTAAATCTCCCCAAAGAAAACCCCCATGCGCAAGAAAAAGTTTTAAACTGTACATATTGTGATGGCTGAAAAGAGACTGGAAGAGTGAATAGCAGCCAAATGGACCTCATGATGAATGGACAGACAAAACAGATGTCCGGGCAGCTGCATGCCCTTTGCTGGGTACACGGGTTGAGGTCCATGGGGGTAAGCAGACAGACAGACAGACAGGACAGACGGGGGCCAGACCACAGGCGTGATGGACCCAGCCTGACTTTGTGCATTTCCTTCATATGCTGCAGTCCCTGCATCTTTGTGAGCTGAGCAGCCTCGATCCCAAACAGCGTTGCCGCAGACAGGGTTTTGCAGACACGTGACTGGGAAGCCACTGAACGCAGACAGGGAGAGAGGAAATGATGGAGGCAGGTGTGTCACCCGTGGTGAGCTGGCAGCTGCTGTTGGCTGCGGTTCTACCAGGCCAGGCTGTGCTCCCTGGGTGCCTACTGCAGGACCTAGAGCCTGCAACCTCAGCTGGTGGGTGTGGGGAGGAGCAGGAAACAGCACAGAGCTCCAAAGAGGGAGAATTTAGAGAAAACGGAATCATTAAGAAATGGATGATATGCTTGGTGTGCATCAAATGGGCCCATCCTGTGCTGAGCTGCTGCGGCCTCCTCTCACTGATATCTGAGCATGCTGTCAACGTGGGGGCCATCAGCAATTGCTCAGGCCTGCCCTCTTTGTTCCAGAGCCCTCCATTCAGCAAATGTCCTCTCACTGCAGCCCCCCACAGCCTACAATGGATGACCGGGATCCACGTGTGTTTCCTGGCCAGATGTTACAGCCCCTGCAACATCTGGAAGAGCAGCAGGGTGGAGAGCAGGTGACCCTAAGGAGGGGCTGAGACACCTCCTGAGCCATGGGTGTCCATCAGCTGCATGGCCACGGAGCTCCTCAGCCCCAGCACCTGCTCACACTGGAGAAGCTGTGACCTTCCTAGCTGTACTGCAAGAGTTCCACAGAACAACAATCCATTATGGGCACTGAGGGAGGTGCCGGTGTCATGTGAGGAGTTAGGCTAAACTCAGATCCTTTTCAGCCTCCCAAGCTGCAAATCTATGGCTATCAAGATTCCAGTCATAAGCTTTCTCTCGCCAAGCACCAACTATGCATTAGAAATAGTAGTGGGTGCGTTAGCTATCATAACAATGTCCATAGAATTCTGGGAGGTGGGTTTTCTCTCCCCCAGTTATCCCTGGAGAACACAGAGGCTGACAAGCCCACTGGTCTGCTCAACCCCATGCAGCAAATAAGCCCCTGGTCAGCCTGGCTCTGTCCGAGGCCGAATGTCCTGCGTCCGGTCGGGTCTCACACAAGAACTCCTGGACGGCAGCAGGCTGGAGCGGAAAGGGACGTGGTCCTAGGTCCTGACCTCAGGGCTACGCCCTTTCATTTCGACACCAGTCAGGGAGGTCATATGGTAACATGTGAATACGTTTTTGAAACTAATGTTGACCATGGCATGCCTTGTCATTCTAGGGGTCATTTATCACCCCACAAACCACTCTAGAAAAGTGCCCACATTTTCGATTCTAAAACAGTTTCAAGGTTGGTTGAATGTCGGCAAACACTTCAGGGAAAGCCAGTTTTTTGAGGTGACCCTGTAGGATACTCATGGAATGTGAAGGCTTGCCTATAAAACAGCAAGGTTTTCTGCGACATGGAAACACCAGCCAGCAGCAGGGTTGTGGGGGAAAGCCTGGCTGTGGGGTGAGCCCAATCTGGACTCCGACCCTCATTCTCCGGTAAAGGGCTTGGCATCCCTGCCTGCAGGCTGGGGTCAGGGTGCCACACCCCATTCTATTGTGGGGGCTCGTGCATAATGACATGGGGACACCCATGACAGGGCCAGGGTGGAGCATGTTGCTTGCATTCCTACAGGCCAAGAGAAGAAGGAGAGAAGACCTCCATGTGGCCGGTGAGTGCCTCCCAATTCCAGACACAAAGTGTCGACCCTCAGGAACAACACACACCTCATAAACAGACAGGAGAAGCAGAGAGAGAACCTGGGATAACCTCACTGAGCTTGTAAAGATGTGAGAAGCAGACTGGCCAGGCTGTGGGTGGAAACTGGCCGGCAGGTCATCAGCTTTCCTGAGCATCAGTTACAGATACAGGGGCTCGTTCCAGGAAGGGATGAGGTCTGACCCAGAGAGTTCATCCATCTATGGCAACGTCAGCTCTGCCCATGGGCCCGTCATTCACATGAGGCTGAGTTCCTGCCCCCATGATACTGTAGATGAGTAGATGGAGCTGAAATAAGTTGATCTCAGGTTCCCCAAACAAACCTCCCACTCAGGGAGGAGAGAGAGTGAAGCTGAGCAAGGGCCAGTTTAGGTGGCCGGGAACATGCTTCAACCTTGGGGCATGGAGGTGCAAAGCAGCAGTGGCTTAGTGACTGGCCCTGGGTCTGTGGGTCAACCCCACCACAGCCAGCGGGGTCTTCTGGCTCTCAGATGGAATTGCTTACATGTCTGCAGCCTTCTCTGGGAAGCGGCGAGGCTTGGGGGCGGGGAGACTGTGGTCTTACTGTATGGAGTTTCTCTGGCCCGAATTGTGCCCCCCCAAATTTGTATGTTGAAGCCTTAACCCCCAATGTGACACTGCTTGGAGATAGGGCCATTCACGGGGTGATTAAGGTTAGGTGAGGTTCTAGCAGTAGGGCCCTTATCTGATGGGAATGTGTCCTTGTGAGAAGAGAAAGGGACACCAGCTCTCTCGCTGTGTCTGCCATGTGAGGACATGGTGGGAAGGCAGCTGTCTACAAACCAGGAAGAGCCCTCACCAGAAACCAACCCTGACTGGCACCCAGATCTCAGACTTCCAGCCTCCAGAACTAGGAGAAAATACATTTCTGTAATTTAAGCCACCCAGCCTGTGGCATTTCATCATGGCAGCCCGAGAAAACGAAGGCAGGATTCACTCCATTCATTCAAGGGGTGAGACTGGGTTCTGCCACGTGGCGGCCTCAGGGGACCATGAGGGTGACCAGGGAAGCTGCCAGGCCTCAGGAGACCTGGGCTAGGAACACACACAACCTCACGCCTGCCACTTCTGTTGGTCAAAGCCCAGCCCTGGTTAAGAGAGTGGAGACGTAAGCTTCACCTTTTGCTGGGAAGGGCCATGACAGTGTGTGGCTATTTGCAATCTACCACACTTCCTAACCGGGAGCAGACCCAGATGTGTGTGTTCTGTTCTTTAATTAATAGACTTTATTTTTTGAGTAGTTTTGGGTTTACAGGAAAATGAATGAGAAGCACAGAAAGTTCTCATAGAGCCCCCGCCCCCAGCACCTCCACCTCACCTCCCAGTTCCCCTGTTGTTAACATCTTGCAAGAGTTTGGTATATTTGTTACAATTGGGGAGTCAATATCCGCAGATGACTATTAACTAAAGTTCACAGCTCACTGAGGATTCCTTCTTGCCCTTGTGCAGCCTATGGGTTTGGACACGTGCACGATGATGTAAATCCACTATTACAGTCTCATCCGGAGGAGCTTCACTGCCCTAGAATTCCTCTGTGCTTCACTTGTCCATCGCTCCCTCCCCAGAACCCCTGGAAACAACTGACCTTTTCACTGTCTCCATTGTTCCGCCTTTCCCAGCATGTTGTGTAGCTGGAATCATCCAGTACGCAACCTTTCCAGATTGGCATCTTTCACTTAGCAGTAAGCATTTAAGGTCCTTTGATGTCATTGTATGGCTTGATAGCTCATTTCTTTCAGTGCTGAATAATATTTCACTGTCTGGATGTGCCACAGTCTAGCCACTCATCTACTGAAAGACGTCTTGGGCCAGGTGTGGCGGCTCACGTCTATCATCCCAGAAGTTTGGGAAGCCAAGGTGGACGGATCACTTGAGGTCAGGAGTTTGAGACAAGCCTGGCCAACATGGTGAAATCTCATCTGTACTAAAAATACAAAAATTAGCAGGGTGTGGTGGTGAGTGCCTGTAATCCCAGCTACTAGGGAGGCTGAGGCAGGAGAATCACTTTAACCAGGGAGGCGGAGGTTGCAGTGAGCTAAGATCCCAGCAGCCTGGGTGACAGGGTGAGACTCTGTCTCAAAAAAAAAAAAAAAAAAAAAAAAAAAAAAAGACATCTTGGTTGCTTCCAAGTTTTGGCAATTATGAATAAAGTTGCTATAAACATCCATATGCAGGTTTTTGTGTAGACAAAAATTTTCAAACCATTTGGATGAGTATCAAGGTGTGTATCTTGTGGTAAGAGTATATTTAGCTTGTAAGGAACTGCTACACTGTCTTCCAAAATAGCTGTACTATTTCACATGGTGCAGAATTCCCTTCAGCCATATCTTTGTCGGCACTTGGTGGTGTCCATGGTTTGGACTTTGGCCATTCCAGCGGGTGTGTGCTGGCATCTCATTGTTGTTTTAACCTGTAGTTCTCTAATGACATGACACTGGGCATCTTCTCATATGCTTATTTGCCTTCTATATGTCTTCTTTGGTAAAAGGTTGGTTCAGCTTTTTTTGTCCATCTCTAAATTGGATTGTTTGTTTTCATATTTTTGAGATATGAGAGTTCTCTGAATATTTTGGAACCAGTCTTTTATCAGGTATATGCTTTGCAAATTGTTTCATCTCTGAACAGCACCTATTGAAGAGCAGAAGTTTTTAATTTTAATAAAATAAAACTTACCGGTTTTTTTTTTATGGATTGTGCTTTTGGTGTTGTAAAGAAAAAGTCACCTTCAAATCCAGGGTTACCCAGGTTTTCTCCTGCATTATTTTCTAGGAGTTTTATAGGAGTGTTTTACATTTAAGTCTATGATCCATTTTGAGTTAAATAAACCCAGGTTAAATAAGTTCTAGCCTTATACAATTTGGGGGACCATCTTTATGAGGAAAATACAAAGTCACAACTACCAAATTCGCTACAGGGGCTTTTGAAGCCATCCTGCAGGAGAAGAGCCCTGAATGTCAGACTTTCTCAGCTGCAGGGTGAACCTGCCCCGCTTCACAGGTGAGGCTGGGGTGCGGTGGCCCCAATGAGCTGGCTGCAGTGGCACTGACACTCAAACCAACCATAATCATGAGGCCAGGGCAGCTGGCCCAGTGAGGCAGCCCTGGGCCCTGGAACTCCTTGTGACTGAGGTAGGTCATTGTACTTTCCCACCCATAATGGTCCTTCAAGCTCCAGGGAGGCCTCCTAGGATCTCGGGGTCAACACCTCCTGCTCCATTCAGCTCTCCCTGTCCCAGCATCTTGCAGAGTCTCCAGAAACACCTGAGAATGGAGACACCACCCCCTCCCCTCTGTATTCAGATTCCCCCATGATCCCATCTGCCCCCGTGGCAGGCAGAAACCCAGCATTTAAGTGCCCCCAGCATCTAAGCAAGCCTCACTTCCTGGCCCTCTCATGGTCTCAGTTCAATCACTGAATCTCTGGGGATCTTTTGGAGGGGTGATGGAGGCTGCTTGGAAAGCCTGGCCATTCTCTAACACACCTGAAGTCATTGCATTTTCTCAGCAGGCACTTTCCATGTGCAGTTCTTCCGCTACTCTTAGGGATTCTGAAAAATCAAACGACAGACTAGAGCCCCTGTTCCTCTCCTTCTCAGGCATTACCCTCAGAAGGAGGTGGGGTGTGGAGTGTCACCCACCGGCCACACCAGCAGGGAGAGGAGGGCACTCACCACTGAGCCCAGGGACATGCTTTGGGGTCATTTAATGATAGCAATTTGGGCCTCTGGACAGTTAGTTCATGAAATCTTGGTTCTTTCCTATTGTGGTGAACTTTTGATCAGCTTGGTTTTAGCAAAAATTTCCACTGACCATGGGAGGAAAGGCTCATCCAAGTATCTGTCCTTTTATCCTGGGAATCCGACCCTTTAGATGGTTGGAGAGTGTTGGGTAATGGAATAGGGACTCTGGGGGTGGTGGGGCGGGTGCTGAACTCACCTGACTTCCCTGGAGCCCGTGAAGTCTGAGGCTCCTCTTCTCACACCACTTCTTCTGTGTGAGTCAAAGCTGGGCAACCCATCCAAGATCAAAGCAGCATGAGAGGCAGGAAAACAGAAGGAGGTCAGCTCAGCTCCTTTTTTCTAACATCAAATCCCATGGACATCCACACAAAACGTGAAGAAAAACGACCTGAAAAGAAACATATTTAAGTGGTACATCTTTAGAATCTAAGGTTTGGTGCTTGAGAGAGTCCTTCAGGTTTCAGGATCCATCCTAGAGAGCTCTGCCTGTCAATCCATCCACAATAGCACTTCTCTCTCTCTCTCTCTCTCTATATATATATATATACATATATAATTTCAGCTTTTAGATGTGGGGGGTACATGTGCAGGTTTGCTACCTGGGTATATTGTGCGATGCTGAGGTTTGGGGTATGACTGATCCCCTCCCCTAGGTAGGGAGCATGGTACCCAATAGGTCATTTTTCTACCCTTGTTTCCTCCCTCCCTCCCTCCCCATTCGAGTAGTCCCCAGAGTCTATTGTTGCCATCATTATGTCCATGAGTACCCGATGTTTCGCTCCCACTTAATAGTGAGAACATGCAGTACTTAGTTCCCTGTTCTTACATTAATTTGTTTAAGATAATGGCCTCTAGCTACATCCTTGTTGCTGCAAAGGACATTGATACAGTTTGGCTGTATCCCCATCCAAATCTCATCTTGAATTGTAACTCCTGCAGTTCCCATGTGTCATGGGAGGAATCTGGTGGGAGGGAATTGAATTATGGGGGCAGGTCTTTCCCATGCTCTTCTTGTGATAGTGAATAAGTCTCATGAGATCTGATGGTTTTAAAAATGGGAGTTTCCCTGCCCAAGCTCCTCTCTTTACCTGCTGCCATCCAGGAAAGATGTGACTTGCTCCTCCTTGCCTTCCACCATGATTGTGAGGCCTCCCCAGCCATGTGAAGCTGTAAGTCCATGAAACTTATTTATTTTGTAAATTGTGCTGTCTTGGGTATGCCTTTATCAGCAACATGAAAACAGGCTAATACAGACTAATTATGGCTGCATGATATTCCATGGTGTAAACATATCACGTTTTCTTTATCCTGTACACCACTGATGGGCACCTGGGTTGATTCCACGTCTTTGCTACACAATAGCATTTCCAAGGGTCTCTGTTTATGAAAATCCACTAGAAAGTCTGTCTGGGAACTCATTGTTGTCTGTATCCTGTGACTGAGGCCACAGGCTGATGGGCTCCTCAACTTCTATTCCTGGAGGATCTGTGGACTAGAGGCGTCAGCACTATCCCTATTGACTGAAAAAAATACTCAAACTGCTGGGCTGGAGTCTCATCTCCAAACAAGATATTAGGCATGTCTTTCTCCTCCTTCAGTGAGGAAAAGACATACATCTCTGAAGTCTGACAAGATATTCTGGGTAAAATTCAGCAAGTCCTCATTTATGGCAAACCTGTCATTTCAGAGCCAAATCTTTTCTGCACCAGGGCAAGGCATGGGGCAAGACACCCGATAAGCCATTGGCACCAAGGGCCCCCATCCTGCTGGGCTTCCTGGGTGTCCCGCCCCAGTGCGGAAGGCCTGGTGACCCTTGGCGCCCAAGAGAAGCCACAGGGCCAATGGCTTATCCTGCTAAGAAGGGACACATTGAGGGAACGGTCAACCATCTGAGAGTTTAAAAAATACCAAGTGTATTGTCAACAATAAATCCAATGCAGACAGTTTATCTGAGAACTTCAAGAAGACAATTTGTTTCAAGAAAGAGATTCTTGGAAAAGTGCTGGTATATCCTATTTTCCTGATGAAGAATGGTGAAATTAAAGCAACGTCAATCACATTGCTTGCATAGGTCAATTTTCCTTGCCTCTAGAACTGGAATGATAATACCTAATTTGAACAGTTCTTCACAGACTTCACAAGCGTTGCATATTCAAGGAACCCAGCAGAGAACCTGGGACATGGTGAGTAAAAAGCAAATAGGAGCCCCGGACACCAAAGACTGCAATTATGCATACAGCCCCTCATTCTGGGAACAGTCCCCTGGTCCCTCAAGGACACGAGCCACTCCCTAATTCCTGATGCCATTTCTTACTTGGTGATATCTGTGTGGTTTTCCTCCCTAGGACCTGTCATTTTTATGTACAACAATAACCCTGCATTCCAGGTCCCGTCTGCCCGGGGGATTCTGTTGCAGGCCTGCCGAGTACACGCTCTGTTTTCCCACCTGACTCTCAGCACAGTTCAACAATTCATTTCTCAGGAAGGGCCAGCCAGACAGTCTGTGGGTTCAGGTGGCTGCCCTTCCGTGCCTGGAGTGAGCACACGGCATCGTCCGACCTTGAGAGGGCAGGCGGATGGTGAAAAATGAAGCTCAGCGCTTGATTCATGAACCGCCACTTCAGACTGAACATAATGGAAGCAAATTATGCACAAACCAGCTGTGGGTTAGATGAGTGATCATTAAAGTTTTGAGCTCCTGTTTTCAGCCTAATCCACTAGAAAATTAACTCATGTGGGGCAGGTAGTATGGTTTTCTTTGGTATCCAAAAAGCCACTCCAGCTATCGTGTTTGGCCGGGCTCCTGCGTTTTGTGGTTGAGTTCCACGCTATTAGTTGCCTTGTGGCGGAGCTCCGGGGGCTGCCCCAGAACACCCTAACCCCACTGCAGCAGCCTCTGGGACCAGGGACAAAACTAACGAACAAGAATTAAAATATCAATGACATCTGTTGCTCAAAGAACTGCGCTTGCAGGAATGAAATGCCGTGGGCAGTTTGTTAGCGCCCCTGTGACCTTCATGAAGAGAGGGTCTTCCTTACCCTCCGGTGTGAGGACCGCACCTCCAGACGCTCCAAACTGTAGGCTCATCTCCCAAGAGCTTCTCCAACCACGGTTGTGTTGGAGCTTACCTAACTTTTATTTTCTTAAATGCAGGAATATGCACTTGGTATTTGTTTGTTTGTTTTTTGAGATGGTTTCGCTCTTGTGGTCCAGGCTGGAGTGCAGTGGTGCGATCTCGGCTCACTGCAACCTCTGCCTCCTGGGTTCAAGTGATTCTCCTGCCTCAGCCTCCCTGAGTTGCTGGGATTACAGGTGTGTACCACCATGCCTGGCTATTTTTTTTTTTTTTTAAGTAGAGATGGGGTTTCACCATATTGGCCAGGCTGGTCTCAAACTCCTGACCTCAGATAATCCACCAGCCTCGGCCTCCCAAAGTGCTTCGGCCTGGGATGTATTTTTTAAACTTTTGTGACCTGAGCACGGAGCCTCCGTGGGCCCCTGCTGTGCTCTGCAGCATTCCCTGTGAGCTGGCGGGCTCCTTCCTCACTGCGGGTGCTACAGAAGCAGAGGGGTCACAGAGGCAAGCCCTGCAGAGAGAGCGGCTCCCCTCGCCGGCAGCCCTGTAGAGATGAGCAGGGGGTTTACACAAACAACGTGCTCCCATAGGTGGCTTCCTTGAGCTTGCGAAGGCCAAATAGGGCCCTGGCCCCCATCTCTGCTTTCACAGGAGCCACGTAAAAGGAGGCCAGGTGGGCACTTGCAAGCCCCTGGGTGTGGTGGATTCACCTCAGGATGCCCCGTGCCTGCTGTATCCCGGGCAAGGCATCTTGATACCTGGGCGACCAAAAGGGAAACCACCGCTGAGAAATTTAAGTCTGTGGTTAATTAAGAAATTTAAGCTGAGGTGCAGTTCCTAGATCTGATGGCTGTGTATGTTCATCTGTATGTTTGGAAACTGAAACTTCTTAACTGACATAAAATATAAATACATAGTCAAGTGGGGAACTTTTCATGGCCCCAAGTCCAGCTTTTCTCAAAATCCCCTGAGGTTGAGGAGACATAGAGTGGACCCGGCTTATGGGAGAAAACACAACCCATGATGCGCTTTGGAATAAAAGACACAAAGTCTCCGGCCTGTGAAGTCATCATGGCAGTGGTTTCCACCTGCACTGTTTGGGCTTCAGTCAGTCCAGGGAACCTACTTGTCCCTGCAGGGACCAGCAGGTGCATCACTGGCCCTCGTGGGCACACAGAGGGGCGTGGGAAACGTGGCTCCACGCCTCAGGCACAGAGTCGCGGTTGTTCAATGGAGGCTTACACCTGTTGTGAGCAAAGCAACACATCTGGGTGCAGGCCTTCCTTCCCGTGAAACAAGCAGAAAGCAAAAATAAGCATCTTAGGGCCTGGCATGTGAGGCAGTGAGAGCCCGCATGTCCCTGAGGGCAAGGGACTGAGAAGGGAACCTACCTGAGGGGAAGATGGAAAATTCCAGCCCAGAAGTTTTCTCTTTGCTGGGGCTGCTAGGTGATGTGGGTTGAGGCCTCCTGTGCTGGTTAAAGCCATTTTGAACATCAGCAGCAAGCAGGAGGGCCGGCATAGGGCCAGAGAGTCCCTGTTCTCAGAATCATTCGTGCCCCCACTGCAGGGAGGGAAATCCACTCCCACCATGGGCAGGGGCCACCGACCTCAGGAGCCTTCGCCTCGGTCTCCTCCTCCCTCATTCCTCATTCATTCATTCATCCAGGGACCACCGACCTCAGGAGCCTTCGCCTCGGTCTCCTCCTCCCTCATTCCTCATTCATTCATTCATCCAGGGACCACCGACCTCAGGAGCCTTCGCCTCGGTCTCCTCCTCCCTCATTCCTCATTCATTCATTCATCCAGGGACCACCGACCTCAGGAGCCTTCACCTCAGTCTCCTTCTCGCTTGTTTCTCATTCATTCATTCATCCATGAGTCTATTCACTCATGCATTCAACAAATATAATCTGTAAAAGTTGATGCTTTATGTATGTTCACTGCAGCACTATTGACAATAGCAAAGACTTGGAACCAACCCAATGCCCATCAATGATAGACTGGATAAAGAAAATGTGGCACATAAACACCATGGAATACTATGCAGCCATAAAAAAGGATGAGATCATGTCCTTTGCAGGGACATGGATGGAGCCGGAGGCCATCATTCTCAGGAAACCAACACAGGAACAGAAAACCAAACACTGCATGTTCTCACTCATAGGTGGGAATTGAACAATGAGAACACTTGGACACAGGAAGGGGAACATCACACACTGGGGCCTGTTGTGGGGTGGGGGGAGTGGGGAGAGATAACATTAGGAGATATACCTAATGTAAATGATGAGTTAATGGGTGCAGCACACCAACATGGCACATGTATACATATGTGACAAACCTGCATATTGTGCACATGTACCCTAGAACTTAGAGTACAAAAAAAAAAAAAGAATGAGGTCATGTCCTTTGCAAGGACATGGATGGAGTTGGAAGCCATAATTCTCAGGAAACCAACACAGGAACAGAAAACCAAACACCGCATGTTCTCACTCATAAGTGGGAATTGAACAATGAGAACACATGGACACAGAGGGGGACAACACACACCAGGGCCTGTCTGGGTGTTGGGGGCTAGGGGAGGGAGGGCAACAGACAAATACCTAAAGCATGCGGGGCTTAAAACCTAGATAACGTGTTGATAGGTGCGGCAAACCACCATGGCACATGTATACCTACGTAACAAACCTGCACGTTCTGCACATGTATTCTGGAACTTAAAGTAAAAAAATAAAAGTTGATGCTAGATTCTAAACATGCAGAGTTGTCAAAGACAATCTCCACCTTACATGGCAGGAGCGCAGTCCAGATTTGTTCCATCTCTGTTTAGCCCACACGTCGTTGGGTGTACGCGGGCCTTGTGTGAGCCACCAGTGATCCCAGGTGAACATGAAACAGTCTCTGGTTTAAACCACAAAGAGCTCGCGGTGTGAAGGCAGGTAATAGCGATGTAATGTAATAAGGCTCTGATACAGATGGAAGGTAGGGAGCTGTGGGGTGTGAGACAGTGTGGTGTGCAGAAGACACGTGTGGCTCTGCTGTGATGCCTCGAGTATGAGGCCGAAAGACAGTGAGCACGCCTCTCAAGGTGTGACCCAGGGTCCAGCTTGTGAGACTCCACAGGGATATTGAAGAATTTAATTCCCCAGGACGACAGGCATGTAAATTAGAAACAAGGATTCTCAGTAGGGAAAGCGGCACAGATCTCACAATGACGTCCCTGCAGCCATGGAGGAAACCCCAGAGGGAAGCCTGGAGAAGGGAGTGCGTGAGAAGTTGCTGCATGGTCCGTGGAGTGTCCGCAGGCAGGGGTCAGCGGCAGACACGATTTGCAGATCCGATAGGGTCAGGGAGGAAAGTGAAGGGGTCAGCAGCAGACATGATTTGCAGATCCGATAGGGTCAGGGAGGAGAGTGAAGAATTCCCAGGAGGGCAACTGAGGGACATGAGCTCCAGAAGCAGCTCAGAGAGGACGTTCCCAAGGCCTGGGCCTCAGAAGCTCAAACTCCAGGGTGAAGGAGGGAGGGAGGTGTGGTTGGAACTGCGTCTAAGGCCATCCAAGTGGACGAGAGTGAAGGCTGCCAAGCTCACGAAACAGCTCAGTGTGGGAGTGGCCTCGCGCTCCTCTTCCCCGGCAGCGCTGGCATCTACCTGTGTCCCAGCGGCATGCACAGCACCTGTTCACACTCCCAACGTCCGACCTGGATGGTAAATTACATAATCGGGCTCCTAGCTAACAGCCAAATGCACCATCACTGATGGGGAGGGATAGGCGGGGCCTGGGGAAGGTTGGATGTCATGCTTGCTGGGGAAGGGTTGGCTAGAAGGCCGCATGTGCACAGGTGGTCTCTGCCGAGGTGAAAGTGGGAAACTCAACTGCAGATCCAAGCTCGCGGTGGAGAGGAGATTTAGAGTTCGAGGAACAGGAAACTCGGCCTCCCTGCGGGGAAAGAAGCAGGTATTCGGCATGTGGCTCCAGAGTCCAGTGAGACCCTCTCGCCCAGTCATCTCCAGGAGGAGTAAACTGGTGGCCACCAAGCCAAGCAGAGGGAGCGACGCTGTGCAGAAAAGGAACCTGGCATAGCAGGTCACCATGGCTCAGCGCAGCCCCGGAGCTTCCACGCGCAGCCATGAGCCTCGCGCCAGGTGCAGCAGAGGCAGGTCCATGTCCTGCGCAGCTGCTGGTGTCTGCACCATGTGTTTACATATCAGCCGGGGAAAGGGATTCCACCTTCAAGGGGAGTGGGGAGGGGGGACATTCTGACGAACTCTTTATTTGCATTACTTCATTTACCCACCTGATGACTCCAGGAGGGCCTTGTTATTATGACCATTACACAGGCAAGAAAACGGAGGGTGCTAACACCGGAGCTGTTCGCTGCCTTGCTCCATGTGGTGTGGCTCCAGGGAGGGTCAGCGAGGATCTGTCCATGCCCCCGGGCTCACTGCTTTGTCCGATGTGAGTGGACCAAGCGCAGGGTGGAGGTGGGCCTGAGGGCACCAGGCACCGAGTGGCACTAGGAGGAGGCCTCCGAGAGCCTTGTCCTCCCACACGCAACCATCACAGCCTTCTTCAAGATGCCGGCATTCACCATTCCTCCCGCAAGGCCTGGGGTCAGACGGGGCCATGTCTGGTGCCGGCTTCTCTGATGCCAAGGTTGTTGCGTTTGCATCTCTGTGATGAGGGCCTTTGTCCTGATTCCTGGAGCCCTGGGCACCATCCTCCATGACAGGACCCAGTTATGACACTCTTCAAGGACTCCTGGTTTGAGGTTGCAGCATCTGTGGGGCCTGAATAAAATGGAGCTGGACTCATGGTGTTTATGGAGATGCTCTCGCAGTGCCTCCTGGCAGCCGTGTCAGAGGACATCCAAGTGCTGCTTGTTTTAACAGTGAGTTTGAAGAAGGGTGGGCACAGGGGGATTAAACCAGTGCGGTCCTCACAGGGTGGGCCTGCTCAGGACCCACCAGCTCTCACTCCCCCATTCAGGGACCTTTCCCATGCGTCACTGAAATAGACGGTGGGTGCTCTTGGCTTGTGGACGTTGTAATAAAGATCAAGTCCTTCCTGGGAACACGCAGGATGACTGAGTGAAGAGAGGCTGGGGCACCGAGTCTGACTGCCTGGAAAAATGGCCAGCCATCCTTTAAACGGTACCAGAAACACAGAATCTGAGTAATGATCATTGTAAAAGACACATTTTCCATCGGGAAGGTCCTTTCTGCTGTTAACCATTTTTGAACTCTTTGATAATGAAAATGAAAAGTCGGGAGAAAGAATCTTTAGGAAAGGCAAGTGCCTTCCCCCTTGATCTGATAAGCCCATGGAAACTCCTCTGGAAGAGCAGTCCCGGTTGGCACACCTGGCAGGAAGACCTCGAGGGCCGGGCTGCGTGCTGCGTGCTCCTCCACTGCTCATTAATCACAGCCTGTTACTGTAATTTTAATGAATGTTTACCTTATTTTCTTTGTGTAATCCAATTACTTTTGTTTTCTTAGCCAGCGTCAGGGATCTCTCTGTTGCCAGCATTCTGCCAGTCAGTCCACTTTAGATAGGAACAATTCAATTCATTATCATTAAGCGTCTACTTTTAATACCACTTTGGGGGGAAATCGGTGAAAGAAACTCCATGTGGCACAGCCCTTGCCTGGCGTGGGGGAGGCGGTCTGTTCTGGGCACCTGAGCGCCCCAAGCCATGGTCCTTTGGGTCCCTGATGCCACTCTGAGCTCACAGCTCATTATCAACCTGGCATCTGGCAGCCCCGTTCATGGGGAAGAAATTCAAAGTTAAATGTGAAGGTTGTGAGAATGGTCGCTAGTGGAGGGATCCACGCGAATCGACCACTGATGCTGTCATTGGCCAGGGTGCCTGAGGCGGGAGGAATGCCCTGTGTCTGTGTGTGCATGCGTGCCCGTGCATGTGTTTGCATGTGTGTTCTGTGCATGCATGCCTGTGCATGTGTTTGCATGTGTGTTCTGTGCATGTGTACCCATGCATGTGTTTGCATGTGTGTTCTGTGCATGCACGCCCATGCATGTGTTTGCATGTGTGTTCTGTGCATGCACGCCCATGCATGTGTTTGCATGTGTGTTCTGTGCATGCACGCCCATGCATGTGTGTGCATGCATGTCCAGCATGTGCGTGCTCGTGTGTGTGCATGCCTATTCATGTTTGTGTGTTCTGTGCATGCACACCCATACATGTGTATATGTGTTCTGTGCATGCACACCTATTCATGTGTGTGTTCTGTGCATGCATCTCCAGCATGTGCATGCTTGTGTGTGTACATGTATGCCTATTCATGTTTGTGTGTTCTGTGCATGCACACCCATGGATGTATATGCATGTGTGTTCTTTGCATGCACACCTATGCATGTGTGTGTGTTCTGTGCATGCACGCCTATTCATGTGTGTGTTCTATGCATGCATGTCCAGCATGTGTGTGTTTGTGTACATGCATGACTATTCATGTTTCTGTGTTTTGTGCATGCACACCTATGCATAAGTGCGTGTGTTCTGTGCATGCATAGCCATGCATGTATGTGCATGTGTGTTCTGTGCATGTACACATGTGTGTGTAAACAGGAGGCCACCACGTTATTCCAATGGTCCCAGCCCTCTCTTACAACTCGCACTGGTGGGAGCAGCAACCAGGAGATCACAAGCAGGGGCAGAAAAGAGCCCAGACTCCTGGTTCCTCAAGTCAGCAGAGAAGACAGCAGAGGCTGCAGCAGTCATTTCCACTTGACGGATGTGTGAGATGTTAGAAACCTGCTGCTTTCTATCTCTCAGGAGCCAGTGCTGGTAGAATCCAAGACTAGAAACAGTACCCGACATTCTTTACCTGCTTCTCTGGACAAGCCCCTTTAGCACTGCTGAGGGAAGGAGGTTTCCGCCCACCTTGTTCCTCAGGGGGACTTTCTGCCAGTTTCTGTGGAGCCTGCAGAGTTCAGAGTCTCCCTGCTGGCTGGAGGGGTGCCAGGGGCAGTTGTGCGAGCCACTCGGAGGCCGCAGTGCAGCACAGAGGGGCCTCAGACCTACAAAGGAGACAACTGAGCATAACGGGAGGCCTGGATAGAGGGAGCGGAAACGCAGAACAAAGTATCTTCTAAGTGCCAGGTGATCTTGTCCAAGCAGGAGAAGTAATTGAGAACCACAATTACCCGTTGGGGGTCAGCAAATTGCACAGAAGGTGAAGGTCTACATTTACAAAGTAATGGCTTACCCTAGAAAAATCATTAGAGAACTGCATGGTTGAATTGTAGTGGGTGCGTGGATTAGGAGGAAAACAATTGGAAACAGAGAGCTTATCTAGAAATGTCTAGCTGGAGACTAGCTCGGCATCCAACGTTCATAGGGAAAATGAGCAAAGATTAAGGGTTTTGATAGGTAATAAATGCTAAATTATGGAATATTCCTGAACAGTTAGCCAGTCAAAAAGAATACAGCTCTCTTTCAATATTGACACATCCAGGGGCTTCGTTGAAAATGTGCATGCTTGGCTGACCCCAGCAGCGAGGACTGAAATCTGAAATGCATTCTCACTCTGACGGACAGCATCGTGACTATCCAACACACAGTCTAACAGACTTCTAATCTTGCGGCACTTACCTCCAGCTTAAGTCAGTTTTTTTTGTTGTTGTTTGTTTGTTTGTTTGTTTTTGAGACGCAGTCTCACTCTTGGTCCCCAGGCTGGAGTGCGATGGCACGATCTCAGCTCACTGCAACTTCTGCCTCCCGGGGTCAAGCAATTCTCCTGCCTCGGCCCCCTGAGTAGCTGGGATTACAGGCACCTGCCACTATGCCCAGCTAATTTTTGTATTTTTAGTAGAGACCAGGTTTTACCATGTTGGCCAGGCTGGTATAGAACTCCTGACCTCGGGTGATCCGCCTGCCTCAGCCTCCCAAAGTGCTGGGATTACAGGCATGAGCCACCGCACCCGGCCTGTTTTCACACATTTTTGGAGCAAAGATAGTTCACAGAGAGCATCTGCTGCTACGAGTGGATTCTGCAACATAGTCAAAAATGTGCGTTGTACTTTTCTATTTGCTACTTATTAAAGCACAAGAATCAGCGGCAATTTTCTCAAATATCTCTGAACTACGTGAAAATAATGACAGGAAATGATACACTCAAAAGTATTGCTTGAATCCTGGAGCACCAACCAAATGCAAGGAAGCATTATTACAAAAGCATTTTGTGTATTTAGTTATTTCAATAAAATTGAAAATAATCCCTGACATTGTTTGGAGCAAACACGTGCAAGGACACCATTCCGTGTAGACAGATGACCTTGGGGGCTTGTTAAAATTCGAATTCTGATTCAGGATGTGGGACTGGGGTGAAGTCTGAGATCCTCACGTCTAACAAGCTCCCAGGCGATGCTGATGCTGCCGGACTGTGTATCAAGTCCAGGTGACGCCGGACTGTGTTGTGAGCCGCAAACATTTCCAGAACAGACCCTGAAGCTGCCTCTGCTCCCCCAGCCTGTGGAAGGGGTCAGGATCACCGCCTACTGCACAGAGCTGACAGGAGGATTCGACCCACTGAAACATGCAATGTCTTTGTTCTGTCTGACCAAGAACCAGCAAAAAAAATCAGCTATTGTTAACACTGTTGAGTGTTCTTTATTTAATCATTGGGTGGTGCTAGATATATACTGATATCCTGATCTTGGGAAAAATATTGCTTATCTCACAGTTAAAAATTGCTGTTTTGTTGTGAATATGTATAAATAAAATGATAATTTTCAATGAGTCAAAACCTATTATTTGATATTAAAAGTTTGATAAGCAACTACTGCATTTTGTTTATACTGTATTTGAAGCATTCTAGATACTTAGACAATTTTTTTCATAAAAGCAGTTTTCTAATGTCTTTATCTATAAAAAGTAACCTCAATCAAAGCATGAAATAAACCATCATTAAGTTGGTTTCTCTAGCCACAAATGTATACAGGAGGCTGATTAAATATCACCACATTAAATGTATAATTTATCTCTGTTCTATGATTGCTACTTTTATTTTAAATGGAAAAGTTTCAACTTGAAGTACTTTGGCTTTTAAACTACTTCTATATATGTTTTATAGTCATGCACAACTAGGGACACAAGGTGGGGTGTTAAGAGTCAGGGTTGTGAAACTGAAACCATGTGAATTTGACTCGAGTCATTTGACTATGAATATTAAACCTGTTCCTTAACCCTTGCTGCACAGGAGCACAGCTAGAAAGCCTCTAAAACTGCCCACGGTAGTCTTCACTGAAGAATTCCAATTTCATCTGTTTGGAGTGTAGCCCCGCAAATTAATTTTCGGAGCTCCTAATGGAACCCAGAGTTTAGAACCACGGCCACAGCAGAATTCTCTGATGTGCTTTTGTGTTTTTCTCCATATCGTGTATGTCGGGAAGCTACCAGAGAATCCAGTTCTCTTGATTGTCCAGTGACCATCATTAAAATCCAAGGTGAACTGGAGCAAACACATTTTAGCCACTCTGTTCCCAAATTCTACAGATGCAGAGTGTGCATTAAATCTGTCTACTGTTTACATGCATTTGGTTTAATTGCCAGAATATTTTTTTGCTGCAATGTTTAAAGGGCTTAGAGAATAAGGAGAAAAATACCCAATAGTCAATAAAGTTTCTCCTCGTCTAGGATTTGTTCTCTTGCCTGTGTCCACAGCTTTGGGAACTTTACTGCACCCAGGATTTGTGCCCTGGAATGAGCATTTGTTTAAAGATGAAAGTTGTACAGAGGCCCTCCAGCTGTGGAAGAAACCCCGGCCCAGGCAGCTTACTCTCCACATGAAGATGAACTGAATGTGAGGACCAAGAATTGGCAAGTGGAGTGTCCTAGCTCTACAGACAGAAGTGAATCCCTACAGCAAGAAATACAGCATGTAGCTGACTAAATAACAACAATGACACAAACAGAAAACAACAGCAACAAAAAGGAAAACACACGACTCTTCTCACTTGCCATGACTCTTTGTTCTTTGCAAAGGAACATTGATCTGGGTATCAAAATCCATCACACATCCTTTCTTTGCTTTGTAAGCTGAAATGATCTAGGAAGTGATGTTTATTATCTTCTCTGTTGATGGCATACTACTTTGTGAGAGCTCTTACATTGATTATAGTATTCTTGCTTAAGTATTTTCTTAATACACTTCTCTTGCATTTAACTTTGTATTTCCTACATTTTTGTGTAAGTTATATTGCAGAGTGCCAGTCATATATGCGTTTTATCCTTCTAAAGTAACTAAAGCAATAATTTGCTTAAGAAAAATATCAAGAAGAATTGCTTTTAATAAAATGTATTTTAAGACATAGAGAATAAATTAAAAACCATTCATATGTTTTAAAGTAAAAATGAAAGTTCTCATCATTGAAATTAACTAAGGAGTGACATAAAGATGGCAGAATAGGAGGTCCTCAGTCTCAGTCCCCCTTGCAAAAAGTCTAATAACTATCCACAGATAAGAACACACATCATATTTTTGTGAACAATCCCAAAACTCAAGAGTGAAGTTGCCATATCCTCTTCGACCACAGAGCTGTGAAAAGCAGCATTAGAGGAGCAGGAGGAACAGTTTCAGTTTGACAGCAGCACCCCACCCCCTGCCCAACGGAGAGGATTCCCCTGGGCCTGTGGTTTCTAGAAAGGGTAAAAGAGAGTCCAAGGTGGGTGCTCAGCTTCCCCAGCTTTCTGGGATTCTTCCCAGGAGGCCTACTTCTGTCTCACCTCACAGGGAACACTGAAGTTACCTGCAGGACTAGACCACTGAGGGCTGGCTAGAAACAACGTGGAAGGTGGGTGCACAGAAACAAGGGCATGCACCTTCACAGTAGCTCTGTGTTCCTCCCAGTGGTAGCACCCAACCACAGATGCCAGCCGACAGCACAACCCACACACAAGGCTGAGCTAGTTGCTTCCAGAAGCATAGCTGAAGGTTCCACCTGGCTTGAATTCCCAGCCAGCCACACTGCTCAGCCTCAGAGCCCACCCCAACCTCTGACCTGGCAGGAAGGCTAGCTGAAACCATGGCCTTCTGCAGAACATAATCTCTGACACCCGATCCTGAGTAGCCAAATAGTGACCCCAACCAATCTCAGAGCTTAGTATTTAGTCCTGCCAAACTGCAGAATTCAAAGAGTGGTGCCACCTGGCCAAGGAATACAGCCTTTGACCCTGCCCACTTAGAGGCAATAGTAGCACTCAGCCAGGAGCTCTACCTGATAGCAGACCCAGTCAGTGGCCTCACAGGACAGCAGAGCCCAGTCAGCAACCCCACATGACCTAAGAGTGCAGGCAGTCCAACGACAGAGTCTGATGGCAAGCTCTTACTGCCCGTTGTTGGTACCAGCTGGCCCATCCAGAACCACAGTCTAGACTAAGAGTAAAGGTCTACTTCTACCACAAAACAACTATAAATGCCAGAAGAGATGGCTTCTTCCTCAAATCCACAGACACCAATGCAAGTACACAACGATTATGAAGAATCAGGGAGTTTTTAACACCACCAAAGGAAACTAATAAGGATGCAATAACAAACACTAAATAAATGGAGATCTATGAACTGACTGACAAAAAATTCAAAATACACCTCTTAAAGAATTTAAGTGACCTACAAGAAAATACAGATAGAAAACTAAGTAAAATTTGAAAATTAATAAAAGAACAAAATGAAAAGTTTGACAAAGAAATGTAAATAACCACCCAAAAAGGGAACAAATAGAAATCCTAGAGATGAAGCATAAATGATTGAACAGAAAAATTCAGTAAATTTTTGTACATAATCAAGCAGAAGAATCAGTGAGCCCAAAGACAAGACTTTTAAATTATCCAGTCAGAGGAGGAAAAACAGAAAAACAAAAAAGGATGAAGAAAGCCTATGGGAACTATGGGACACCATCAAGAGAACCAATGTTCATATAACAGGCATTCCAGAAGGAGAAGCGTGCACATGAAACGTTCTCCCTGACAGATCATACTTAAGTCACAAAATCATTAACAAATTTAAGAAGGTGGAAATCCTACCGAGTTTCTTTTCTGACCACAATAATATATAACTAAACATCAGTAACAGGAAGAATCTTGGAAAATTCACAAATGTTTGAAAGTTAAATGACATGTTTCTGAACAACCAATGGGTCAAAGAAGAAATCAAAAGGAAAATAAAAATGTCTTGAATAAAAACACAACATACTAAAACTTATGGAATGCAGAAATATATTTCTAAGGGGAGGGTTTATAGCAGTAAGCATCTATATCAAAAAAGAGAAAGATATTAAATAAAAAACTTAGCATTACACTTTAAGGAAGTAGAAAAAGGAAAGCAAAGCCCGAATTTAATAGAAGGAAAGAAATAATAAAGATCAGAGCAGAAAGAAATGAAAAAGAGAATAGAAAATCAAGAAAACTGAAAGTTGATTTCTTGAGAAGATAAACAAAATTGACAAACCCTTAGCTAGACAAACTAAGAAAAAAAAGAGGGGAGACTCAAATAAAAATAACCAGAAATGAAAGGGAAACATTGCAACTGATGCTACAGAAATACAAAGGGTCATAAGAAACCACTATAAAGAATTATATGCCGAAAAATTGGTTGATCTAGAAGAAACAAATATATTCCTAAAACCTACAAACTATGATGACTAAATCATCAAGAAAGAAACAATATGAGTAGACCAATAATGAGTAAGGAGATTGGATCAGTAATAAAAAGTCTCTCATCAAAGAAATTCTCAGAACCTAGTGCTTCACTGGTGAATTTTACCAACCACATGAAGAAGAACGAATATCGGTCCTTCTCAAACACTTCCAAAACATTGAAGTGGAGAAAATACTTCTAAACTCATTTTAGAAGGCCCATACTACTCTGATACCGAAGCCAAAAAAGGACATTACAAGAAAAGAAAATTACAGACCAATGTCCCCAGTTAATGTAGATACAAAAATCCTCAATAAAATACTAGCAAACTGAATTCAACAGCACATTAAAAAGATAATTTATCACAATCAAACATGATTCACTCCTGGGATACAAGGAAGTTTCAACATACGCAAATCAATAAATGTGATACACCATATTAACATGATGAAGGACAAAACCATATGATTATTTCAATAGATGCAGAAAAAGCATTTGACAAAATTCAACATTTTGTATGATTAAAAACTCTCAACAAATTGGGAATAGAAGAAATGTACCTCATCACAGTAAGGCCCATATATGGCAAGACCTCAGCTAACATCATATTCAACCATGAAAAGGTGAAAGCTTTTCTTCCAAGGTCAGGAACCAAACAAGAATGCCCACTCTCCCACTTCTTTTAAACTTAGTGCTGGAAGTGCTAGCTGGAGCAACTAGGCAAGAAAAAGAAATAAAAGGCATCCAAATATAAAAGGAAGAAGTGAAATTGTCTGTTTGCTGATGACATGATCTTATATATGGAAAACCTTAAAGAATCCACCAAAAAAGTTGTTAGAACTGATAAACAAATTCAGTAAAGTTGCAGGATACAAAATTACATACAAAAAATCAGTAGCATGTCTGTACACTAACAGCAAACTACCCAAAAAGCAAATTAAGAAACAATCCAATTTACGATAGCATTAAAAAATACTTAGGAATAAATTTAACCAAGGAAATGAAAGATCTATATACATAAAAGTATAAAACATTGATGAAAGAAATAGAAGAAAACACAAAAAAATGGAAAGCTGTTCTGAGTTCATGAATTAGAAGAATTAATATTGTTAAAATGTCCATGTTACTCAAAGAGATCTATAGATTTAATGAAATTCTTATCAAAATTCAAAATCCAATGACATTTTTCACAGAAATTGATATCAAAAAATATCACAAGGATTTAGTAATCAAAATAGCATGGTATTGGCATAAAACCATAGCAACCAACGAAACAGAATAGAGAACCCAGAAACAAATCCACAAATTTTGAATCAATTTATCTTCAATAAAGTTACCAAGAACGCACAATGGAAACAGTCTCTTCAATAAATGGTGCTGGGAAAACTGGATATCTACATGTAGAAGAGTAATATTGGATCCACGTATCACGCTATATATAAAAATCAACTCAAAGTGGATTAGAAATTTACACATAAGATCTAAAACTATAAAACTACTAGAAAAAAAACATAGGCGAAAAGCTTCAAGACATTGAGCTGGCAATTATTTTTCGGATAGAATTCCAAAAGTGCAGTTAACAAAAGCAAAAACAGACAAACAAGATTGCACCAAATTCAACAGCTTCTCCACAGCCTAGGAAAGAATCAATAGAGTGAAGAAACAGCCCATGGACTGGGAGAAAATATTTTCAAACCATACATATGATAAGGGTTTAATATCCAAACTATACAAAGAATTCAAACCACTCAAAAGCAGGAAAATAAATAACCTGATCAAAAAATAAAAGATTAGACATTTCTCACAAGAATATATACAGCCAACAGTTTTATGAAAAAAAGTGCCAAAACACTCATCATTAAAGAAATATGGATTAAAATCACTACATATCACCTCATACCTATTAGAATGGCTATTATCAAACAGACAAAAATAACAAATGTTGATGAGAATGTGTATCAAAGGAAACCCTTGCATACTCTTGATGGGCATGTAATTAGTACAGCTATTATGAAAAACATTATGGAGTTTCCTCAAAAAATTAAAAATAGAACTATCACATGATCCAGCAATCCTGGTCCTGGGTATATATCCAGAGGAATTGAAATCGGTATATGGAAGAGATGTCTGCACCCCATGCTCTTTGCAGCACCATTCGTAATAGCCAAGATAGGAATGAACCTGAGTGTACATCAAGGATGAATGAATAAAGAGCATGTGGTAAATATACACAGTGCAGTACTATTCAGCCTTGAAAAAGACAGAAATCCTGACATTTGCAACAACATGGATGACCCTGGAGGATATTATGCTAAGTGAAATAAGCCAGGCACAAAAGGATACATGCTGCACTGGCTCACTCAATGTGGAAAAAAAAATGTATAACTCTATAAAAGTCAGACTTATGTAAGTAGAGAGTAGAATGGTGGCTACCAAAGTTTGTCAGAGCAGGAAAGGTGTTGGCCAGAGGGTAAAAAATTTCAACGGGACAGGTGGGATAAGTTTTAGTGATCTGTTGCATAGCCTGATTACCGTAGTTAATAATAATATGTATTTCAAAATTGCTAGCAGAGTAGATTTAAAATGTTCTCACTACAAAAAAATATAAGCATGTGAGGTGATGGATATGTTAACTACCTTGATATTGCCCTTCTACAATATATGTATATCAAAACATCACAGTGTACCCCATAAATATATTCAACTTTTACTTGTCAATTACAAATTAAAAAAATCTAAAAAGGAAATTAACCAAAAATATCGAAAATAATGTATTCAATGGGTTAATTTTTATACCAGCAATGTGCTTGATTCTGAGACTGCAAAGGTGGACCACACAGAGAGCCCCTGACCTAATGAAGGTTATGGCACCAGGGAAAGGAAGTGGACACCCAGGGGGTTAATAAGAAACAGCAGCTTCATCATTACCCGATGGCTAGGATAGTAAAAGTGAAGAGGCAAGTAGCTTAGGCCAGGGAGGGCAAGGGTTAGGAGGTGAGTTCAGAGAAGGCTTCCCGGAAGAAGTGGTCTCAGATGAGACCAGAAGAAGTAGCAGAAAGGAGCCAGGTAGGCCACACATGGGCAGGGATGGGTAAGGGCCATGCACAAAGGAACATGGGTAAAGTTGGGGTTGTCTAAATGAGCCAGCGTGGCTGGAAGTCGGGGGGAGGTCCCCAGAGGCCCAGTGGTGCAGAGGCTCTCAAATCACATCAGGGATTCTAAACTTTATCCTAAGGACAAAGTGGGGGTGTGACCACGGGAAAGGCCCGATCGGATCAGGCATTTGAAAAACTGCCCTGACTTCTGTGTGGAAAGTCTCATAGCCGTCTGGGTGGCATGCTAGGTTTGTGTGCGTGAGGGTGAGGTCTGAGGAGAAGAGGCTGAATCAGCGGCATTTAGGACCTAGAAAAGGGCAGAGTGGGAGCAGAGTGGGCATGACTCCTGGGGCTCTGTCCTGGGTAACAGATACTTCTCCAATTCCCCAATATGACTACACAGGGTCAGGTTTGGGGACTTGGTGGAAAGGAGATGAGGACAGTTTCAGATGTGAGTGTTGGAGGTGTCCACGGAACACCAAATAGAGACAGCCAGCAGGCTTTGTCCAAATGACTTCGGAGCTCAGCAGAGAAGGCTGAGCACAAGCTAGAGACTTGTGAGGGATTGGTCAGCAAAGATGTGAGGATCTCAGTTAGAGAAGTTGACTTCACCAGTCAGGTGAATATGAATATGAATAGGAAAGAGGCCCCAGGAAATGTTTTAATGTTGCTGCTATTTAAGGGCAAGACAGAGAAGGAAAACAACTTGGAAAGGAGCTGAGAAGCAGCAGCAGGGGAGGTAGAGAGAAAACCACAAATGCCTGCAAACACGAAGGAAAATGTTATTCTGACCCCAAGTCTCTCCAGAACAGAGGGCCCTATAGAGTTTCTAGGGGCTGTTCTTCTGTGTAAGATTGGACAAGATGATCATAGAGTTTTAAATCAATGCAGGAGCCCCTGTTCAATGTTGAAGTCCCACTTCTTCCCTGGGACGTGATGGGTCTGCCCCTGAAGGGACAGAAAGAACCAGAAGTGTCCCTTGCCTGCCTGGATGGGCACATACGCACCAAGGCACATTGGATGTTTCTGTCCAACCCCCATGATATTTAGTTTTTAGGAAGGCTAGAGAAAACAACAAACAAAAAATAATAAAGAGAAAGGAAGGAAGAGAGAGAGAAAGGGAGAAGGAAGAGAAAGTTAACGCATCACTCAGTTTCTCAGAGCACTATTGGCATCTTATTTCAATAGCTCCTTCCTACTGGTGTTTATTTTGCAGAAAAGGACATCACAGAATAACGTCCAGATGCACATGCATCACTTGGCTGCCTCCAGGTTCCAGTGTTTGAAGTTAACTACTGGACTCCTTGGGATTTGCTGCTGGGCTCCGTGTTCTGTGCTTTCATGAACAGCATCAATGTTTACTCACTGCTGCTCATTTAAATGGCACCCTGCTCATTGTCATTCCCTAGGGATGATCCATTTCCCCAGCAGCCAGGTGTCCCTTTAAGCTGAGGAACCAACCTCCATCTCCCGAGGAGCACCCATGTCTCCATTGTCATCTCAAGGTGCATCTCTCTTACCTTGGAATCGTCTTCCCCCATCAGCCATTAGCAGTCAGAAACCATCAAGTCATCCCTGAGCAAATATTAAAACATCAAACCCACCATACTACTCAGCATGCACACTGAAAACATCAACCCTAATTATGTTTTATGTTTGCGCACATCTTACACATTTGTTTTAAGTTTTCATGTGTATATTTGCTTCAATGTTATCTCTTTTAAATTGTTAACTAGAGAGCGGAGAAGTATATTTTTAATGATGTTTGCACAAGGCTTAGCATTAAATCTCAACTAGAAGAACAAGGTCAAATCAAGTAATTCATGGGTGTTCAAACATGTACATTTTTCCAAATCAACAATTTAAAATGTGTATTATGGTGTATCTCTTGTCCATGTAGGTATCAGAAGCTAACATTTATTCAGTGCTTACTACACGTGTGTGCCTTTTCAGTGCATTTATGTCTCCCAGTATAATAAAGGCAGGCATTATTATTACCTGCACCTGACAGGTAAGGTTCTTAAAGCACAAAGTGTATCACTAATTTGCCCACATTCACACTGCAGGTAAGCTGTGGAGTCAAGATTCAAACTTTCTCAGGTGGGACTCTAGTGTATGCTGCTCCCTAAACTCACTCAGGCTCCTCAATAATGGCATCTCTATGGTTTTCTAGGCTGCATAAGAAGTTGTCACAAACTTAGTGGCTTAAAACAATATCCATTTATTATTTCAGGATTTCTGTGGGTCACAGGAATGAACACAGCTTAGCTTCATTCCCTAACTTAGGGTCTTACCAGACTACAATCCATACGTCAGCCAGGGCTGCAGTCTCATCAGAGGCTCAACTGGAGAAGGATCTGCTTTCCAGCTGTTATTACTGGCAGATGTGTCCCTCTGCGGTTGTAGTACCAAGGTCTCTGTTTTCTTGCTAGCTGTCAGCCAGGGACCACCCTCAGCTCCAAAAGGCCACCCTAAGTCACTACTGCATGACATTTTCACAGCATGGCAGCTGCTTCTTCAAAGCCACAAAAGGACTCTCTCACTTGAGTCTGCTGAGTGGCCTCACATGATTACATTATTACCTAATCATGAGAGTGGCAGCCCATCATCTTTGCCACACTTGGTTGGTTAGAAACAAGTCCCAGGCCCCATCCACACTCAAGAGTAGGGGTTACACAACAGCATGACTCATGGGTCACCCTAGTGTGTGTTTGCCTCAATGCTAGTAAGAAAACAATATTGATGCTGGAACCTCACAGTGTTAACCGCACTTGGTTGAATTTAATCTCCATTAAATCTCAACTTTTCTATCTGAGAATCAAGGAATACAACACTGGAAAGAGACTTGCCTGGTAGGAGACCTGAGCTCTCTCCAGGCTCTGCCACTGACACCCTTAGTAAACACAAAGAGACCAGCACTGGATAGCCATACTGAGAATGTAATTTATTGTATAAGCCAGAATACTTGGAAAGTGAAAGAGAACAATGTTTTCTTAATTTTTTGTGGAGATAGGGTCTTGCTATGTTACCCAGGCTGGTCTTGGGCTCCTGGCCTAAAGCAGTCCTCCCACCTCAGCCTCAGCCTCCCAAAGTGCTGGGATTACAGGCAAGCCACCATGCCCAGCCAGCTGAGAACAATTATAATAATAATCCTACAATAAGTAAAACCAGAATCCCCCTGAGCAGATGAGGATCTCCAGCCTTGCTGGTGATACTCATCCCTTGGCACAGCCCTGGGAAGTCCAGAAGCCACAGGGAAGATGGGATGGATAATGTGGCAGGGGACTCTGCATGCACGTGATGACTGGACACAGGTGCAAACCCCACTGCGCATCCTCACCTCCATGCAGTCATGGATAAGCAGCTGTCTCCCAAGTGCAAGTGAGGACAATTGAATATCTTGTATTAAATCTTTGATGATGTACATAAAATTCTTAGCAAAAAGTTTAGAATATGAAAGTCCCTGATGAATGGCAGCCATTGTTATCACCATTATGAAATGAGATTCAATTTTTGGATTGCATTTTGTTGTTATCATTGTGTAACTTGTTGAAAATCAAGCACAAATGAGAAGCCCACCACTTTTGCTGGAGGTAGAAATCTTTCCTTGAAAATGGGAGCAGGATCTGCAGAAAGAGCCACAGACAAGCAGAAGTGTCTGGTTGGAAATTGAGTGGTGGTGCCTTCTCTTTGAGGGAGCCAGGAGGCTGGGACAGAGAGGGAGGAAAGGAGAGATAGGGTTTGGTGGTCCACAGAGAAGAACAGAGTGAAGTTGCATGAAATGGCCCACAAGCAGACAAGCAGAAAACATGCATAAATGGTTATAGAGATGTGGCCTCTGCAATCCTTTTGATTTGTTTTCACTGCATTTTCAGTGACATTTTGGCCTCCATGCTCCAATGGTGGGCTCAAGCCACCAGCTGATGCATGGTCCTGGGTGAGTGTGGGATGGACTGAGTGTGGCCAGCCTGTGAAGGGCTCGGATGAAGTCCCAGTGCCTGCAGTACAGTCTGGGTGGCAATCAAGGGTCATGGCTGGGTTCAAATGTGAAGGAAAAGGAGACAGATGTGTTCACAAAGGGAACTCCTGTGGGGGTAACGGATGCACGGGGCTGAGCAGAAAGTGCAGGTGAGGAGGTAAGGAAGGAGGCACGGGCCAGGCTCTGGAGAGCAGATGCCAGGCTCATGAGGGTGGTGGGCTGGGAGGGAGAGGAGGAGGGAGGAGCCCCATGGCTGGGCAATGGCTTTGCAGGAAACTCACTAGAAACACAACTTATCAAGGCTCCCTCCACAGTCTAAGCAGATTCATTCTCTTATTTAAAAACATCCTGCATCTCTGTCACTGAAATCCTGCTTTAATTGTGCACACCAGATGACATTTTCGGATAATTCGCCAAGCACATTGTCATCATTTTCCACATATCCGCAGGAGTGGATTTCATGCCACTCACATATTTCTAATATTTTGCACTTACCTTGAAGCTAATTCCTATCTGTTTTTAATATCGTGGCTTTTTGATGATCATAGCTCTGTTCGCAAGTGCCTTGAAGGGGCGTTAAACAAAAATGCAAGGCATGCTGGGATCCTGCGCAGTTCCATGTTGCCCCATCGTGTTCTCTTTCTGACATTAGCATAAAAGAAAATTGCTGGTCATTACAGCATCCTTAACACTCTTACAGTCCCTCAGTACACTGTATAAAAATCTTTAATTATTGCAATAAAGTAGAGGCTCATATTATCCGTGGTGCATCTTGGTTCCTCTTCTGCAAGTCCCTCCCTGGGGCCTGTAATTGCTTTAGCCAACCATTTACCCAAAGCAAGAGACTAATAGAGAGTATATTATTGTTTAAATAATGCATTTGCTTTGAATATACAATTATGGAGAGGGGATGGGGAATCATGAGAGGAATATAATTTAGTGCAAATCTGCAGCAAGCAATTTGGGGTTCTTCAGTGTCTCCTTTCCAAGGCTCTGAAAGGAATATGTTCATTTTCTTAGCCTGCATCTTAAATAAGGCTCGTCTATGCATGAATGGGGACGAGAATGTGTGGACTTTACTCATTTCTCTTATCCCAGTGATTCATAGCAAGCCCCATACTTTCATTGATTAATCAGTGACCTGCATCAATGGGTAATAAATTGAACTAAGTGATAATTTAGTTGTCATTGCCACAGAAGAGAGACGGCTGCCCTTGTTGAGCCAGCCAGATTTGAAGCACATTAAGCAGATATTTATTGAGGGTCTGTTATGGGCCAGACACTGTGGGATTGTAAAGATAAATACACTGAAAACATTAACCTTGAGTATCTATAATCTAGGCTGGGTGGAAAGATAAAACACCCCATGGAATAGCATAGTACGCAGCTTGGAAGCTGCTAAGAGTCAAATATAAAGAGAGGCAGCCCCAAATGAGCAAGTCATTTCTGTCTCCCTGCAGAGTGGCTACCGAGCTCAGCCTTGATAGACAGGTGGTGTATCAGCAAACCAGAGTCAATGAAGCACTTGGAGGATCCCGTCCCAAACGGGGGAAACTCAAGACAAGAGACAGGTGCAAGCAATGGTTAGGCAACTCCAAGGAGCTCAGAAACTTCAGAGACAGCAGTGTTGGGCAAACCACAGACCCTGAACTCACATCTCCTCTGGACCAGGGGGCTCTGCAGGGTATGGAGCCTGCTCATGAAGGTGGCTGGTGTGGGAAACCCAGGAAGTGAGTTGAGTTTTTCCCAAGAGTGGTTATAGTCCATCCATAATCAGATTTTTCAGTCCCGTGAAGGCTTCCTAATCAATGAACTGGCATTTTCAGAAACTCTGGGATTGTACAGACTCTAAGGCACCTCTGGTCTAAGGAATAATAAGCATGGTAGGCGATCAGGAGTACCCCCGCGACCCTGGGGCTTAGCAGGCAGAGCCAAGGAGGGAGACGTGGAAGGTCTGAGCACCCAGGGAGGCCAGAGCCAGGCCAGGCTGCAGAGAAGGCCAGCCAGGTGTGGGAGGGTGGACCGTGTGCACCAAGAGAGCACAGCCCAGTCACGGCCTGTGGACGGGAAATCAAGGAGGCCGGGAGGCCATGCACATTGTTAGCCCCACACCAAGGGGCTGGAGTCCCGCATGCAGGGGAAGGCGCACTGCGGGTCTGGGGATGTGCAGGCTGAGCGTCCTCCTTACGCTGCTCCCAGAGCATGGTGGGATCTGAGTTGCAGAAAGAGAACAGACACCACTCAGAGCACCACGGTGCAGAGGGTGGGGATTTCCATTTAGTCCAACCGAGGTTTGCAGGAAGTGCATCCTGGTCAGTCCCTGGGCACCGCCTGATGCAATGACGTAAAGATGAAGAAGACATGACCTGGTCCTGGGGCTTTCTGCAGAGATTCTTAGAGGGAAAAAGGCCTGGGAGAGAAGGTTCTCAGCTGGGGTGGAGCAGAAAGCATGCCTGCACGCACGAGGGCAGATTTGTAGATCCAGGGACTCCCCAGCTGCATGGAAATTGGGCATCCCTGGTCACTCTGTCGTCTAAAGCCCAGTGAGTGGGCTGCCAGGTCAGCTTCCAGCCATAGATGTGGTACTGATGATAGCCATCACCTTGGGCCACTGCATAAGGCGAACATGGAGGATCCCAGCTAGGGAATTCCTGCTCCAACCTCTCCCACCATGCAGGGTGGCTCAAAGAACGCGCGGGACTCAGACTTGTCAAGGCTAAGAAGGCCTCTCCCTCTCTATCAGCTTATTTTGGAGGATTTTTTTTCAAGAGGCCAAGTGCTTGAGGAACAGGAGTGTCGCCAGGTGACTCAAGTATCAGGCTGCTTAATGGCAAAGACGAGATTCCACTGCTCAGTCTGGAACTCAGGGGCAAAGGATCTGCTGCTCTTTTTCTCTCCACGATGCTTTAAAAGTGTACGCTAATTCTAATCCCCAAACTGCCCTGCTGGCTCTCAAAATTATAGAAAAGAAAATAATTAGCTGCTGTACCAGCAGTGGGGGGCAAACCACCCACCACTGTGATTCTGGTGTAGATTTCTGGCCAGTGTTCTTAAAAGCTAAATTAACTCCAAAGTAAATTGGAGCATTGAAATATATATTCTTAACTTCTCAGGAGTTGTTGTCACAACCTTGTGTTAGAGGCAAGATTACTATCCTTGCCTAGCACTTGGCCTTGTGCACAAAAACCGTCTGACAGATGTTTGAGCAATTCACTCAACTACACATTGTTTTCATGTGTGAGGAGCAGGTTGCAGAGAGAGCTAGCAAGGACTGTTCATGCCAGAGGGGCTTAGGATGCAATGCTTTCATCACATTGCCTTCCAGTTTATATAAAAAATCAGAATGTGAAAGATGATACAAAAACCTATCAATGGTTTACTAAATTAAATACCAAGTACTACACTTCCAATGATATAGGACATAGATAGATAGGAGGGATTGTGCGTGTATGTTTACTGGACGTGGACTCCACAAGGATTAGTCACTTGCCCCAGGGTTGCACAACCCAGTGATGGCAGCTGGATCTAAGTTCAAAGACCACTTTTGATAATAGTCCTCTTCCCAAGTGTTTGCTCAAGGCGCTGATGGTGCAACAGACTAGATCCCCAGAGAGAAACTCACATAAAGCCCATGCAGTGCACATACCCACACTCTTCTGCACAGATGTGAAAGGGCAGGTGAGGATCACACTCCCACTTGTCCTCCCAGGGATGAAGAACAACCAACATGCTGATTGGTAAGGAGGAATGTCCCCTTCTATTCAATATTAGCCACAGTAATCATCTTTGTAGGCTTCTTCCAGACAACGTTCCTGAAGGGGTAAAGAAGCGGCAAAAGTGGAGACGTGGAGAGCTGGGTTCTCCCTGAACATGCGCGATCTGCTTGTTTGCTAGGGAGGGCGGCACCTCGGGCAGCCAGTCTCAGCACCCCTGCCACCCTCCTCATCCTCGTTCTTTGTATTTTACAGACACAGTTGAATGTGTCAGTCCTGTCCTTCACGGTTTTATTTTTATTTATTTATTTTTATTATTTATTTATTTATTATTTTATTTTATTCCTTCATGCTTTTATTTTTTAAAGTCTTGTTTTGGAAATCTGTTTTTACAATGAAGCCATAAAAATATTTTCCTACAAAAGTTGCAAAGCTACCCCTATCATATTTAGTCTTTTAATTTGTGTATCATGCAAGTTAGGGAACCCCAGACTCCTCACTTTTGCCTATGGGTAATTAATTTTCCAGACCTGTCACTAAGTCCTCCACCCTCCGCTGGCCTGGAGTCCCACCTCTGTGAGTTGCAGAGCTCCCAGGCAGGGTGGGTGGGCTTCGGATCTTTCTTCCTGCCTGCTGTCTGTCGCTGTGCCCATCCTATAGTGTGTTTATTGCCATGCCCCTTAGTTTCTACACCTGTCAAACAAAGTGCGGCAAGGTGGGTGGCTGAACACAATGGAAATTGATTCTCTCTCGGTTCAGGGGACAGTTCTCAGCACCCTCCAGAATCAAAGGGTTGCAGGAACATCTCTCTCTGGAGGCTCCAGAGAGGAACCCGGCCAGTCTTTCCTGGTTTCCATGGTCGCTGGGCGTCCTTGGCTTGTAGACGCATTCCTCTGATGTCTGCCTTCATCTTCACACGGCTTTAGCTTCTCTTTGTTTGCCTCTGTGTTTTTTCTCCTCTTCTTGTAAGATCACAGTTGCACTGGGTTTAGAGCCCACCCTACTCCAATAATAAGTTCATCTTAACTCATTCCATCTACAAAGACCCTGTTTCCAGAAAAAGTTGCATTCACAGGTACTGGAAGTTAGGGTTTGATCATACCTTTTTAGGGACACAATTATTCAACTCACAGCACTGATGCTTTATGATAATGAGTTTTGATAATTAACATGGTGAGCACTCCAGTGTTTTCTTCCTTCAGAAATTTTTGGCTTGTTTTCAAGCTCCTTGAGAAACCCAGTAAGGATTTTTAATTGGAAATGTATTAAATTTACAAACAAATTTAGGAAAAACAAATTTAAGATATTGAGAATTCCAATATACAAATATCTTTCCATTCAATTTAGATCTTTAACAAATTTGTCTATAATAAAATGTTATAATTTTCTCCAAATAAAAGTGATATGGTGTGACTGTGTCCTGACTCAAATCTCATCCTGAATTGTCCCCCCATGTTATGGGAGAGACCTGGTGAGATGTCATTGAATCACGGGGGTGGTTACCTCCCTGCTGCTGCTCTTGAGATAATGACCCTGCAGACAAAGCACAAAGCAGGGTCCTATTCAAGCAACATGAATTCTGCTAAAATTGAAACAATAACAAGCATCAAATTTATGGTGAAGTTTGGGTGGAAGAATGGTGAAATCATTGGTACTTTAAAAAAGTTTATCAAGACTTTGCCCCAAAGAAATCAGAAGTTTAAAAAGCGATAACTTGTTTTAAGAAAGAATGAGACTATGTTGGACATGAAGCAGGCCTCTGTAGACAATCCACATCAATTTGCAAGGAAAATATAAATCTTATTTGTGCCCTGATTAAAAATGACCAACAATGAACAGCATAAATAACAGCCAACACCACAGACTTTTCAGTCAGTTCAGTTTACACAATTCTGATTGAAAAATTCCAGTTGAGCAAACTTTTCATTTCAGGGTGGCCTAAACCATTTTACCCAGATCAGCTGCAGACAAGAATAAAATTTTCAGCGGAAAATTTAAACAAGTGTCCTCAAGGTCCTGAGACATTTCTTGGAAGAATTGTGTAAGAGATGGAACATGGCTGTTAACAAGTCTATTTTGTTGGATTTTAGAATGGCCATTCCAGCTTATTGATGGTGAATGTTTGAATGTGAATGATATATATACATATATGTATATATTATGTACATAATATATATAATTAGTTTATATATATAAAGACACCCATTTCTGCCTTTTTGTTGTATATAAAGTCTACAACATGATATTTGGATGTACATATACTTAATTAAATGATTACTACAGCAAGAAAATTAACATATTCATTTCCTCACATAGTTACCACTTTGTGTATGTGTGTATGTTAAGGATATCTGAAATCTACTCTCTTTGAAAATACAACACAATATCATTAACAATAGTCATCATGTCATACATTAGAGCACTAGACTTATTTATCCTAGGTAACTAAAACTTTGTATGCTTTAACTTGCATTTGTGTCTTGAATCTAAAATATTCCTCCTGTAAGTAGTACATAATTGGGCATTGTCATCTTGTATTTTATCCAGTACGATGATCTCTGCATTTTGACTTGAATGTTAGTCCATTTACATTTAATGTAATTTTTAGTAGGATTGGACTTATGTCTGCCATTTTCCTATTTGTTTTCTATGTGTTTTGTGTGTATTTTTGCTTCTCTTTTACTTTTTTGTATTAAAGAAATATTTTTATTGTACCATTTTAATTCCATTTACATTTAACTATATACTTTAGAATTGTTTTAACTAAGGTGCCATAAGGATGTATATATAAATATAATACATATATATGTATGCATATATATTAACTTATTTCAGTCTATTTTAGGTACACATAGACCTAATTACAATAAAATATGGTAACTTTAATACATCTCCAATTCTACTCTCTCATCTCCCTCACGTATGCATGTTTGTATGGGTATACATCTGCATGTGAAAAAATATTTAAACACATGTATGTAACATATATATTATAAATATTTATAATTAACTCAACAATATAGTGTAATCATCATTGCTTTATACAATTACATGTTTATTAAAGAATTAAGAATAAAGGAATAGGCCAGGCACTGTGGCTCATGCCTGTAATCCCAGCACTTTGTGACACTGAGGCAGGCAGATCACCTGAGGTCAGGAGTTTGAGACCAGTCTGGTCAACATGGTGAAACCCCATCTCTACTAAAAGTACAAAAATTAGCCGAGTGTGGTGGTGCACACCTGTAATCCCAGCTATTCAGGAGGCTGAGGCAGGAGAATCATTTGAACCTAGGGGGTGGAGTTTGCAGTGAGCTGAGATCACAGGATTGCACTCCAGCCTTGGTGACAAGAGTCAGACTCCATCTCAAAAAATAATAATAATAAAGGAATATATATGTATATGTACACACATATAAGAATATATGCATACACATATCATATTTTATATTGACTAATACGTTTATAATTCCTGATATTTTTCTTTTTTTCTTATTAACATCTAATATCATCTCCTTTCATCCTGAAAAACTTTCTCTAGTGTTTCTTACAATGCAGGTTTGCTAGCAATAAATTCTCAGTCTATATTTATCTGGGAATGTCTTTGTTGTCATTTTTAAAAGACTGTTTTGTTGGAAATGAAATGTTTGGGTAATAATGTTTGTTTTGTTTCAGCATGATATATTATTCCACTGATTATTGATCTCTAGCATTTATGTGAGAAGGCAACCACTATTATTATTCCTCTATGCATGCGTTGACTTTGTTTTGTTGCTCTCAGGATTTCCTCTTTTTCTTTGTCTTCCAACAGTTTCCCTATGATGTATCCAGGTATGAAACTCTTTGTTTTTATCGTGCCTGGAGTTCCTTGAACTTTTTGGATCTGTAGACTTAATTTTTTAACTGAATTTGGGAGTTTTCAAGACATTAATTTTTTTTTTTTAGATGAAGTCTTGCTGTGTCACCCAGGCTGGAGTGCAGTGGCCTGATCTCGACTCACTGTAAACTCTGCCTCCCATGTGCAAGTGATTCTCATGCCTAAGCCTCCCAAGTAGCTGAGATTACAGGTGCCCACCACCATGCCTGGCTAATTTTTGTATTTTTAGAAGAAACAAGTTTTCGCCATGTTGGTCAGGCTGGTCTTAAACTCCCGACCTCAGGTGATCTGCCCACCTTGGCATCCCAAAGCACTGGGATTACAGGCATGAACCACCATGCCTGGCCTCAAGCCTTCAATTTTAAATACATTTTCCATTTTCTTTTTTTCTCCTCTCTTTCTGGTATTCCTGCTATATATGTGTTGGGATGCTTCATGCTGTTACAAATTTCTCTTAGAGTTTGTTCCTGTTTTTACTTTCAATATTTTTCTCCCTGTTCTTTATATTAGATAATTTCTGTTGATTTATATTTAGTTTCACTCATTCTTTCTTCTGCCATCTCAAATCTGCATTTGAGCACATCTTATGAGTTTTTCAGCTTGTTTATAGTACTAGTCAACTACAGAATTTCTGTTTGTTTCTTTTTTGTGGTTTTCATTTATCTATTGAGATTACCTTTTTGGAGTTACTGTCATCATGTTTTCTTATATCCTTGAACATATTTCTAATAGCTGTGTTGAAGTCTTCATCAGAAATAAAACATTTCGTCCATTCAGAGCCAGTTGATATTGACCGCTTTTTGTCCTTAGTGTGAGTTTCATCTTCCAGTTTTGTAGGATGTCTTGTAATTTTTTTGTTACATTTGAAGGTTTTAGATACTATATTGTAGCAATTCTGGGCCTCAGAGGTATTCTCTTAAGTTTTTCTTTTTCTTTTTTCAGGTTGACCTTTCAATTTTGCATCTCTAGTATTTCCTTCAGTGTCGCTTGTTTTACAATGACTTGATTTGTGAATGAGGTCTTCACTCTTAAATGAGGCTTTGCTGCATATACAATTCTTGATTGAAGGCAAGTTAGGAAGAATATCTTGTGCCTTTGGCTGTTTTTAAAAACTCGTTATCTGTCTTCCAACAGTCTAGTTGTCCTAGAACATGTGTAGAGTTAGAATTCCTATTTATCTAGTTTCCAGTTGCTGTGAACCTGAATCTGAGGGCAGATCTTTCACCAACCCTGGAAAATTCTGTCATTGTTTTTTTGTTTTTTGTTTTTTTCAAATACTGCTCTCTTTTATCTGCTGTTTTTTTCTATTCTTGGAACTCTAAATTCATTAGGCCTGCCCTTTTAACTTTCTTATCTTCCTTTATTTGTTCTACTGCTTTCTCTTTTGGCTGCATTCTGGAATTTGCTTAGATCAACTATTTATCTATTCATCTTCCAGCAAAATATTACTATACTATTCAATATAAAGAAATCTAGAGGGAAGCTGGCCAAGATGGCTGACTTGAAGACACTAGTGTGTGCTGCTGACATGGAGACAAAGAGAAGGAGCAAGTAAATACATCGCCTTCAACTGAAACATCCAGGTGCGTGTATCAGGATGCATCAAGGAAATAACTCCACCCATGGAGAGTGGAGAAAAGTAAGGCAGAATGACTGCCCACCCAGGAGTGACACAGAGCCAGGGGAGTCTCCCCTACCCAAGGAAGCAATGAGTGAGTGAGTGACCCTGGGGGACCCATGCTTCTCTCACAGATCTTTGCAACCTTCGGGTTAGGAGAGTTCTTTATGAACTCACTCCACCAGGGCTTGCAGTCTGACATGCACAGCTACATGAAATCTTAGTAGGGCATCCACCCAGGCACATGCAGAGCCCAGGAGTTTTAGATACCAGGACTTCCCAGCAAAAGCAGCTGCAATTCCAGCAAAGTGGGAAGTTAGACCCCCATACATACCCTTAAGAAAGGGGCTGAGCAACAATGGTCTGCAGACCCCACTTTCATGGCACCTTGCAGAATAAGACCTACTGGCTTGGAAATCCAACCAGCCACCAGTAGCAGTGTTACACCTCCCTGAGACGGAGCTCCCAGAGGAAGGGCTGGGGCACCATCTACGCTGTTTCAAAGCAATTAGCCATTTCATTGCAGCCACCCTACAAAAAAGCAGCCAGACTGCTGGTTTTATGTGAGCCCTGACCCCATTTTTCCTCACTGGACAGGACCTCCCAATCAGGATCACCAGCTACCCTTGCCAGTGTTTTCCAGCTGGCAGTGGTTCTGAGCCTTTCTGGGACAGAGCTTTCAGGGGAAGGGATGGGTCACCATCTTTGCTGTTTCATAGCCTTAGCTGTTGTTGCCTTCAGGGTCTAAGGAGTCTGAGGTGACTGAGGACTGGAGCAGTCCCCCGGCACAGCACAGTAGCTCCACAAAGAAGTGGCCAGACTGCTTTTTCACCCAGGTCTTGGATCCCATTTCTTTTCATTGTGTGGAGTCACCCGACTGAGGTCTACAACCACCCCCGTCAGTGTGTTTAGGTCAGTAACAGGTCCATACCTCTCTGGGATGGAACTCCCAGTGGGAGGGGCAGGCTGCCATCTTTGCTGTATTGCAGCCTTCACTGTTGGTACCTTCAGGTGCTGGAAAATCTGGGGTGACTAGGGACTGGAGCAGACCCCTAGCACACTGCTGCAGCCCTACTCATTCATAGGTCCCTGATCCTGTATCTCCTCACTGGGCAGGTCCTCCCAACCTGGGTCTTCGGCTACCCCCTGCTGAGGTCATTGAGTCTATAGCAGCTCTGCAACTCACTGAGGCAGAGTTCCCAGAGGAAGGGGAAGGTTGCCGTCTTTGCTATTTCACACTTCTCACCTCTGCTGTCACCAAGCTCTGGAGAGTCTGCAGGGGCCAGGGGCTGGTTCAGACCCCAAGCACAGAGCACCCACCTCACAGAAAAGTGGCCAGACTCTTCTCCACACAGGTCCTGGTCTTCAGTTCCCCTCACTGGTCAGGGCCACCCAATCTGAGACTTCAACACGACCACCCTGCCCCCACCTGGTTACTAGAATCAGACGCAACTCAGCAGTTAAAGGCTCACCTACACACAAAGATGAGAAAGAACCAATGCAAGAACTCTAGCAACTCAAAGGGCCAGAGTGTCTTACAGTCTCCACATGATCACACTAGTTTTGCAATAAGGGTTCTTAACCAGGCTGAGTTAACTGAAATGACAGAAATAGAATAAAGCATAGGAATAAAGATCATCTAGATTCAGGAGAATGGCAAGACCCAATCCAAGGAAACTAAAAATCACCATAAAATGATGCAGGAGCTAACAGATGAAATATCCAGTAGAAAAAATAATCTAATGTATCTGATAGCACTGAAAAACCCGCTACAAGGATTTCATAACGCAGTCACAAGTATTAAACAGCAGATTAGACCAAGCTGAAGAAAGAATCTCAGAACTTGAAGACTAGCTCTCTAAAATAAAACAGACAAAAATAAAGAAAAAAGAATAAAATGGGATGAACAAAACCTCTGAGAAATATTAGACTATGCAAAGAGGTCAAATCTATGAATCACCGGCATCCCTGAAAAGAATGAGGAGGAAGCAAACAACCTGTAAAACATATGTCAGGATATCGTCCATGAAAACTTCCCCAACCCTGTTAGAGAAGCAAACAGTCAAATTCAGGAAACACAGAGAAACCCTGCAAGATTCCACACAAGAAAATCATCCTCAAGACACATAATCAGCAGATTTTCCAAGTTCAAAATGAAAGAAAGAGTGTTAAAGGCAGCTAGAGAGAAAGGGCAGGTCACCCGCAAGGGAACCCCATCAGGCTAACAGCAGACCTCTCAGCAGAAACCTTACAAATCACAGGAGATTGAGGGCCTATATTCATCATTCTTAAAGAAAGAAATCTTCAGCCAAGAATTTCATATCCAGTCAAACTAATCCTCCTTAGAGAAGGAGAAATGAGATACTTTTCAGATAAGCAAATGCTGGGGGTGTTTGTTACCACCAGACCCACCTTACAAGAGATCTTGAAAAGAGCTCTAAATGTGGAAAAGAGAGACGACTACCAGCAAATACAAAAACACACTTAAGTACATAGACCAGTGATGCCATAAAGCAACCACATACAAAAGCCAGCAAAATAACCCACAAACAACACAATGACAGAATCAAATCTGCACATATAAATACTAACCTTGGATGTAAACAGGCTAAATGACCCATTTTAAAGGCAAAGAGTGGCAAGCTGGATAAAAAAGCAAGACCCAATGGTATACTGTCTTTAAAGACCCATCTCACATGCAATGACACCCATGCCTCAAAATAAAGGGATGGTGGAAAATCTACTAAGCAAATGAAAATCAGAAAAAAAAAACAGATGTTGCAATCCTAATTTCAGACCAAACAGACTTTAAACCAACAAAGATAAAAAAAGACAAAGAAGGGCATTATGTAATGGTAAAGTGTTCAATTCAATAAGAAGAGTTAAATATTCTAAATATACATGCACCCAACACAAGAGCACCAAGATTCATACAGCAAATCCTTAGAAACCTGCAAAAAGACTTAGACTCCCACACAATAATAGTGGGAAACTTCAGCACTCCACTGACAGGACAGATCACTGAGGCAAGAAATTAACATACATATTTAGTATTTGAATTCAGCACTGGACCAAATAGATCTAATAGACTTCTACAGAACTCTCTATCCAAAAACAACAGAATATGCATTCTTCACACTCCACGTGGCACATACTCTAAAATCACCCACACAATCAGATATAAAACAATACTCAGCAAATGTAAAAGAGCCAAAATCATACTAAATACACTCTTGGACCACAGTACATTAAAAAAAGAAATCAAGACTGAAAAAATTGCTCAAAACCATGCAATTACATGGAAATTAAGCAACCTGTTCCTGAATGACTTTTGAATAGCGAAATTAAGGATAATAATGAAATTAGGGAAGAAATTACATTGTTTGAAACTAATGAGAAAAAAGATACAAAAGTATCTTTGCAACACAGAATGTTTGGAATACAGCCATTGCAGAGTTAAGAGGAAATTTATAGCACTAAATGCCACATCAGAAAGTTAGAAAAATCTCATATTAACAATTTCACATCACAGCTAAAAGAAATAGAGAAGCAAGAACAAACCAATCCCAACTGAAGGAGACTGAGACACAAAAAACAATTCAAAAGATTGATGACTCCAGTTGTTTGTTTGAAAAAAGAATCAATAAGACATGCCACTAGCTAGACTAATAACAAGAGAAAGAAGTCCAAATACACAATTAGAAAGGGGCCAGGTGCCGTGGCTCATGCCTATAATCCCAGCACTTTGGGAGGCCAAGGCAGGTGGATCACCTGAGGTCAGGAGTTCGAGACTAGCCTGGCCAACATGCTGAAACTCCATCTCTACTAAAAATACAAAACAATTAGACAGGTGTGGTGGCAGGTGCCTGTAATTGCAGCTACTCAGGAGGCTGAGGCAGGAGAATCTCTTGAACCCGGGAGGCAGAGGTTGCAGTGAGCCCAGATCGCATCATTGCACTCCAGCCAGGGTGACAGAGCAAGACTCTGACTCAAAAACAAAACAAACAAACAAAAAAAACAGAAAAGAAATGACAAAGGGGATGTTACCACCAACCCAACAGACATACAAACAACCATCAAATACTGCTATGAAAACCTATATGCACACGAACGAGAAAACCTAGAAGAAATGAATAAATTCCTGGAAACATACACCTTCCCAAGACTGAACTAGGAAGAAATTGATTCTCTGAATAGACCAATCATAAGTTCTAAAACTGAATCAGTAATAAATATCCTACCAACCAAAAATAGCTCAGGACCAGAAAAATTCACAGCCAAATTCTACCAGATGTATAAAGAAGAGATGGTACCATTTCAACTGAAACTATTTTTTAAAAATTGAGGACGAGGGACAATAAAAGAAAACTTCAGACCAATATCCTTAATGAGCATTGATGCAAAAATCCTCAGCAAAATACTTGCAAACAGAATCTAGCAGCACATCAAAAAAACTAATCTACCATGCTAAAGTAGACTATATCCCTGGGTTGCGAGGTTGGTTCAACATATATGCAAATCAATAAATATGATTCATCACATAAACAGAACTAAAGACAAAAATCACATAATCATCTCAATAGGTATAGAAAAAGTTTTCAATAAAATTTAACATCACTTCATGTTAAAAACTCTCAATAATCTAGGTATTTATTAAATATACCTCAAAATACTAAGTGCCATTTATGACAAACCCACAGCCAACATTATACTGAATGAACAAAAGCTGGAAGCATTTCCATTGAAAACTAGCACAAGACAAGTATTCCTTCTCTCACCACTCCTATTCAGCAAAGTACTGAGAGACCTAGCTACAGAAATTAGGCAAGAGAAAGAAATAAAGGGCATCCAAATAGGAAGAAAGGAAATCAAACAATCCTTGTTTGCAGACAGCATGATTCTATACCTAGAAAACCCCATAACATTGGCCCAAAGTTTCTTCAGCTGATAAACAACTTCAGCAAAGTTTTAGGATACAAAGTCAACATACAAAATCAGTAGCATTCCTATATACCAAAAACAGCCAAGCCAAGAGCCAAATCAGACATGCAATCCCATTCACAACTGCCACAAAAACATAAAATACCAAGGAATACAGCTAAACAAGGAGGTTAAAGATCTCTACAATAAGAATTACAAAACATTGTCTAGAGAAACCGGACATGACAAAAACAAATGGAAAAACATTCTATGTTCATGAATAGGAAGAATCTATATCATTAAAATGGCCATCTGCTCAAAGCAATTTACAGATTCAATGCTATTCCTATCAAACTACCAATGATATTCTTCACAGAACTAGAAAAAACTATTTTAAAATTCATATGGAACCAAAAAAGAGCCCAAATATCCAAGGCAATCCTAAGCAAAAGAACAAAGCTGGAAGCATCACAGCATCTGACTTCAAACTATATTACAAGGCTACATTTACCAAAACAGCATTGTACGGGTACAAAAACAGATACAGAGGCCAATGGAACAGAATAAAGAACCCAGAAATAAGACTGCCCAACTACAACTATCTGATTTTCTACAAATCTGACAAAAACAAGCAATGGGAAAAAGATTCCCTATTCAATAAATGGTGCTGGCATATCTAGCTAGTCATATACAGAAGATTAAAACTCGACCCCTCCCTTACATCATATACAAAAATCAACTCAGGATGAATTAAAGACTTAAATGTACAACCCAAAATTATAAAAACCTTGGAAGACAACCTAGGCAGTACCATTCTAAACATAAGAACTGGGAAAGATTTTATCATGAGGATGCCACAAGCAATTGCAACAAAAGCAAAAATTAAAAATTTAGATCTAATTAAGCTTAAGAGCGTCTGCACAGCAAAAGAAAGTATCAACAGAGTAAACAGACACTCTACAGAATGGGAGAAAATATTTGCAAACTATGCACCTGACAAAGGTCTAATATCCTGCATCTATAAAGAACTTAAACAAATTAACACGCAAACATCAACCAATGCCATTAAAAGTGGGCAAAGGACATAAACAGACACTTTTCAAAAGAAGACATGCATGCCGCCAACAAGCGTATGAAAAAGTTTAATATTATTGATCATTAGAGAAATGCACATCGAAATCATAATGAGATACCATCTCACACCAGTCAGAATGGCTATCATAAAATGGCAAAAAAAAAAAAAATAGCCGATTCTGGCTAGGTTGCAGAGCTTATACATTGTTGGTGGGAGTGTAAATTAGTTCAACCTTTGTGTAAGGCAGTGTGGTGATTTCTCAAGGAGCTAAAAAACAGAACTACCATTCGACCCAGAAATCCCATTAGTGGGTATATACCCAAAGGAATATAAATTGTTCTGTTGTAAAGATACATGCACATGTATGTCCATCACCACACTATTCACAATAGCAAAGACATGGAATTAACCTAAATGCCCATCAGTGGTAGACTGGATAAAGAAAATGTGGTACATACACACTATGGAATACTACGCAGTTATAAGAAAGAATGAGATCATGTTCTTTGCAAGAACATGGATGGAGCTGGGGGCTATTATCCTTAGCAAACTAATGCAGGAACAGAAAACCAAATACTCCATGTTAAAAGCAGAAGCTAAGTGATGAGAACATATGAACCCAAAGAGGGGGACAACACACAATGGGGACTACCTGAGGGTGGAGGGTGGGAGGAGGGAGAGAATCAGAAAAAATAACTATTGGGTACTAGGCTTAGTACCTGAGTGATGAAATAATCTGTACAACAAACCTCCATGACAGGAGTTTCCCTATATAACACACCTGCACATGTACCCCTGAACCTAAAATAAAAGTTTAAGAAACAAAAATGAAAACTAATAATTAGCCTGATTACAAGTTGTAAAGCAGTAGCACTGAATCAGGAATTACTGATGTGTTACCTGCATATGAAAAACACACATTGGAGAGTGAAAAGAATTCTGGATATCTCAGACCAAAACATAATACCTACAGAAATCTTGTTTTAGGCTGGGATCACCCACCCATATTGGTTATTTAGGTTGAATTAACTGGGAACTCAATTGAGCATTAGTCTGGCAACAGACAAACCCCCTTCTCAGGCAAAGCTCTTCTCTGTGGCTTGGAAAAGAGGAATAAATATATTAATATACTTCTCTGGGTGCTTGGAGAATTTGCAGGATAATGTCTGTAATGAACTCTAAGCTTCTTAAAAAATAATCCTTGCAAAGTCATGCAGGGAGACTCATTATAATGGTGTCCTCAGGAGAAGCCAGGCCAGGTGAGAAGTGTGTGGCATTATAATGATGTCCTGGTGGTATGTGGAGAAACAGACCCCTACGGATACAGCAGAGCAGCTGGTATGTAACACAGAAGTCCAGAAAAGTCATTTTTGCACCATGACCAAATGCTTTTTTTCTGTCTAGGTGGAGCCCACACCTGTGTGGTGGGACTCGTATACAGGCATCTCTGAATTTCCATTCTTACTGAACTCCTTCTATGTGCAAAGCAATCAATACAAAGGTCCTTGTCTTCGATTCCTTGACAGTGTCACATGGTAATGCTCATATTTAAACACAAACAAATAAAATGATGAAAACCAAAAGATCCCTGTAAGATCTGTGACCCCTGTGGATTGCATGTGATTTTTAAAAGTGTCCCCAAAGCCCCTGGAGGGACAGTGAGCTGAGAATAGAAATATCATGTCCCTTGGCTTGTGCTTATGAAATCCAGAGAAAGGAGATTAGTGTTCTCATTGTGTTCAGAACTGGGCATTTCCATAGAGTCATGTCCTCAAAAAAACTTTCTTTCTGAGGCAGGAAGGTGGCTGACAGGCTTCCTAATAAACTCAGAATTTCGTTATCTGACCGTGAGCACGCCCCTTGACCTCTCTGGCTCAGTCTCCCCATCTATGAAGTGGCAGGGTTGCTGTGACGCCCCAGCACTCACGGGAAGGGCCACATGACGCGCTTGGTGCCACTGTCATTGTGCACCCTGCGTTGCGGAGTCCCTGGTGTTCTGGACGGTCCGCTGGAAGGTGGGCAAGGAAGATTGGCTGTTTCCACGGGCTGGAGACATCTCATGAGTCACCTCCCACCTCCGCTCAGGGTGCTGAGGAACACCACCGTTTTGTGACACACTCAGCATCTTTCTTTCAAACGTCACTGAACTTGGAGAAACTCGTGCTTCACAGTCATTCTAATGGATCTGTGGAACACACATGCAAATTGTGACGGGGCCAGCCCGGGCTGCGCCCTGGGCTCGCTGCCATTTCCTAGCAATCCCGACACGGGGCTCGGGTCTCAGGAGGTGCTGAATATTAAAACATGCAGACAGTCCAGAATAGCAGCCATCGCCAAACTTTAGCAGTTATATGGGAAAGCGGCGTAGGTGCCACGACCTTCTTAGATGCTATTTTCGATGTGAAACGGTTTTCTAAAATGTAAATGAGCCATTGTAAAGCCCCATGTTTATTCTAACTCTGCACCACCTGACAGAACCGGGCATGGTGGTAACATGCTCCAGCTGCGTCTGCTCATTCTTTTTTTTTTTCTTTTTGTCTGCGGTGCCCTCTCCTACGTCCATCCCCACTGTGTTCAGAGCAGTCATTTAACGAGGCACTCTAATTAGCAGTGCTTTGGGGTAAGGTTGGACACTTAAAGTAGTTCCTGGCTCCCCAGGCTTTCTTCCTCAGTAATAATTAAAAACTGAGGACGAGATATTTGAACTGTTTTGCTGAGACGATGGCCACAATTTTCCCTGGAAATGTCAAGAGGCCACGAGGTGCGAGTCTCCAAAGCACCTCTGGAAAGTTTGCAGGCTCAGGATGTGGCATCAAGAATTTCAATGAGATCTGTATTCAAATGACCAAGAAAGAGAAATGTATGCAAGTTGGAGGAAAATGCATTAGTTACAGTTATAATAAAGATCTCAACTCTATTTAAAATACATTGCTTATGGAAGGAAAATAAAGTTTTTCTTAATATCCAAGTGCATAATTATTTTATTTGCATCACAATTTTGTATAATTTTTCATAAGGGCTACCAATAGGATAACTTAAAATTAAATTGAGGTTATTTGCATCTCACAGCTACAGAGTGGAAGGAGGCTTAACAGTGGGTCCATGCAGCTAACTCCAAACTGGACTCCACACAATGTCTTGAAATCCGCCGTGGTGGGAGCATTCATGCTACCAAAATTGACAAGTGCTACGCATCAGGCTGGATTTATTGTTTTTTGATCATCTAGACTTGAAAGAGTAACGGATAAATGGCAATAATGCAGGTATAACTTTAAGATGTGGTGTTTCTACAGCTATTACATTGTGAATGACACAGAAAACTAAGGAAGCATTCTTTCAATATTCAAAAGCTACCGCAAAATTCAGCAAAGAATTTGCTCTCATTGTTGCATTGATGAACAAGTGCCAGCATATGTTTCCGCTGTTTCACTTTTGTCTTATTAATGTAAATAAAAGATCAACGAACATTCATGTCAGAACTTCAGTTCATTACGTGTGTGTGTGTGTGTGTGTGTGCATTTTAGTTTCCATGTAGCCCCCACTGAATCTTTCAGTTAGATCCTGCTGACTTTTGAGTTTGAATGCTCTACATAAGCAGTTCTCATAGGAACGGCAATATGTGTTCTCTCTACCAATAGGAAAGCAAAGCAAAGTGCTATACAAAGTAAATTTTCATTAGTCTCTGTTCTTTGACACCTCCTTATTTCTGGTTCTCTGGAGATTCTCCACCAAGGTTTCTCGTGTTTTTGAGCAGAGCTGTTTCTCCTGGGAGTGTATTTTATTTTGTTTTTATTGTGCCTGTGTCTCCAGAGACATTTCTAATTTCTGCATCATAATTACTCACTGCTTCTTTACTGCCACCTTCCCGTCTCCTCATCTCAAACTGTGAGGAGTCGGAAGGCGGACAGGCAAGCCGAGGCGCACACAACCGCCGGAAGTGCAGCATCTTCTCGCGTGGGAGCAGGACTGCCAAGGAAAAGGGGCCCAGTGGCCTGGGATTCTGCATCCCTCTGCCACAACTAAAGAGGAAAATATGCTTTTGACGTAACACTGATGACGGGAGCTGTCCAGTGGTGGGCAGGATTTGCAGGCTGTATCCCAAGTCTTCCAGATTGGTGGGTGGATCGGGCCATAGGCACAAGGGAGTGTGATTGTCCCTCCCTGGGCAAACTCCTCCTGGCTCTCTCTGAGGGTCCCTGGCATGCCTCGCCTCACGTGAGTACCTTGGGAGGACTCTCTGGGGCCTACTCTTTCTCTGTCCATCCCCTGGGGTTGTTTCTGATGCTGGCGCCCAAATCAGCAGCTCTGACACCAGCATCCTAAACAGGTAGTGACAGTAGGCTGCGGCCCACAGACACCAGCTCACAACCACCAATGCCTCCTGCCGGGGCTGCTGTGGCCCAGACAAGGCCCGTCCCGGCTGCAGGAGGAGCTGCTGGTGCCAAGTCAGTTGGTAGCTGGACCTTTCCATGAGCCACAGAGATCACAGGAAAAATGAGTTCCCTTTCCCTGTTTATCAGCCGTCCTTCCCGGGAGGCAGGCGGCAATCCATGAGGTTTGGGCTGTAGGATTCCGAATCTCCCTAAAATTTAATCCCAGTCCCTCGGGGTCTCTGAAGTCACATGCACTTGGACCCTTCCACACTTGGACAGGCATACAGCCCTCTGGGTGCCACCACCCAGGGCCTCTCCTTGGGTCCTGCCATTGTGCAAGTCCTCCCCCCGTTAGAGGAAGGAACCCACAACTACCTCACGGTTGGGTTGTGTTTCACCAGTTAGTGTTTCTCCACACTGACCACTGTGATGGGTTGAATCGGTTCCCCCAAAATTCACACTTTGACGTCCTCACTCCTAGCATCTCAAACGCTGACTGTATTTGAAGACAGAGTTGTTAAAGAGGTAATTACTTGAAAATGAGATTATACAGACAGGCCTTAATCCAATCCAGTGGTGTCCTCAGAAGAAAGGAGAAATTAGGACACAGACATGCAGGGACAACACTGCTGTGAGGACCCAGGACGACAGATGCAGTCCACAGGCCCAGGAGAGAGGCCTCTGGAGGAACCAGCCCTGCAGACACCTTACCCTGGGGTTGCAACTTCCAGAACTGTGAGAGAAGAAAGGTCTTGTGTAAGGCCCCATCTGCGGCGTTTTGTCCTGGCAGCCCAAGCACAGGAATGCAGCCACCAAATGTCCGCAAGCACATTTATGTATCCAGGGCCTGGGTGTTTGCAGCCCCCGAGGCAAAGGTGAGTGAAGTCCAATGTGACCACAGTTTGGATAACTTGAGAACGTGTGTCCGTTCTGTAACGTACATCATTATGTGAACGGATGTTCAGTTTCTCAAAATACTCAACCAACGTGCACAATTCTGAAAGGAGCCGTGTGTTCAGCCTGGATCCAGGTGGTCAGAAGCCCACAGATCAGAGATGAAACAGGAACAGAAGCTCACGGCTGTGGCACAATGCATAGCATGAGTAAGTCATGTGGACACTTCCGGAAGTCACAGGGAGGCTTGAGAAAGGACATTATCCCTCACCTCATTTCCATTCCATAGGTTTGCATATTAAAAACAAAGGGAATCTGCAAAATCAGAGTCTGAAGGAGTCAGCTGCCCTTTTCGCTTTTGTTGTTTTTAAAGCAGCCATTGCATTGATAACCCAAACACAGACTGAGGCGTGGGCCCCGCGGGGGGTGCCCTCTTTAAAGCGTCTGAGAATAGGTGGTGCCGGGCAACACAGCAAGTGTCCTCGGGTGCTGGGGACTGACCTTTCCATCACTGCGCGTGCTGGACACACAGACCACAGGTGCAGGGGCGGGGAGGCCTTTCTGCCACATCCTTACAAAATGAGCCCCCTTTCAAAGCGAAACAGCATTATTGATCAAAGCGTAGGTGGCTCCATATGCAGAGAAGAAACAGCCGGTGTCACCCTGAGCCACTCGCACACAGGGGCACGGACACCCCCTCTCATTAAAAACGGGTTGGATTGCATTCCAGGCCCAGCCTGCAAAGTTAATGACGAGCTCGCAATAAAGCACCCGCATGGATGTGAGCCTTGTACTACCCCGCGATGGCCGGCGTTTTTATTAGTGGGCCTGAGCAGCGGGCCCGGCAGGCTGGTATTTGACACGCAGACAAGGATGTTCCCGGGCGCGCTGCGCGGCTGACTCACTTCAAAGTCCCAGCCCTGCTGGCTTGGTTTACACCTGAGCCAATTAGCTCCAGAGATCAGAAGAGGCCTGAAAATGGAGCCGAGCCCTTATTCTCGGGATGGAGAAAGTCACTTGATCCCAGGTAAATGATACAGAAAGAACAATGGAGGGGAGGGGGGCGCCGGCAGGAGGCTGTACCCCTCCCGAGGAGCCGAGGCGCAGGGACTGGGCGTTGGCGGGCACGGTCTCTCACGGTGTTTGTTGGGCTTTTATTGGCAACAAAGGGGCAAATTGAAATGAAGCCGTCTGCAGTCTGTTTGCTGCACATCAAATATGCTGTAAGATATGCTGATTCGCGCTTCTCCTGAATTATTGAACACTGAGGCTTCCAGAAATCAGGCAGTGGGGAGAGGCCCAGGAGGAGGGACCCTGACAGAGCAGCCCTGCCTTCTGCACGTTCCGCTGCGTCTGCGGAAAAAATGGAGGCCTCCAGTGCCCCCTGCACCCTGGTCAACTCCCCGTCAGTTGTGAACTTGCTGAACGGCCCTAGGGCCTCAAGGCGGATGAGGCTTGCTGCCGTTTTTTGGTTCACGTTGGTCAAGGCTGCGGCTGGGCGAGCCTCCTACACAGAGCGGCTGTCTGTCCCTAAGTCAGGTGGGATGTTTACACCTCCCACAGGTGGAGTAGGCCAAAGAATAGGATCCACTTGAGTCAGGCCAAAGTTCTGCCCATTAAATAAATATGTTCTGAACACCCTCCAGGGATGAGGAGACACGTTTTGGTGTGGGAGACACAGGATGAAGGAGGCACAGCCGCACTGCATGGTGGCTTGGCCTATGTCTGGCAGGGAGTGATTGACACAGGCGTCCCTGCTACTGGCATCACACAGGGATTGCGGAAACAGGAGTGGAACTGGAGTTCCCTTTGGAAAAAACATAAGAAGAAGCAGAATATGTATATTTTTAAGAGCTGGTGCGTGTACGTGGGTGCGTGTTCCTGTGTGTGGACACGTGCATGTTTCTGTACAGTGAGCTGAATGGTGCAAAAGTGATGACAAGGGAAACGTCGGGCAAGCCCATGTCACAGGGCCGGGAATACAGCGGCCAGAACGATTCACTTACTGAAAGCCTAAGGTTATGTCTTGATTAAACTCCTTCATAACTTAAGATATGTTTTATTTCCACAGTAAGTTGGAATTACACTCCTGAATTTTGCAATAAGACAACATCTCAGGCATTTTTTTTCTGTGATGATTCCAGATGACTGCATCTCCAGGAATGCAAAATCAGCTCTTCCTCTGGTGGAATTAGAGATCATGCTCATTAGAAGGCCCACTTTGGACAGCTCGCTTGGAGTTTGGCCAAGACATGCATAATTATTTTTCTAATAATGGAGTGTGGAGCCCATGGGCTGTGGGTGTGTCTGGCTGTGGAGTGAAGCTGTGACCACAGCCTATGTGGGGCAGGATGGGATGACATGAGGCCCCTCCCCTAGAGGAGACCCTGCCCACTGAGCATGGAGGGAGAAGAGGTTAGGGGTCCCGGGGGGACTTGAAGATGCTGCTGGCTGACTCGGGCCCCCCTTTCCAGGGTTTCCTTCCTTCCTCCTGCCATACCCTCCTGGAGAAAGGGCCTTTCTGGCTTCTCTGGGTCCTGGATACTAAGCCTGCTCTGCACTCGTGATGGACATTAGGAGGGGTCTTTAAAGGAGAGGGGGGCAAACATAGAGCACTCCACGTTTTGTTTCTGAAATAGCATCCTCTTCTACGACCTGTGTACACAGTTCTAAGGAAAGTGACTACAGGTGTGAAGGTTACTTTGACGGTCCTGGAATCAATGTGAGTTGTGTCCTTCCTTCTCTCCCTACTGCTCCCACTCTGTCGCCTTCCAAGCCAAGCACTAGCACGGTCACACACATATGTGCACAGGCACACACACGTATCATAAGTACATACATGGATGCACACAGCAAGGCACAGGCACATGTATGCATACTGGTACAGGCATGCATACATGCAGCACACACATGCTTCACAGGTACATACACATATGCACACAGCAAGACACAGGCACACACGTGCCTCATGGGTACATGCATGCACACTCAGGCACATACATGCATCACAGGTATATACACACACAGGCACACACGTGCATCACAGGTACATGCAAACACACACGGGCACACATGTACATCACAGGTACATGTGTGTACACAGGCACACAGAGGCATCACTGGTACATGCATACACACACATGAACACACATGCATCATGGGTACATACAGGCATGCACACAGCACGGACACAGGCACACACATTGATATGGTTTAGCTGTGTCCCCACCCAAATCTCATCTTGAATTTCCACCTGTTGTGGGAGGGACCCAGTCCCAGTCAGAGGTAATTGAATCATGCGGGTGGGTCTTTCCCATGCTGTTCTCGTGATAGTGAATAAGTCTCACGAGATATGTTGGTTTTAAAAATGGGAGTTTCCCTGCACAAGCTCCCCCTTTGCCTGCTGCCATCCACATAAGATGTGACTTGCTCTTCCTTGCCTTCTGCCATGATTGTGAGGCCTCCCCAGCCACTTGGAACTGTGAGTCCAACTAAACCTCTTTCTTTTATAAATTACCCAGTCTTGGGTATGTCTTTGTCAGCAGCTTGAAAACGGACTAATACACACGTCTACTGCTTTCCTTTGTGTGCAGCTGCTCAAGGTTCTTGTGGGTTGTCTGTATTCACTCTCCAGGCAAAGCCCTTTCCGCTGCCTCCTCACAGCTCAGCACTACACAACCCTCTCTGTGCAGCCACATGGCCACCTTCCCCAGAGAGCCTTGATCGTCCCCCTGAAAAGAACAGTCTGCGTTGCATTTTTCCCACAGCACTTCTGTTTGATAAACAGTGAAGCAGACAGATCGTCTCCCAACTGGACAAAAATTTCTCCAAATGCAGGATTAATTCATTATTTTAGTAAATGTGTATTGAACATTGACCACATGCCGGAACCCACACTGAATTCTGAAGTCTTTGGAGAGCAGGAGGCATATTTCCCACTACTACAAAAGATCAGTGCCCTCACCAACAAGGCCCCGGGAGCTCTCTTGCTTGCTCCACAGTGTGAGGACACGGTGAGAAGTCGGCAGCTGCAAGAGGCCCCCATCGGACCCCAACCCTGCTGGTGCCCTGATCTCCCACTTCCAGCCTCCAGAACTGTGAGAAATACATGTTTATTGTCTGAAAGTCACCTGGTCCATGGTATTTTGTTATAGACCCCAAACTAAGACACCACCCATAAAATTCACATACCCCTTGTTCATGGACACCCAGAATTAAATAAATGTCATTGAATATCTTGGGCCATCCAGAAAACGTCTCTGGGAATGCAGACATGAATTCACCTCTGCAAAATATTAGCATGTAAAATTCCCAGGCATACAATTGTTGATTTATGCACCATATCTCCTCATGGCAGGTGTGAGACACTTACACGTAGACACACCCTGTGAGCCACATAAGAGAGAGCTGTTATCACGGTTTCCAGGGCTGGTGCACGTGTGTGTATGTGAGCCCACTCCGACGTGCCGGGTTGGAGGTGCACAGATTCACAATACACATGTTCTCCTCACAGGGCCAGGCTCACAGTCCCTCCAAACAGAGGAGGAATTGGAAAAAGGAAAGCATCCGAATAGGTACACAGGAGGCTGGAGAACTCCAGTCAGATAAATTAATGCTTCATCATTCTACATGTCTAAATTAGATGAACAGACCACCGATCCCTTTCCACAGAGCTCCAGCCCTCCCCCAAGGCACAGAAGGAGATTTTGGTACCAGAGAGCTGCCCTACGAGGGAGCCGTGGCTGGCGGCAGCGGCCGTCCCCTCCTACCGGGCATTCTCCTGGGTCGTGAAGACATTTGATTATATGAAACAGCAGGAAATCACTTTTTGGTGCTTCATATAAAAATAGTTCTTTGGCAGATACCCTCTTCTCTTCATTAAATATTTAATATTTTATATCCAGAGTTGTATTAGAAATTTGGCCTGAAATGTCAAAAATCTAGGTGTGGTGCTAAGACTCAGAGTGTCAATCTGGAAATAAATTCTTCCTGATTTTCTGAGAATTGAAATCTCCTCAGGGGGCCCACCCTCAGTTCCCTGATTCTAATGAGGTGGGAGGGGGTGACGGTAAACATTGGCCTAGGCTGGCTTCCTGTTTTGTAAATAAAGCTTTATTGGGACTCAGCCACGCCATCTGTGGCACAGCATCTGTGGCTACTTTCACGCCACAATGGCAGGGCTGAGTAGCTGCCCAAGAGACCACAGGACCTACAACACCCAGCTGTTTATGGAAAAAATCTGCCACCCCTGTTTTAAAGGAGCTTAGATACATAGGCATTGGCAGACACACAAACCCACACTTGCCTTGGTAAGGCTTGGGCTGAACTTGGGAACAAGAGCAGACCGAGGCGTGGGGCTCATTGCTGGGCCAGAGACACAACTTGATTAGAACGCGCCATCTGGAAGAAGTGTCTCAAAGCCCCAACTGGGTGGTGGTTCCAAGGGAGGTGAGAGGCTAGACCTTCTCTTCCACTGCTGCGGTGTCCCCAAATGTGGAAGTGGAGACAGGGGTCAGTCCCTGTGTTTCTCAGCAGGACGAGGCCAGGAATCCAGGGACAGCAAAGGTGACTCTAGGGGCCAGCGATGCAGAAGCCAGAGAAGTCCCTCCCTCGGAGCGCTGGGCTCTCCCCAGCTGCAGACTCCCCACGGGCTACCCATGGCCTGGGACCTGCGCACGTCAGAGAGGGGCCAGGGGCCTGGCAAGTCTTGTTCTCATGCAGAGAAGGCAGCCCTGGGGCAGAGGGAGGGGCTGCCAGCCAGTCAGAGCCCACTCGGGAAAGCAGAGACACCAAGAACTAGGAGAAGGTGGCTCGGGAGAGGAAATGGCCCCCACCCACCTGTGGAAGCCGGAGAACTGCAGGTTCAGGAGGCTGGGAGGGGCCACAGCCAGCCAGTGGGCCCAGTTTCCCAGGATGGCCCCTGACTCTGATGCCAGCGACAAGACTCTTTCCTTTGCTTTCCAGGCTGGTGGGTAATGGCCTTGCTGTTGCTTAGAGCTCTGGGTTGCTTCTCAGTGCCCTGTTTGACCTCTCAGCCATCCCAGCACTGGTTTAACCATATCCTGGTGTTAAGTCTCATGTTTGCCTGTCTGGACTCCAAATGACGGGGGCAGGTGTTCAGGACACTCGTGCCCTTTGGACCACACAAGGATGTAACCTTGGGCCAGAGTGTACACTTCCATCTATCAGAATCTTGGCAGAGACCTGGGGAGCGGCGTGGATGGGGAGTGTCAGAGTGTGAATGGCCCATTTTAAAGAACCAGGGGTGACGTCAACTCAACAGGAAGCCACAGCAACCAGGGAGCCACAGGTCACTGGGGCAAAGCGATGATGGAGGCAGGTACCTGGGTCCAGGTATTGCAAAGTACAATGCCCTGGCGTGATTTCCTGCCTCACTGTCGCTGACCTGGCCCCATCCCCGAGGCGGCTGAGCCCTGTGGTCAGCAACCCCCTGCCTGCTCAGCTGGACCTGGGCTTCGGTCCTGGCTCTCACCAATTCTGTAAAGTAGAAATTGTAAAAGCCCCTTCCTCCCACAGATTTCATGGGACCCAGATGGAATAAGCCGTGGTTCCAGGCACACCTGAGTGCTTCCCAACACTGCCTTCTTATTTTCCTCCCCAATTTCTTCCAGGCCACGCTTGCTCATGCTCACTCACTCTGAGTTCTTTCCTGTCTCAAGATGATTGCATGGGTTAAGGTGTTTTCCTGGACTCCAGTTCTTGCCTCTGCCCACAGTGACTGTCGGGAGCTCTGCTCATCTTCTGGGATTTTTAACCCCACTTGCTGTTGATGAATGCTTCCAAAATGTGCTCCTGTGTTTCTTCCACGTCCAGGTGACACACAACTCCCAGCTGATGGAAGACATCCCCAGGCAGAGGAGGGAGGGCAGCTAAGACTCATTTCAGGAACACATTGTATTCCTAAAATGTGTAGTTGTTTCCAGAGGACTCTTGGGAAGGGATTTTGACTAGGAAACAATGTTTGACCACAACAGACATAGCAGAGAGCTCAAGGAAAACCATTCGAATATGTATGTTCTGCCTGTCTAGAGAGATTCATCTTTTTTTTCCTAAAATTAAAACTATGAGCAGCCAAACAGGGTTATAGTTTTAACCTCAGGGTTTAGGTTCCAGGTAAATGTGTAAAATGAGTGAAACATGCAGAGATTAAGAAAGATAAATCAAAGGACAAGAAAACTCAACAAATCTGAAACATTACCCTGCCCCTCTTTTCCCCATTCACTGTTGTAAGTATCTATCTTATCATTCAATACCAAATTCCTAAAATACTGTCACACGTCTTCTGCCTCCATTTTCTCATTGTTCAGTCCTTTTGCAACTATTTGAAAAAAAAGAAAAGAAAAAAAGAAATGCATCTGATTAGAATTAACTTTGATTAATTCGTGTTAAGTTATCAAATAAAGACTCAATAGCCTCTCCATTAATCCCATTCGAGTGGGGTTTCACACCTCCCATCATGCAGCGCTTTTTATTCTCATTTTCCTACTGTTTTACTCCAGGCCGTAACTCAGAAAAACACTGTTTAGTGAAGACTAGTTCCTTAGGAAGACAGACATGCTTGGCTGGACTCCTTTTTTATAACCGTATTTCCCCCACTGGGGAGAAGACCCTCAACTTTTCACCTCAGAAACATTGTTTTTCACCACAATAAAAGGGTTACTTTTCTTTCAGGAAGAGATTTTGTGAAAACGAATGTTTCATCAAAGAGCAAAGATAGCCAGGACCAGCTGATCCCTCTGCTTCTCTCCAGCTGATCCCTCTGCTTCTCTCCAGCTGATCCCTCTGCTTCTCTCCAGCTGATCCCTCTGCTTCTCTCTGGAAAGACTTCTCCCCTGAGCCCCACCCTCCACCCGCCTTGTGGTCGCTGTTAGAGCAACACATCTAGAAAGGAGATCCCAGGGCTTCCTGCCACACTCCAGACTACGGCTGCTGTTCGGGGCTTGTGGGTGAAGATGGAACTGGGAGGGACAGGACCCACCATCAGCTGCCCCTACCCACCCTCCTGCTGCTGACTGAAAATCAGATCAGTGCAGGGGCACAGTCTCAAACGTCAGCTCACACTCCAAAGAGAACGTTGCAAAAACATCTCCTGCCCACCCCACCTCCACCCCAGCTCCAACTCCTGATCCACAGGGCAAAATAATCCACTGTTAGGCTGAGCGTGGTGGCTCATGCCTGTAATCCAAGCACTGAGAAGGCTGAGGTGGGAGGATAGCTTGAACCCAGGAGTACTAGTCCAACCTCACAACACAGGGAGACTCTACCTCTACAAACAAAAAAATAAAAATAAATTCGCTGGGCATGGTGGAGTATGTCTGTGGTCCCAGCCCAGAGGCTGAGGCTGGACGATGGCTTGAGGCCAGGAGCTAGAGGCTACAGTGAGCCATGATTGCGACCTTGCACTCCAGTCTGAGCAACAGAGTGAGATCATCTTAAAAAAAAAAAAAAAGAATCAAATTAACTGTTGACTCTTTCAGATGTTTTTCCTAGCATTCCATTTTGTATTTTAAGTAACACATTTATACTGCTACTTTCTGATTATTTAGGGTTAGAAGCTGAGTGCTGACTCTCTCCTATGGAAGGTGATGATTCAGTGGATGCATTCCTCAAACTCCACTGCACACACACACACACACACACGTTCACAACCACCGTCCAAAGTAGACTACAATTTCCTTTCTTTGTACAGATTTTTCTTTTTGTTTTATTTTTCCTGGCTTTCAGAATTTTCTTTTACCTATCACTCCTCTGCACCCAAACTTTTTGTTGGAGCTAGAAGATTCCTCAAGATGCAGGGAAGCACATCGGCCCCTTTCATTAAGGGCTGGAAGAGTCTCTCCATCCCGCTCCCCCAAGGCCAGCTCCGCAGCTCTCCCGGGGCTCCCCTTCACCCTTCACCCTTCACCTGCTGGCACTAGCACCTCTTCCATGTCTGGGACTGTGTTTGGGATCCTCCCTCATTCTCTTGTTTGAAACACAACGCCAATTAGCTTTTGGGGGAAAATGCACACAAGATCTTTTATTGAAACTTTGAATGTTTGAAAACAGTTTTAAATTTTACTTTGACGTTGGAAACCTTAGACAATGTTTTAGAAATAATTGAAAAGAATGTGAGTGTGAGTGTGTGTGTATGTGTGTACATTATTGTTGGAACTGAAAGAATCCCAATCTGAAAACCATTAATGAATTCAGGGGTCCTAGGTTGGGGCTGGACAGTTTTCTGAGAGAAGGCTCCTGGCTCCATCCACCCCCTGGAACTGGAGAGGAAAGGGCTGGGAGGCCCTGCATGGGGCTCCAGGTTTGGGAAGATGCCTGCCCGCGTCCTGAGCTGTGCAGTCGTCTTAGGGACCACAGCCCCGCTGGGTGAGGCCTCCAGCTGGGCCCCCTGCCTGCTGGCCTGTGAGGGGGTTGAGGGAGCAGCTGCACATCTGTGTGGAGGGCAGCAGGGGTCTGTGCATTCTGCTTTTCATCAAACGCAAAGACTCATCCCACTTCCCGCCCTCCCCACCGTCCTGGCCTTCAGGGCTTCTCGGTGGCTCTGAATTCTCCTGGGCTTGGTGATGCCCCTCCACCTCCCGTGTGGGTTCCCTTCCTGAGGCCGGGCGTCAGTTCCCTACATTGGCGAGGCCAGGCCACGTGTCCAACCTCCTTCAACTTCCAGAATCACCTGAACTCGCCTGATGAGTTTTCATCCCCTTTTCGGTTCTCTCTCTCTCATAAGTCCCTGCTTATTTTTATTCCTTTATTTTATGAAAGCTCCGAGCAAGAGGGGACTCAAGTGAGCCTGTTCAGATATATAAGATGAACTGGAAGCATATTGATTGTATATTCAGAAAATCAAAAGAAACATTGGTTTAAAAATATATTTGACCATTTTCCCATCATGTTCTGACAAAATAAATTCGGTTTACACTTAGAGGCTCGAGGCAGACATAGAAGGAAGTTGCAGGTCCCCCTGGGGCTTTCTCTTCTCCCCAGTGGCTTTTCTGGATTCCTCTGCTGATTCTTCCTCCCTGATTTTATATGGGGCTGCCAGAAAACAAACAACAACAAACACACACATGCACACACGTGCACACACATACACACACGTACATGCATGCACACTCACACGTGCACACTCATGCACACACAGGTACACACGTGCACACTCACACATGCACACACACACGTGCACACTCATGCACACACATACACACGTGCATACACACTCAGGCACGCATGCACATACCAGCAAGTACGCACTCTCACATGCACACACGCACACACAACTTCTCAGAACTCCCAGGACCCAGCACACGCCTCATGGTCTTTCCGGGGAGCGAGGCCTGAGGGCACTTACTGCTCCTCCCTGACACCCACCACAACTTGGTCTGCCATTAAGCCACTTCAGTAAAGACTTTTATATCTAAATTTTCTACAGGAACTTTTCATTTTCCCTCTCTGATTTCTCTGGTATTTCATCTCTTCTGCTGCTTTCTCTGCCTCTTGGGCCGGCTGAGGCCTCATCTTCACGGTCTCTCAGCCTGGGAGGCCTCCCCTCTGCCTCATGTCCCATGTGCCCAGGCCCCGGCACCCAGCTTCTCCTCCCTGAAGTTGGCATCCTCCCAATATCACTTTTGCATAATTCCTCCTGTAGCCTCTGGCTCTCCCAGTAGACAGTCACTGTCCCAGGCCCCGGCACCCAGCTCCTCCTCCCTGAAGTTGGCATCCTCGCGGTTTCACTTTTGCATAATTCCTCCTGTAGCCTCTGGCTCGCCCGGTAGACAATCACTGTTCCGTGTGCAGAACCATGACTGGCTCTGACCAAATGGCAAGTTCCTGACAGATATTCCCAGGAAGCAGCTACCCCAGCTCTCGGTCCTAATGCACACAAGTCCCTCGTTACAGACATGCCATGATGTGCACCCACCTCCACCATTTCAGGTGGGAATTTTGAAATAAAATGTATGTTCTTCCTTTGATGTTAGTAACTACAGAGTTATTTAAAATTCTTATTGGACTTGATTTATGAAAATAACACATTAATTTTCAAATATATAAAAAACACTCCCAATGCTTAAATGTGTGTTTTATGGAAATTTTTATACATAGGTTGAATACGAAGTTTATGTTCATCATGTTAAATACTGAAACTCAAGTGATATGTGGCACCCCGTGTTACACAGTGCACCATATAAGCGTTTTAATGTCATTCTATTTTATTTTTATACATGATCCCCTCACACGCATGCACACTTGAGTGTTTTTTCTTTTGGTTCGAATAAGAAGAAGTCAACCCTGATATTTAAGAGTGGCTTGCAACACTCAATTTTTGTTTCTATTGGGACAACTGATATCTTCCTGTTTCTTTTTTTGTCAAATAACTCTGTCTCTCTGATGTGGTTTGGATTTGTGTCCCTGCCCAAATCTCATGTAGAATTGGAGGAAGGTCCTGGTGGGAGGTGATTGGATCATGAGGGTGGATTTCCCACTTGCTGTTCTGATGACACTGAGTGAGTTCTCGTGAGATCTGGTTGTTTGAAAGTGTGTGGCACTTCCCCTTTCACTCCCTGTCTCCCCTGCTCCACCATGGTAAGACATGCTTGCTTCCTTTTCACCTTCCACCATGATTAGAAGTTTCCTGAGGCTTCCTAGCTGTGCTTCCTGTAGAGCCTGCAGAACCATGAGCCGATTAAACCTCTTTTCTTCATAAATTACCCAGTTGCAGGTAGTTCTTCATAGCAGTGTGAGAATGGACTAATGCACCACTTAATGCATCTTTAGGTCACAGTTTTGGCTGGGCGTGGTTGTGTACACCTGTAGTCCCAGCTACTTGCTGAGGTGGGAGAATCTTTTGAGCCCAGGAATTCGAGGCTGCAATGAGCAATGATTGTGCCACTGCATTGCCAGCCTGGGCAACAGAGCAAGACCCTATCTCAAAAAACAAAACGGAAACAGAGTAAAACTAAAAAGAACAGACAATTCTACAGGCCGAAGATCTGGCTTGAGACTTGGTACAGTGAATGTGCTGAAATTCAGCTGTGATTGTTTTCCCATTGTTCTTTCCCCAGTCTGAAATTTTAAGAACATACAATATAGAAAATTACATTCTTTATTATTTATTTATTTGAGACAGAGTCTTGCTGTGTTACCAGGCTGGAGTGCAGTGGCTCAATCTTGGCTCACTGCAACCTCCGCCTCCCAGGTTCGAGCGATTCTCCTGCCTCAGCCTCCAGAGTAGCTGAAACTACAGGTACACGCCACCACGCCTGGCTAATTTTTGTATTTTGAGTAGAGACGGGGTTTTCACCATGTTGGCCAGAATGGTCTCGATCTCTTGACCTCATGGTCCTCTCGCCTCGGCCTCCCAAAGTGCTGGGATTACAGGCATAAGCCACCGTGCCTGGCAGAAAATTACATTATTTATAAGTCTATGTTTTAAGCAATTTCATTGTTTTATCACTTAATTACAGCTTATTAATTTGCTCAATTTTAAAATAACCATTGAAATTAATAAGGTCTGTAATGTGGCAACAAATATTTCCCAGGGTACAAATTTTCTAATGCAGGTAAATACATTCACATGGCAGACACTATGAAGAGTAAAATAAAATAGTAGTTTTTAAAATACAAGACTATTAAATTTAACTGTAGGCTTTTAAAAAATTAACTTTCATTGCCTTCAAATAATTTTACAACTTATATTTCTTTCACTGAATCTTAAGAAAGCAGAAACAAGATCAGAACAAGACATTTATATTAAATAACAAAAGGAAAAGTTTCCAGTACCAGGAGCTATTTGATATTTGAATACGTTACCAAGAAAAGGTACGAAATTTCTGAAGCTTTAAGGGGAAAAAAATGACACCAGTTTGCATCTGTTTGGTGTAACTTAAGTATAAATTCCGCATTTGAAAACGCCTGGCTGAGATGGTTGAGGGGCAAAGTTGGCCCTGAGGTCTACTCCAGGGCACTGGGGCAGGAGATTTTTGACATTGCTGAAATGGCAAAGAATCAATACTGTGTTTACAATCTGCAAGTATCACAGTGAAATTAGCTGTCAATATTTCCCAAGGTTCTTTTTGCACAACTTAGTACTTCATTGGTCCATCATCTTCTCCATCTTTCTCCCCATCTCTCTCTTTCTTGTGTCTTTGTGTATTTATTTTTATTCATCACTCCAGAAAGGACATGCTGAAATATACATAAAGAGAATGTTCTGGAATGAATACCAGGCCGAGTAAGGTTAGACGGCCAGGACTGGGAAGTGGGGGTGGGGTCAAAAAGTGCAGGGAGGCTGGCTCCGTGCACACCTTCCCCCAGAGTGGATTCCAACTTGTAGCCCAAAGTTGAGTATCCCAAAGGAATAAGCTGAAAGTTTTCTTTTTCTTTTGATTTTTCATGGCTAGTGATAAATTCAAAAATTGAAGCAAGGGAAAATTAAGAGAATTCACTGGATAATTCCTAATTAGATTATGAAAGAACAAAGCATGTGTTTGTACCCAGACTGTCCACCTCCCTGAGTGGAGATTCTCTGGGCATGCCTGGAATTCTTACCAAAATCACTGACAGATAAATATTGGCACAATGCAGCATTCCATTCTAACCATTGAAATATTCCATGACACTCGATATTTCTGTCTCTTAGGGTGGCTTTGAGAGGTAAATGAGACGATGAACATAGAAGCAATCTGTGGGCTATGAGGAGCTTTACAAATGAAGGAATCTACCTTTCAGGGAACAATGTTGTTATGGAAGATCTTCATTCTTTAACGACATGACCATTCTTGCACGTGTGTGATTCTTTGTGACATGAGTAAGAACAGAACACTATGTGTATTAGTCTGTTCTCACGCTGCTAATAAAGACATACGTGAGACTGGGTGATTTATAAAGGAAAGAGGTTTAATAGACACACAGCTCCACATGGCTGGGGAGGCCTCACAATCATGGTGGAAGGTGAAGGAGGAGCAAAGGCACATGTTACATGGTGTCAGGCAAAAGAGCATGTGCAGGGGAACTGCCCTTTATAAAACTATCCGACTTACTCACCATCACGAGAACAGTATGGGAAAACACGCTCCCATGATTCAGTTCTTTCCATCTAGTCTCTCCCATGACATGTGGGGATTATTACAATTCAAGGTGAGATTTAAATGGGGACACAGAGCAAAACCACAGAGCAAAAATCACTATGGTTTTTTGGGAACACCCGGGCTTCCCTAACCACACAAAATCCACGTGGCTGTGGAAAGTGCAGCATTGATTTTTCTTGACCACCCCACCCTCCTGGCCATGGGGAACACAGCATCCATTTCCCACCCTCCTCTTGCACCTGAATGCTTCTTGGATTAGTCACCTGCAGCCTCAAATCCTAGATAATACCCAGAAGGTGCGCCAGCCCTTCCAGCTGATATCCTTACATTGCTCAAGAGCAGAAGCTGCAGGGAATGCAAGCCCTGGGTGCAAACACCGCCACGTCGTGTGTGGCTCCCAGTGCCTCTTCCAGTGGGGAAACTGATCCAGACCAGGCTGGGCAATGCCAGGGCCCGTTTGGTCTCTGACCACCCCATCTCCCGCTCCCGTGGGCGCTCGGGGTTAGCACCACACTCCTTAGGCTCCTGTCTCCTCTTCAGAGGGTGAAATGTGGCCACATACTGATCCATGTGACTTCTTAATTCCCCTCTGAGGCATCCTTTTCTTCAACAGATGTTTTCAAAATAATTAAGCGATGGGGATCATGCATTATTGAAAATGCTGGATGCCTCCCTAATGTTCTTCACATTTGTATATTTGTCAGCACAAAATTGAGTGCTTGGAAATGTTGTGCTTATTTATTTTTCAAATTACTGAACACTCACCCTAGCCAGCTGAGGAGAGGAGAGGGGAGTGGCGGCTCTGCAAGCTCTCTGGTTCCTGCAGATGTTCCACAATCAATGGTTTAGGGAATCGTGAAGTCCTGTAGGATTTGGGAGCTAAGAATCCTTTAAGACTCCAGCTGATCACCCATCCATAAAATAATCCCTAGAATTAGGGCTATTTATTTCTTTTAAAAATTTCAGGAATTTCACATTCTCTATTTTCCGATATTAAATAACTGTTGGTCTAGGAAAATGTCCTTTTTCCTAGACATAACTGTCCGGTATCTAGAATCTTTAAGTCCGGTTCACCTATGGCCCTTGCTGTAGCCTTGGAACCTGCTTGGGGCAAATATTACATTTCTGGAGGCGCCCCAGTTATTTTCATGGGATTGTAGATTGCCATCTCCCTTTGAGAGCATATTTTTGGCATTGGCGTTTATTGTTAGAAAATATTTGAACTTGATGCAGCAAGTCTGGGCTGATGACCTGCAGTTTTTCACTTCGTGTCTCAGATCTGCTTGGTAGGCACTCTCTGAGGTCACAAGTGACTGAATGTGTCTTATGATAAGATGCTTTCAACAAGGTAGGCAGATTCTCATGCCCATAAGAGCTGTTCAGATAAAAGCATATCTTTCTAAAAGGGAATTTTCTGGAAAAATACATTGTTCCAGAATTCCTTGGCTTTGAAGGTAAAAAGCTTGCCTGTTTAGTTTTTCCACAAATATTTACAGAATAGTCACCTGGTAGCAGGGTCTGTAAACTCAGCCATAAATATGACAAAAGACCCCCCAGCTTTCATGGAGCCTGAACAGATGGGAAAAGGCAATCGGCAGTGTCTTAAGGCATGTCCAGGTCTCCTGACAACTGTATGCATGCAAATGTGTCATTTCCTGGTGATCATATTCCCAACTGTTCCATGCCAAGTTGGCAATTGACCCTGTTTTCTGGGACTCACAGAGAGGTCATAATTGAAGCCTGGGTTCAGGGCTGCTGGTTAGTTACGGTGATCTCTGTAGGCGACCTGGCAAGCAGGACAATAACCTCACACACCATCTTCCCCCATCACGCCTCTATTGCAACAAGGAAGCACCAAGGCTAGTGCCAGAACCCGTCCAAGATTCTGAAATGGGATTTGTGAGGAGGTGTCAAACAACATGATAGAGGAGTTTGGGCTCTAGTAGTACAAGACAGAGGAAGAAGGGGGAGGAGGATATTTAAAATACAAAATCAAATGGTATTTCTGGTTCTAGATCCTTGAGGAATCGCCACTCTGTCTTCCACAATGGTTGAACTAATAATTTACGCTCCTACCAACAGTGTAAAAGTGTTCCTATTTCTCCACATCCTCTCCAGCATCTGTTGTTTCCTGACTTTTTCATGATGCCATTCTAACTGGCATAAGATGGTATCTCATTGTGGTTCTGATTTGCATTTCTGTAATGACCAGTGATGATGAGCTTTTTTTCATATGTTTGTCAGCTGGGAGAGGAACACTGCACACCAGGGCCAGCCAGGGGCTGGGGGGCTAGAGGAGGGATAGCATTAGGAGAAATACCTAATGTAGATGATGGGTTGATGGGTGCAGCAAACCACCATGGCACATGTATACCTATGTAACAAACCTGCATGCTCTGCACATGTACCTCAGAACTTCAAGTATAATAATAATAAAGAATAATAATAATAAATACAAAATCAGAAGAAGAATAGTACATATTTCTTTTTGATGTTAAAATGGCATTTTGACAATTTTTGACAAATTATTTTTAAATGATTTACGAATGATTTTTAAAAATCACCGTCTAACACTATATGCTTTTAAGAGACTTTGGATATTAAAAACAAGGGACATTTTTTACACCTGACTGAAATGTTGTCTCATGAAAGTGGCATAGTCAGTCCATATACTTTCAAATACGAAGTATAAAACTGATGTTTACACATGTTGATATCCCCAAGATTTAGAAAAATTCTTTTGGAGAAAAATGAATGATGACAGAACTTCTGTTGGGGAAGATGGAGTACATTTTTCCTATTTCTTTCTCTAAAAATACCTAAAACCTCTGGACATTATATAGGAAACAAATATACAATGACTCTGGAAGGTGGAGAGAGGACAGACCGGCTGGAAAACCTGGGACCCAGGGTGAAGGACATGGTGATGAATTAGCTGGGTTTTCTTTCTGCTTCAGAAATCCGAGACTTGATGCTAAAGTTAGCAACTCAGAGATTCCAGCAGGTGCAGAAAAACAGTTCAAGAAAAGCACTCACTGTATACAAAAGACCAGGAAAGGAGCAGCCTAGCAAGACAGAAAACTTTAGACAAATCCACACTACTCCCTGCCAAACGCCACCTAAAAACCATGGCCCCACCAAACCCACAGCAGCCAGGGCCAGGGGAGCACTTAGACTTCCACCCTCATGAGGCTGTAATGAAACAGCCCAATGTCCCAGCCAGGTAGTGGCAGAGAAGGCCAAGTAGGGAGGCTGCATTCTCCTCACCACTGGGGAGTAACCAGGCCCCCTACCCAAGATCGGGGGACCACATGAGGAGCCTGAACTTCCACCCCAAGCACCAGTCATGAGGTACCCACCTCCCCCTTGCTTCTGGATGGGGAGGCCTGGTAGAGAATCAGGAATTTCACGCCTGCCCAGCAGCAGTGAGGCCACCCCACCAGTGGGACAATGGAGCCCCCAGGAGAAGCCAGAGTGCCCATCCAGGCTTGCAGGAAGAACAACCCCTCCCTTGTGATGGCAAAGGAGGTTATTGGGAACTTGGACATTCAGCCCCACATCCTTCCACTGTTGAAGTGTGTCAGAAAATATCAGCTAAATTAAACAGTATAAAGAAGACCCTAAGTCTCAAAATAGAATATAAAAATATTATGATTTCCATTAAAAATCACTCACGATACCATAAACTAGAGGTGTCATAAATGTTAAAATTGTCTGACAAAAATTCAAAGCAGCCATGAACAAAAGGGGCTTCAGGGAAACCTACGAACACACTTGAAGCAAAAGTAGAAAATGGGAAAATCCCAGCAAACAAACAGAAGATGTAAAAAAAAAAATACCAAGTGGAAATTTAAAACTAAAAATACAAGAATTTAAAAAAAGAGTTTACTTGACACTAGCACAGAAGAAACAGAAATTGTAAACTTGTAAATAGAATAATAGAAACCACCCAATTTGAACAGCTGAGAGCAAATAGAAAAAAAAAATGTTATCAGAGCCTCAGGATCTGTATGACAATGTTTTTTTTTAAAAAAAAAACTAACATTTATGTCAGTGGAGTCACAAAAAGAAAAGGGGAAAGAAAAAAGTGATTAAAAAGTTCTCTAAGAAATAATGGCTGAGAATTTCCCAAGTATGACAAAAGACAGAAATCTTTAGGTTAAAGAAGCTGAGCAAAAGTTTCCCAAAATAAAATTTCCAAAGGAATACAGTTTCCCAAATTTATACAAAGACACATCATAGTCAAGTTTCTGAAAACTAAAGACAATTAAAGTCTTGAAAGAGAAGTAATACCTTACCCATAGGTGAAAAAATGGTTCAAAGTACAGCAGATTTCTCAAAGTAAACTATGGAAGGAAGTGGCGCAACATTCCTGCCACTGGAAGAAAAGAACTGTTAACCCAGAATCACAACCAAGTGAGAATCTTTGAGGAATGAAGAGTATGTCTACTGAGGCAGGAGAATGGCGTGAACCCGGGAGGCGGAGCTTGCAGTGAGCCGAGATCACGCCACTGCACTCCAGCCTGGGCGACAGAGCGAGACTCCGTCTCAAAAAAAAAAAAAAAAAAAAAAAAAAAAAAAAAAAAAAAAAAGAGTATGTCTAGACATTCACAGATGAAGAAAAACTAAGAAAAAACTGTTCATCAGCTGATTTACCCTAAAATAATGACGAAAGAAATTTCTTTAAACAAAAAGAAAATAGAAGAAATCTTGGAATATCAGAAATAAAAAAGGAAGCTTTTAAAATTATGGGCAAATTCAATCGGTTTTTCTTCTTCTTGAATTTTACAAACTACGCTTGATAATTGAAACAAAAATTTTAGCAGCACTTGATTTACTTCTAAATATTTGCATGGAAATACTTAAAATTATTTATAAACAAGGAGGGTAAAATGACATAAGAAGAAGTAAGGTCTCTATATCTCACTCAGACTGGTAAAATATTGTCACAAGTTGACTGCGAAAAATTTTGAATATATAATATAATACCTAGAGCACCCCCTATAACGCTATACAAAGAAATACTCTAAAAAATTATAGGTATAACAAAACTAAATTTGAAAAAAAAAAAGTTCAAGTAACTCATTGGATAAAGAAACAGGAATGAAAAACAGTGGACACAGAGAAAACACATAAAAAAAGTTTTAATTTCCAACACATTAATAAATGCATTAAATATAAATGGTCTAATATCACTTAAAAGACAGAGATTGATTTAGTGGATTTTTTAAAAAAGACAACTATGTCCAGGTGCTGTGGCTCATGCCTGTAAGCCCAGAACTTTGGGAGGCTGAGGCATGTGAGTTTTTTGAGCCCAGGAGCTTGGAACCAGTAGGGAAAACATGACAAACCCAGTCTCTACAAAAAAATACAAAAATTAGCTATGGGTGGTGGCACACACCTGTAGTCCCAGCTATTCAGGAGGCTGAGGATTACCTGAGCCCAAAGAGGCTGAGGCTGCAGTGAGCCATGATCACGCCACTGCACCCCAGCCTGGGTGACAGAGTAAGACCCTGTCTCAAATAAGTAAATACCTACATACATACACACATACATACATAATTAAAAAGACAACTATGACTCAACTATATACTGCCCACAAGAAACTCACTTCAAATTTAACAATAAAGGCAGATTGAAAGTAAAAGGATGGTTTAACATGGTTTAATGCAAGACCTGTTATAATCCTAGCAAGGTTTTTTTGCAGATATAGACAATATTACTCAAAAAAAATTGTATAGAAATCAGAAAGAACAAGAAGAGTTAAAAATTATGAGAAAGAAGAATAGAGTTAAAAATTATGAAATAGAAAAATAAAGTGAGAAGAAACAATCTAACTGGTGTCAAGACCTATTTTATGGCTACAGTAATGAAGACTGAGTGATAAATGGTGGATAAATGGTCACATAAATTAAGGGAACAGAACAGAGAACCAAGAAATAGACTCACACAAATATGTCCAACTTATTTTTGACAAAACTCCAAAAGCAATTAAAAAGGAGAATCTTTCAGCAAAGGGTTCTGGGTGCAATTGAGCATCCACAGGTCAGAAAAAGAAAAAAAAAATCCCTGAAGTAAACCTTACAATTTATACACAAATAACTCAAAATAGATCATAGACTTCAATATAAACTGTAAAATCATACAACCTTTGAAAAAAAGCATAGGAGAAAACCTCTGAGATACAGGTTAGGCAATGACACCAAATATGATCCACAGAAGAGAAAACTTGATAAATAGGACTTCATTAAAATTAAAAACTTTTACTGTATGGGAAAAAATGTTAAAATATAAAATTGCAAGCTACACACTAGGAGAAAATATTTGGGAACAACGTGGCCATCTCAGGCTAATAGCTAGATTATATAAAGAACTTTCAAAGTATTTTTTACAATCAAGTAGAAAATGAGAAAAAGACAGGAACAAACATTTCATCAAAGACAATATACAGATGACAAAAAGGCACGTAAAAATATTATCAATATTATTAGCAATTAGGGAAATGCAAATTGAACGAAAATAAGACATCATTACACAGCATTCAGAATTGCTAAAATTAAAAAAAAAACAACAGTGACACCACCAAATGTTTCAAGGACGTGGAAAAGCTAAAACTCTCCCAAATAGCCAGTGAGAATATAAAAATGGTACAATCATTCTGAAAGACAGTTTTGTAGTTTATTTTTTTATATTTATTGATTGATTTATTTATCTGAGATGGAGTCTTGCTCAGTCACCCAGGCTGGAGTGCAATGGTGCTATCTTGGCTCACTGCAAGCTTCGCCTCCCGGGTTCACACCATTCTCCTGCCTCAGCCTCCCTAGCCGGGACCACAGGTGCCCGCCACCACGCCTGGCTAATTTTTTGTATTTTTAGTAGAGACGGGGTTTCACCGTGTTAGCCAGGATAGTCTCGATCTCCTGACCTCGTGATCCGCCCGTCTCAGCCTCCCAAAGTGCTGGGATTACAGGCGTGAGCCACCGCACCCAGCACAGTTTTGTAGTTTGTAAGGGAAACGTGTCAACCTAAATAACAACAGAGAGGCTCTTTAAAGAAAAATGATGTTATTCAGGAATAGGACGTAGCAGTGGGAAACATATGCCATAGCAAACAATGTTTGTATTCAGGGAGGTCAAAGAAGACAAAGGTTTTTAAAGGGAAATTGAGGAAGATGACATAATTGTCTTGAGATAATTACCCTTGGCTACAGGTGTCAAAAACAAGACGGACTCCAGTCCCAGGTTGGAGAGGTGTGGGGGGTGTTCTTACAGGATTATTTTGTGTGTGTGTGTGTGTGTGTGTGTGTGTTTGTGTGTGTGTGTGTTTGTGTGTGTGTGTTTGTGTGTGGGGGGGGTGCAATGGCCTTTGTGCAAGGTTCTGTTTTTTGCCATTTTTTATGATAGTTCTTGCTGTCAGTCATTTATTCATGAGAATCTTCCCTCCAAGGCCTTTTCTGGCTCTATTTGTCAGGGCTTATTGGTTTGAACAAAAGTGACTCCATTTTGACTCTGACAGCTTTCACACATGCAACTACCATTTGACCCAGCAATTGCACTGCATGCCTGGGTCATTATCCCAAAAAATAAAAATGTCTATTCATAGAAGCTTTAGCATAACAGCCAAAAACTAGAAACAAACCAGATGTCCTTCAATGGGTGAACAGTTAAGCAAACGGGTCTGTCTACATCACGGAATACTGCTCAGCAATAAAAAGGAATGAACTATAGATCCATGCAGCCACATCAGTGAGCCTCCCAAGAATTATGTTGAGCGAAAAAAAACAATTTCACAAAGTTACATGCTGTATGATTACATTTATGTATTAAATTTTAGAAATTGAGAACAGATTGGTGGTTGCCAGGGGCTCAGGAGGAGTGTGGGTGGGAAGAAGCGGGTGTGGACATCAAACGGTGACAGGGAGATTCTTGTACATGGAAAGTTCTGAGCCTGGATTGTGTCAGTGTCAGGTTCCTGTCTATTACATTGTACTACAGTGTTGCAAGATGTTACCAGTGAGGGAAACTGGAGTACGTGGGATCTTACTTTATTATTTCCTACAAAGCAGGGGAAACTTCTAAGTTCTTGAAATTGCTTAAATAATTGAAAAAACAAAGAACAATTGTAGAAGCTAGACCTGTTTCCTCATTTTGAAAGAATGTAGAATTAAGTCAGTTATTTATACTTTTATTTCATATATATGTACATATATAATACATATATCTTAGCAGATAGAAAATGTTTTGTGTTTTCCCTAATTGGAGCATGGAATAAATAGAAGCTGCTTATCTTTCAAAGTCAAAACTTCTGTGAGCAACATAACATTTGGCAGTTCCTGCAGTTGGTTCCATTAATTTTTATATGAATGTCTTCTTAGATTATTGTCTTGTTCACCTGGAAGGAGGCAAAAGGAAGGCAGAAAAATTGTAACAGTAAATGAAGATACATCCAAAAAGGAATACAGAAGACTTGCAAGGAGATTGCCAGGAAGTCTAAACAGCAGACTGGCCTGAGACATGTAAAAGTGCGATTGAGTTAGCACGGGCCTTGGGGGTCGTTTGTTTATATTTAGAATAATCCGAGCAGGAGGGCAGCCAGGCCCAGGTGCCTGATGGAAGCTTTATGAAGTCACTCACGGAGGGACAATGGGAACTTCCAGCCACACTGCCTGTGGCTTCCACATTCTTCAGCAGGTGAGAAATTGTGTGTTCTCCTTGCCCAGGAACACTGCTCTTAGTCGGAGTGCTGAGATAATTTGGGCAGGGATCATTGTAAATTACTGCGTTGTCACTTCCCTTTGTCTCTGATAACACAGCTGCTGGTTCCTCTGAGCCAAGCCTTCACCCCCACTCTAAGTGCCCCCACATTCCATAAACAGCAGGACAAGTCTCCCTGGCACATATCAGTTTATGGAGTGAAAACATTTGTTTGTTTGGTTGCTTTTGATCACGCCTGGAAAAAATTGTAAGTTCTCCAGGCTGTGGGCAGGCTGCCTTGCTGAACACATTCTGGTCACTATAAAGTGGTGATCACAATAGCTGTCTTGGTGTGCGGTCTGCAAAGACAGCCAGGAACTTTCCCATAGCACCTGGCTCTGAAGAGGATGTGGTGTTCCATTCCTCTCTCTTCCTCATCTAGACTACAAGATGCTTGAGCGTAAAGGTCACCTTTAAAGTCACATTTGTGTCTAGTACCTGGCAGCACGGTGTTTTCAAGGGACAACTGAGGTTCCTGAGCTATGCTTGGTGAGGTTGGGGACACTCACACACACACACACACACAGAGAGAGAGGAAAACACACACACAGAAAACACACTCACACATATGCACAAAAAACATACAGAGAGAAAACACACAGACAGGAAGCACACACAGAGGAAATACACAGAAAACAGCCACACACACTCACAGAAAACACACAAAGACACGCACACATGTAGCTGGAGATGAGCACAATATAGTCCTCTGTTTCACAAATGACGGCCCTTGTCAGCAGCTCTGGGCCACGTTCCGGGGTCAGGTGAAGTGGACAGTCCTCCGCGCCCCAACTCCAAGCGCAGGGGTGCTCTGTAAGAGAACACACTCTGCCAAGCGCAGTGCTGCAAGACTCACGCTAAAATCTACGTGTACATATTTCTCCAGGCCCCTCATAAGATCATCACAAGCAACACGGAGAAATGTTGGCCTGCTGAAAATAGAAGTGCAGAGACTCTCTCCCGTGACAGAATGAGGCGTGGAGGATTCGCAGAACTCTTTCCTCAATGGCCCCATAATGATACCATCTTTTATTCCTTTTAGTAGCCTCATCAGTGCCCTGAGTGAATATGTGTCTGTGTCTTTAAGGGAATCCAGGGGAATAGAATCCCACTGTGACGTGTTTCCTGACTCAAAATTCATCATGGTTACATTTTAATCCTTGGGCAACGGAAGACCATCAGCATCGTAGTGATGCAAGTGGCACTTCAGTTACAATCCCCATTGCTAACCAAAGTACCAAGAAAAAAGTATTAGGTTAAGTGAGAGACTTTGTTTCTACAAATAGTAGAGTAGTTTGCAAGCCGGGGAGACACAGTCATTGGTACAAAACAAAGGTGCGCTCCATGACAACCAAGAGAGGGGCTGTCTTTTATAGAAAAGTTTTCCTCCCAGTCTCCCATCCTGGTCCACTACGAAAATAAGGGATGCAGGCTTGTTTGGTTTGCACTGGTTGATAAGATTGACATAGACCGAGCATCCTGGTCCGCTATGTAAATAGGGGATGGAAGCTTGTTTTATTTGCAATGGTTGATAAGACTGACGTAGGCCAAGGTCTGTTGTGTAGGTCCAGAAGGAGAAGTGGGACTTCCCATCAGCCATCAATTCAGGCACCGTGAACAGGAACAGGCAACCCTGAGGGTCCCAAGATGACACAAATATGTGTTTTCTGCCAGGAACGCAGAATACACATGTGACCTGCAGTCAGCAGACCGCCAGGTGCCTCCACCTTGAATTTAAGCCGGTCTTGAGGACCAGCTCCTTCAGGTTCACACTGTGGACCTCAGAAAGGCAGCATGTGTCATAGACACTGGGACGTTGTATTACAGTGGGAAAACATCACCGCAAAGGCATAAACCTCCTCTAACTGAAACGGTCCCACACGCAAACACACGGAGCTCCAGTCATGTGAGAGCACATTCAGTTTGGGGAAACCTTTTTTGGTCTCTTCCGATTCTCTCTCCAACAAGACACATTCTGTGCATTCCGAAGAGATGGAAAATCTTGCATGAGCCAGTCCCGTGGTGTGCATTGGTAACTCTCCAAATTTACAGCGTGTTGGTCTCATCTTCATAGCTTGTTAAAAATAAATGTCCTAAGCTCACCCCCACCCCAAAATTCTGATTCAGTAGCTCTGGAATGGGGCCCAGGAATCTGCATTGAAGACTGCCTTCCCCGACACCCCCAGGAGCTGAATTTGGTGGCCTCTACACTGCACTGAGAGGGAGGACTGTGGCATTCAGAAGCCTCCTGTTAGGGGCCGTGTTAGGGGCCGTGGGGTCCCAGCGTGACTCCAATATGGTTGCTCCACCCTGGCAAGGCCCTCTCCACTGGCAAATGGACAACATGCTCCTGGAGTGACCAGAATCACTGCGGAGGTTAGTCAGTCTTTTTTGTTTGTTTTTTTTCAAGACAGAGTCTCACTCTGTCACCCAGGCTGGAGTGCAATGGCACCATCTCGACTCACTGCAACCTTCACCTCTCGGGTTCAAATGATTCTCCTGCCTCAGCCTCCCAAGTAGCTGGGATTACAGGCATGAGCCACCACGCCCAGCTAATTTTTGTATTTTTAGTAGAGACTGGGTTTCACCATGTTGGTCAGGCTGGTCTCAAACTCCTGGCCTCGGGTGATCCGTCTGCCTCAGCCTCCCAAAGTGCTGGGATTATAGGCGTGAGCCACTGAGCCCAGCTGGAGGTTCATCTGTCCTTTAAGCCTGCTTTAATAGTGTACAAAGAATACATATTTTCTTTAATATTCATAGATTGTTTCTTCCCATTTAAGCTTGAAAACCACTTGTTTGGACATGGGTGTGATCAGAAGGATACATACGAGCTAAAATGTATTAGCACATTTCGTTTCCTGAGGACTTCCGCCATTGTAAAATAAATGTCATTTCATTTTATGCCTTCTTTTAACATTTGGTGAAAGTAAGCTGTCCATGTTTTGTTTTGTTTTTTCCCAAAATGCTTGGCCCTAGTAGTTGTTAGAACATGTACATCGTACTCTGTGGGCTTCACGAATCGGTGAGAATTCAGCTAGTCATTAAAAAGACATACGGAGTTTTAAAACCTCATAGGCTTCTGACAAAATGCATTTCACTCTAAGCACTTAAGAATTTCCAGGCCGGGCACGGTGGCTCACATCTGTAATCCCAGCACTTTGGGAGGCCGAGGTGGGTGGATCACAAGGCCAAGAGATCGAGACCATCCTGGCTAACATGGTGAAACCCCATCTCTACCAAGATAAAATACAAAAAATTAGCCGGGCGTGGTGGCGGGCACCTGTAGTCCCAGCTACTCCAGAGGCTGAGGCAGGAGAATGGCCTGAACCCGGGAGGCAGAGCTTGCAGTGAGCCAAGATCGTGCCACTGCACTCCAACCTGGGCGACAGAGCTAGACTCTGTCTCAAAAAAAAAAAGAAGAATTTCCATGGAGTTGATGAAGAACGTGCCAGGCATTCAAATGAATGGGGTGCAGCCTCTTTCCTTGCGTCTGCACAAAGGGGAGGAGCTCTCGTTATCCTGTACACATGACTCAGCAATGTGTGCAGGTATTCCCAGGCCCAGGTGAGGACAGCAGCGTGAGGACAGCACTCAGAGGACAGGAGAACGCTGGTTTCTGTGCAATCTTAACATTGTTGCAAAAGAACCCGCACAGGGTTTTACAGCCAACCAAATGGGTGCCCCTTATTGAAACAAAGATTGGGATCTGCTGATGGGGACTGCCACCTCGCGGTGGGGGTGGGGGGGCGACCACCATAGCAGGTCCATTTGGGTTAATTATGTGTGGTTTGCCCCCAAATAGAGTGCTCCCTTGTGGAGTTTGAGATGGTGGGTGGCCACCTCACCAGCAGACCGAGGAGCTGTTTCCCAGGGGTCCTGGGCAGAGCAGTTGAGTGCTCTGCTCTGCAAGGGGACCTGTCACTTGCGTGTGTTTACAAGGTGCCAGGTGGCCGTATCTGCAACTCAGGCATGGTCTTGTTCAGTCCCCTGATTCAGTGCTCTAGCCTCAGTTGCCTGAGGGCCTGGACTCCACTCCTGAGTGGACAGAAGGATGTCTGTGCTGCAGGAGGCCCACGCCCATCTGCCTTGCCTTGCCCCATAGGAGAGGTGTGACTTGCTGAACCTGGGGCTCCGGGGAAGAATCCTCTGTTGGTTTCTTCTCTTCTGTCATGGGGACCTATCCCATTTCTGCAATAACTGCCTGCCTCCCATCACACACTTTTGCGTGCCTTGCCTGTTGCTGCCTGAGGGGAGCTGGAATAGAAACCCCCTTGCTTCCTGTGAGTTTGGAGACAACCTCAGAAGACGAATTGTGTAGGCCTCTGAAGTTGCTCCTGAGAGCCCTGAGGCCGGGTGGGCCTGTGGATTCCCGGGCTGTCTGCACAGCCCAGCACTTGTTTCTGAACTCCATGCTTCAGCCCTTTCTTTGAATGGCATGGGTGGCCCTAAAAAGATAGAGGTATAGAGCATAATGCCAGAGGAAAGGTCTTCCCAGGGTATTGCGGTCCAAACACCTCAATGAGAGGCGAAGACCATTATAGAGCATAATGCCAGAGGAAAGGTTTTCCCAGAGTATTGCGGTCCAAACACCTCAATGAGAGGCAAAGACCATGTGAGGCCATAGCAAGAAGGCGGCTGTCTGCAAGCCAGAAGGAGAGCCCTCACCAGAACTCAAACCCACCAGTCTCCATCTCAGATTTCCCAGCCTCCAGAACTGTGGGAAAATAAACTTACGTTGTTTAAGACACTCAACCCGTGGCACTTTATGGCATCCCCAGCAGATTACTATCTCTGTGTTCTCTTAAGCTCATAAAACATTTTCTGTTCACTAAACGTCCACTGGAAATTGTTTGGGGGAGAAAGCAGGGGGGGTGTGGGGTGCAGTGCTGGCACAGAGCTCAGCTGGGCTGATGTGCTTTTACTTAAATATGACTCTTACTGCAGCTGAAGATCTAATTTGAAAATTTCCCGAAGCTTTTCTTGCAGCTGCTTTTTTGGTTCTTTGCATGTGTTTGGGAGGTGTGATGTGACTGCTTGCTTGCTGCAGTTCCTGATGGGTGAAGGAGAAGGAGGCAGAGGAAATGGGTGCACATTCAGGGCATGCACAGACGCTGCATGCTTGAGAACTATTCACACCATAAACTCTGTTTCCTGCTTCAAGCCTAAGTTATGTTTGCCAACGTCAAGGACAAGACACACAACCTGATTTTGTGGAAGACATTTCCTTTATTTAAAATAAGTGGCTATTTCTTGTTAAGGCCTAAGAAGTAAAATGAAAAGTAGCATGCAGAGATGAAGTAGGTTGGCTGGTGCTATAGAGTTGGCAATTGTTCCCCATCCAGCCTGGCTGGTGGGAAAGGTCTGTCCTACCCTGGAGCTAAACCCAAGCTCTGGGCCTCCCTGAACTTCTGGAAAGAATGGTCCTGGGGCTCCCTACTGCATGTGGGCCCCTGGACTGGGGTGGCTGGGCAAAGAAGGGGGGCTGGGAGATGCCAAAGGACTCACATTCTTAATGCCAGAAAACACTAAGTAAAATAAGGTTAGACAGGACTGAAGTGAAGCTCATGCTCCAGGACATTTAAGAATATTTGTAATAACATAGAAGATGTTTATGTGATAATGTTAAGTATAAATGCATTTACATGTATGTGTAAAATATAGTGTGTGTGTGTATGCTTAGGAAGAAATTTTAAAAACAAAATAAAATACAAATTAACTCAGGCCCAGAGCTGGAAGAACAGTTAAGAGAGGCTGGGACTGCTATGTCATAAATTAATCTTGATGTCCTATGGGGCTCCTGTACCCTTGGATTTAAATGAAGTTGTGTTGGGAGGAGCTACCAGGAGGAGTCTACAGTGCGGACTTCTTTCTGTAAGCAGAGGGCAGCCCTCAACAAGGGTTTGGTTCAGGACTGGCCACTGAGGTGCTGAGCAGCTGGGTTTTTCCTCCTGGCAGACAGTGATCTGAGACTGAGGTTGGTTTCTAGATCATTCCTGATGCTCTAGAGATAGTGAATTTCTTCAATCCTGATGTGAGGCCCCTTTCCTTCATATATGATGAGGTGCCTTTTCAAAGGCCAGGGAGGGGATCTCTGACCTTTTTAAAGATTTAATTTTTATTCTAACTTTTTTAAATTCATGCAGGAAAAGAAATGCACAAATACACAATTCTTTTTCTTTCTTTTTTTTTTTTTTTTTTTTGAGACAGAGTCTCACTCTGTCACCCAGGCTGGAGTGCAATGGCATGATCTCAGCTCACTGCGACCTCCACCTCCCAGGTTCAAGCAATTCTCCTGCCTCAACCTCCCAAGTAGCTGGGATTTCAGGCTCCCATCACCACGCCTGGCTGATTTTTTGATTTTTTGTACTTTTAGTAGAGACGGGGTTTTGCCATGTACCAAGCTAGTCTCGAGCTACTGACCTCAGATGATCCACCTGCCTCGGCCTCCCAAATTGCAGGTATTACAGGCATGAGCCACCACGCCTGGCCAAATACACAATTCTTTCCCCCAAATTCTGGGACAGAAGAGCAGATCTCAAGATGGGGCTTCCACTGAAACCCCGCCTGACTCTCACAACCTGGTGAGCAGCCCCGGGAAGCCTTCAGAGATTGCCGGGCCCTGGTCTCCAGTCCTCTCCTTGCTACCCGGCTCTCTGTCTCCACCCCTCTGCCTTCTCTGATCGTGGAAATAGCCAAGTAGAGCCACAGCTCTGGAAAGAGCTGCTCCAAAGCCTGTTACTCCCTAGGAAGAGCTGGCGGGGGGGCCAAGTAAACACTAACGCAGGTAGTGTTGGCATCACTGACGATGGGTTTCCATCACAAAGAGACGTAAAGACCAAAGATCACTTACTGAGTTTATCAATGGACCAATCCACTGGGCCTACCGTGGACCACCCAAATTTCACCTGTTCACCAAGAGAAGGTTGGTCAACTTGTACCTTACAGAATGGCTGACACAAGCCAAACATTAGAATATAAATGATGAATGAAATCTTTGACTGTGTCTATACTAAAAAGAGAAAATGTAAAGGACTTCTCAAACTAAAAATAGAAAACCATCTCTTTGGTCACGTTCCAAGCATGAGCAGAGGCCACAGTTGAACTCGAATGAAGGCCACATTTTCACGTTTTGGGGTTTCTCTGGCCTATAATCTAAGAGAAAAGACAAAGGGGGTAGTTCAAAAAGAGAAGCTCAGAACTTTGATATTATGCTGCTTGTTGCACAACATTACCTGCTTCAAAAGAAAAAGAACATGCAGCATGTCTTTTGTGTTCCTGCCTGTAATCACCTAAATGAGTCTTCCTCTGAAAGACATTTAACAGTTTTCACCATGTTACATAAACCAGTGATAGGAGCTGCCAGGAATTTGCTTTGGGTTGGTGAACTACCTTCTACCGAGTTAAACATTTTTGGTCTTGTGCATGTCTGCTGTCTCCACTATATTTTAATCCTCTGAGGTTTCTGTATTATTTTGTTTTCAGTTATTACCTCTTTTTTCAAAAGCTAAAGATATGGAAACTAGTTGAGAAGGCTTTCTGGGCATCAGATATCTCTTACCAAGTATGCCGATGACTTCTGTGTCAATGAATTCCAAACACACGGTCCACATTTCCCTTAACAGCTCATGACTTCCGAAATGCAGGGGAAAGAGGCTTCGCAAAGTCGTCCTGTAGTGCTTTCCCAAACCCCTTGCCAGAGACCAAATGCACTTTGATTTCCACATGACGTTTTCCCCAAATAACTGATGTGATATGTGAAAAATCAATTATTAAGAATGAACGTACACAGGCACAGATTCATATGGATACATATCTACAAGTGGGTGTTTATTTTTAAAGCTAGATTGTAATAGAGAGTTGATGCTGAGATTTCAAGATACAATTCAAGAAATATGGAATGGGTGATAAAACTGTATAAAGCAAACACTGTTGGAACTACAGCAGTTCAGAACTTCTTAATGGGAAAACACGTTAATTCCATTTCTTTCTTTTCCTTTTCCTTTTTCTTTTTTTAACATGCCCATGAGAAGACGCAGTGACTTTTGTCAGGACAGCGTTCTCCATGCTGGCTGCGGGTGACGGCCTGAGCCCCGGTACAGTATTCCTGCTGGCCTCAGACGGCCCTCCCAGGCAAAATCTGGGGCCAGCCTGTCTGCAGTCTGAAATGCCCTCCAGATTATCCCAAATGTGCATGTTAATGACCATCAGATCTGAGAGCTGGTGGAGAAATTCAGATAAATAGAGAAAATCCTGACTGTGTTTGCTTTGGACCACATGAGACTCTCAAATTATTTTGAGGCTTTAAGGATGATGCATGCAGGGCACTCAAGGACGGCTTCAGCAGCGGATGCTTGGCCTCTTATTTCTTTGGGTTAAAAGCTCTGAAATTTGAGAAGCCACGGCTGTGCCTGCAAAAAGCATTGAAACCGGACTGAAAAAGACACAGGGAAACCCATGGGAGCTCTGGAAGGGGTGACTAGGGGGCGTCCTCTGGGGGAGTGGGGGGGCGAAGCAGTGAATGAACCGCAGAACTTGAGGGTTGGTCAGCAAAGCCCCTGCCCCCACGCATCCCTCTGACACCCACACACGGAGAGGGGGACGCAGAGGGGAACACACATGCTCTTCAAGATAAATTAGCAGTAGAAGGCAATTATTATCTATTAACAAAACACAGTCTCCTACTAAGTTAATCCCGTGGCAAGGATTGGCACTCCTACCTCCGTGCCTGGCAGCCAAGCTGTGAGGGAAGGATCCTGTTGGCACTCCTACCTCCGTGCCTGGCATCCAAGCTGTGAGGGAAGGATCCTATTGGCACTCCTACCTCCGTGCCTGGCATCCAAGCTGTGAGGGAAGGATCCTGTTTAGTTTTCATCAAAACCATTTGATGAATAAAAACATATTCCTTTCATTTGAAAATCAAGTAGCTAATGTTGGTGGTGGAGCTTACAGTGGGGTCTCTTGTGAGTTCATATGAGGCCAAGAGTGAAAAGAGGAGACTTTCTTTGCTGGGGAGCATCTGCCTGCTCTTACATTATTGTTAATTGAATTAATACCCTGAGCCTTAAATACCTGGATACTTTGTACGTGAAAGGCTGAAGAAGGAATCAGAGCTGCTGGAGATGAACCAATCATTAAAAGCGGTGGGAAAGGTGGACTGCCTGAGAGTGGCAGCCCTCAGGATGGATGCCACGGGAGAGCATTGCGCGTGGGCCGTCTCACGCTGTCTCCCAGGCTCCTCTCTCCTGCTCCCTAATATTTTTAAGCACCAATGCAGATAATTCAGCTTTTCTGAAAACCCAAGTCTAATTTAATTATAGTTCTGCTGAAGGGGGAAAAATGATATTAGATGGCCAAGCTAAAATAAAATGAACTCCAGTTTTTTCTTCCTTTATTAGATTTTAATGGTATTATTATAATAATTAAGCTTTTCATTAATTTTTCCATGCTTATTGAGTCACAGTTCCCTGCAGATTTGAATCATATTTAACATATAATTACGGCGGTCCATTTTTAGAAGAAAATGCGAATGTGGGGATGTGGGAATCCACCTGGGCTTCCGAAATTAAAAAAGGCAGCAAGAGGCCGGCTCGGCAGGTGTGTCAGGCCAGACCCAGCAGCGGAGCCACTCTCGTGTGCTCTGGGGGTAGCGGGGAGCTGCCCGCTTCAGCTTGGATTCACCGTGTTGTGCGTGATTCAGGTCGGCTCTGGAGGCCTCCAAGATGAGTGAGTGAAACACACCAGTGTGTGTTTGCTTCTGGCATCTGTGGGGCTTCAAGGCCGAACGAAGCAGTGGGCAGGTCCCGACTCTCCTGTTTGGCTTCGGACACCAGGCGCTCTCTGTAAAGGTGCCTGGGGACTCCATCTCCATGCAGGCCACTTAAAGACAGGAAGGCCAACAAAGTCCACACGCAATTGTAAACAACTCAGCTGACATGCTAATCCATTGTTTTACCTCCTTTTCAATGAGGAATGAAGACTGTTCACCAGCTAGACACGGGAAGTTTAGTCATGAGACGGGTTTATCTAACAGCAAGCCTCGGATCCCCTGTTCCTCATAGCTAAGGGAGAGAGGGGAATGAGGACAGGAGTGGAGGCAGGGGTGAGCAAGCACAGGCCCCGAGAGGGAACATGGGAGATGAGCGTGAAGGGGCCCCTGCTTAGGAGCAGGGGAGTTCCCCACATGCAGGGAAACTTCCAGAAGAAAGTCCTAGAGTCCCTTCCACTGCTGGGGGGAGGGAAGGAGTGACAGAAAAGCCTGAGAGAGAGGCAGAGGGACGGAGGCAGAGAGAAGGGGATCGAGTGTGAGAGAGAGACAGAAAGGAGACAGACAGAGACAGACAGAGAAGGGGAGTGAGAGAAGGAGAGAGGAAGAGACAGGGAAAGGAGGGAGACAGACAGGAGACAGAGATGGGAGAATCTAAGGGAAGAGAAGAGCGAAGGAGATGGGAAAGTCTGGGGACCCAGGGTAACAAACACAGACTTTGCGGCATTCCACAAAATCGTCTAAAATACGAGCTTTTCCACGGAAGCTGGCCCACCCTGGGTAAAGTACTTACCCCATTTTAGTTTCTCCTCTATAAAATCATGTCAGCCCAAGCAGGATTGCCTTGAGGAGCTGCCCAGAGAGCCACGGTGGGCTGAGCCGCTGACAGCCATGCCTGTCCTCTTGCGGGTCGGGCTGAGCCGCTGACGGCCGTGCCTGTCCTCTTGCGGGTCGGGCTGAGTCGCAGACGGCCGTGCCTGTCCTCTTGCGGGTCGGGCTGAGCCGCTGATGGCTGTGCCTGTCCTCTTGCAGGTCCCAGAGATTCGGGGAGAAACCTGCAGACACACCATGCCCCCACGGCCTGCCTGGGGACGTGTCATTCCCAGCTCTCAGTCCCCAGGGATTCACAGCAGCCTGGCCCTCTGCTCTCTGCAGCAAGTTCCTACATCAGTGCTGTGTCCTGCAGACACTTGGGGAGCACCTTCCATTCAGGGCAGCCACAGCCAGACCATGCACCAGGCCCAACATCCAGCCAGGACGTGGGGCCCACAGGGACTCCACCTTCCCCTCTGGATGGCGGGCACGTGCTTGGCAGCCGGCGAACCTCTGCAGTGGGCCCAGGGGCAACACCGGAGCTGCATTTATTTCTCCAAGACCCATCACATGACTCACATGACTCCTCCAGGAGTGAACTCCCGTGGTGGCATCTTCTCTTCCCCCGCGTGGAGCTGCCTTCTGAGACGCATGGCGAATGACGGACCTCAGCCTCCAGGGCTGTTGTTCAGATGCCGCCGGGCACTGGGCCCTGGCCACATCCCAGACAGCTGTGTCAGGAAGTCACCCCCCTCCCCTCATCCACAGGGGATGAAACCAGAGCACAGAGATACCAGGTGAGTTTGCCCAAAACCACCCCAGCGCCCTGGCCCTCAGAGCCAAGTTCCCTGCATGAAGTTAGATCTGAGAGCAGGAAGATCACCAGTGACAGACTCTTGCTCAGGACATTTGACATGGCCAGAACCTAAGCCTAACACCCTCCCCGCTGGTCCTGAGCAGGGTGGGCAGGACACGGCCGCATGGGAGGGCAGCTGTTGTCAGGGAACAGGCGCGCCACACAGGCCAGGCAGCTGCCAGGGTGGAATGGGGCTCCACATCTGCTCACCCAGTCAGTTTTGCGGGTCTGCAGAGTTCCCCACGCAAAATCACGCCTGCTGATGAGACACAGACTCCCGAGCACCTTTATCCATTCAGCGGAAGCATGGTATCTGCCTCAGTTTCCTTATTTATAAGCTAGAACTCGCATGCCTGCATTTTGGGGTTGTTTAGAAACTGAAACAAGAACATAGACCAGACAGCAAGGGGTTCCTTACCTCACCTGGACAGACCTTGTCTTCCTTCCATGCCTTAGAAGAGCTGCAAGCAACCCCTGGCAGAAGAGGCGATGGCATGGAACTGAGGCTCAGGGCAGCGCTGGAGGAAGCACTTGTGCCCCGTTTTGTGGAGTATGGTGCACAGGGGCCCAGACCTGTGGGAGGTCACTCCCCGACCCCGGGATGAAACCTGTCCAGGGCACTTGGAAGCCCTCCATGCCCATCTCATGAGGAGGGCATGGATCTGAGACCAGGCCTTGGCAGCCACCTTCACACCAGCCTGTGCTCACATCACCCCCAGCCCGTGGAGATGCTGCTGGGGCTCAGCCGGCTCCCCGCACTGCTGGAGTGGAAGAGGAAAGGAGACCCCAGCCCAGCCAGCATTGTGGCAGCCTCAAGCCTCAGCCTGGACAACATGCTGGCATCTGCCTCCAAATCTGCAGTCCCTGAAGCCAGCAGTGTGTGTCCCAGGGTCAAGCCACGTGCTGGAGAAAAGTTAAACCTAAGGAAGAAACACAGGTCCCTGGGATTTAAGCCAATGAATTTATTTTTTGCAATGAACCAAATTTTTTTATCATTAAAAAATGTGATAAACCTGACTAAAATGGTGATGCTGCCGAAAGTACACTGTGTGTGTGTTGACATTCTGCTTGGTTGTGCTTGAAGTGTGAGTCCCCAAAGGCGACTGAGCAGAATCAAGGTCTGTGCTGGGCAGGTGTGAGGAGTGACTGCAGGGCCCGGGTGGGTCTACAACAGGCAGGCAGTGTCATGCAAAGGCAGGGACGGCGGCAGGCAGCGAGCGAGGCCCACGCGTCCACACGTGCATTTTCTGCATCTTATCTGTTAGGAATCATGAGTGCTTTCTGGAACAGGAAGCATAAATCCCCACAACAGTTGTGGATATCCAAGCATTTGGGTTTCCCAGAGCTGATTTTCACTTTGCACATTGCAGAATGTGCATTGGAACTCACTTGAAAGCAAGTGTCCTTCCTCATTATAGACAAGTACATTTCCACGTCTTTGCAAATGTGTGGGTGTGTGTGCCCAGGCCAGGCCTGTGTGTGTTGATTGCGTGAGTTTGTCTGGTCAGGGATGTCTGTGTGGCCTGGGTTTCCAGGCACTAGTTGCAGAAATGGATCTGAAGCCCCTCCAGACGTGGGTCCAGCCAGCCCACCCTGTCCTATTTGCTTGGTGTGTCTGTGTCAGGGCAGTAGCTTGGCTCCTGTCTGCCCTCTTGGTTTCCTGCCTCCATCCTCTATGCAGCTCGGCCCTCAGGATGGCCCTTTCTGGAGTGTTGGAAGGATGTACTGGCTTCCTGGCCCAGTGCCTATTGTTCCCCTGGCTGTAGACATGGTGATCTTTTGTTTCCCTCATTCCCTCCCACAGATCAGCCTCTAGTGCTCTGCGTTGCTGCCTGGATGCCCTCCAGGAAACAGACCCTGGTTGGCTTCGCCCCACAGTGAGGACTCTGGTGGTAGGATATGCCCATCTTGGGCAGTCTTGTTATTGCTGTGTGGTCCAGGGTTTTCAGACTCTGCAGGCTCTAGAAGAGGAGTCTTCCTGCCTTGTCCAGCCTCTGGGGCCCTAGTGCTCTTAGGCGTGGCGTCACATCCCTCCAACCCCCACCTCCATCCTCACGCAGCCTCCTCCCTGTGTGTCTCCCCAAGGACAGTTGCTGCTGGATTTATGACCCATCCTAAATTTGGATGATCTCATCTGCACATCTTTAACTTAATTTTGAGGATCTTTTTCCAAATAAGGTCACATTCTCAGCCTCTGGAGGTGAAGATGTGGACACATCTCTTTGGGGCCACAGTTGAGCCCGTGTAGAAGGTGTCCCCCATCTCCCCTGTACCCCCGTCGCATCGGAACTAAAAGTAACCTTAGAGGGTAACTGTTAGGATGGAGCTGGGGAAAGACAAGACAGGAAGTGGAGAAGGCACGCAAGGGGGAGAGGCCCTCAGATCGTGCCCTGCACGCTCCCCAGAGCTCCTGCACCTCAGACCAGGCCCTGCAAGCACCCCAGAGCTCCTGCTGCTCCCTTGCTCCCTGCTCCCACCCGTGTGCCACACTTGTGAGGAAGACAGCAGCAGGCTGGCTGGGCGGGTGCAGGCAGTGCAGTTTGCCAGATGCAGCCAGGTGGGCTTCTGTGATGCAGAAGACATGGGAAGGTAATGGAGGCGTTGGTTGTGCACACACATGGACTGTGCTCCAGGCCCAGAGGCTGGTGTGGATGGGACAACTCAGGGAGGGGGCTCGCTGTGAGGGGGGTCATGGGAAGCCCTGCAGACCACTGTGGGGACACAGGTGTCGACCGTGAGTGTGGCGGTAACCACAATACCGTGTGGGCTGGGAGGGGGAGCATCAGACCCATCACCTCAGAGGAGGGACCTGGGGCAAGGCTGAGAGGAGCAGGGTGACTGAAAACTGTCCACGATCACCCGAAAAGGGTCACAAGAAGAATGGTGCAGGCCTTGCCACAGAGACCAGAAGATTCCATGCAGCCACTGCACTAAAATCAGTGTGGTACTGGCCAGGGAATGGGCCACTGGAAGATGCAGGCCCTAGAAGCCAGGAGGTGTGTGATCCGCTGATTACAGAGCAAAGATGGTTCTGACGGTGTCAGTGCAGGGGCCTCCTGTTCCGTCAACGTGGCTGCACCACTCTCATTTAGAGGGAAAGAAAATCACACTCCTACCTTCCACCAGCAATAGGAGTAAAATGCAGACGGATAAAAGACTTCCTGGAGAAAGATAAAATAATAAGCTCACTGCAGACACTCCTGGGAGTCCACACATACGCGAAGGACTGCTGGCTGATGGGAAGCTCTGGGGCTGTAAAGGAGATGCCTTTGACCTCAAACACATAAAAATCACTTCATATGGTGAAAATGCAATAAAATGTCAATAGACAGGCAAGAGATTTGGAAAAAGAGTACATGTAGCAAGTCCAAATAGAAAATCCACTACACAGAGGAAGAGGCAGCTCAGAGATGAGCAGGTGCAATGGCCAACAGGGCAAGAAACAGTGCTCAGACTGTGGATGGAGGGATGTGCAAATGAAGGTCATGATGGCAAAACTTAAAACCAGCAATGACAGTCTGCAGCCTCCAAGAGGTAAAAGGAAGAGCACTCACACCGAGGGTGGAAATGCAAAGTTCAACAACCTTTGTGAAAAACAAAATCTAGTACAATTAGGGAAGCACATACACTTTGACCCAGTCATCTGACCATTGGGAATCAATCTCCCACCCCTAAAAGTGCCAGCATTTGCAAAGTTGCAAGGGGCAATGTTGTTCACACTGCAAAAAGCCAGCAGCAGGGCGAGAAGCCACTCCGGTAATCCTGATTCATTCCCACAGTGAAATACTAGGTAGCGTGGAGAAAAACCAAGAAAGCTGCCTCACAGAGAAAGATCCTGGAAGCGTCTTTAAGAAGTAAAAGATGTGTAGGAATATGATTGCTCTTGTATGAAATCACAGGAGTGACAGAAAAGAAAATTCTGCCTGGACTGAACAAAAAGGAATGTGTGAGCAATCTTTTTAAATCTCAGAATTTGCATATTTGTATGATTACATTTAGTCACACACATTTGCATACAATGCATGTGTGTTTATACCTGAGTGGGCATTCTCTACTTGCTTCCCTGGACTTAACACTCAGCTCTGTTTTGATGGAAATTTACATTTCCTTTCTTTACCAACTGTTGCCTGAAACTTCCCATGTCCAATGTGCCAGTTAATTAAATGGAGGCATTTGAAGGCTGCCCTAACCCGACCTCTGGCTCAACGAACTAAAACGTGCCCCAGTGGATAGGTGAATACTGAGGGATGGCAAAATGGGGAAACCTGTCCTATCCAATACCACCTTCCCTGAGAGTTCCTCTCCTTATGGGAGATCCATCTGTGGTCTGGGGATTGTGGGATTCATCCCTTTTGAGGACTGAGAAGAGGTGTGATTGATAATTATGCAACAATAGGCCTTCAAATGTAAAAGCTCACAGATGCAGACCCCCTAACCAATGGGACAAGGACTCCTTAGACCAGACATTCATGAGGCTCCTCTGAGCCGTCTTCTCCATGAGGACTTGTCCTTGGTCAGCTGAGCCCAGTGTTAGCAAAACTCCTAAGCCAGCCTAGGAAGGATCCCCCACAGCGACATCCGGTCAGGCCTTTCCTCCTGCACTCTTGGTATCTGGCCAAGTTCTTCCTGGTGGTTTTCGGTCTCCCTTCCCCTCTCTCCCCATCATACATCTCTGCTGGCCCTTCTTTTATTTAAGTGGAATTCAGCCCCTCTCTCCTGTTGCAAGTCTTGAGTGGCGTCTTGTTTCTGTTTCTAATACACATTAGGATAATTTCTCTGTAACAAATTTGAAGTGGTGCTTTTCTCATGCAAATTTGCTTTCAAAGCTCCAGTCCTCCCCAGCTGGATTCTGAAGCCTCAGAACTGTCCCTTGACAGGACCTAGGGAGAAGGGAGGCACATAACGTCCTGGGCCCTGGGTGGAAAGCACCCCACAGATGGCCCTGCAACAGGCACCCCGGACCATCCGTCGCACAGCGGGGCTGGGTGCCTGAAGAAGTCAGGAAAACTTCTGTGAACCCTGAAAGAGTCAGTCCCTCAAGACAGATCTCGAGTTGTCACTGGTCCTAAATTCAGATAGAACGCGGCGGCCAGCGGCTGACTCGAGGCCACCAAGGTATTCAGTGTTTCAACTCTGTTCTTGTTTAAGTGTCTGAATCCACGGCTGCCTGCAAAGCCCATTTCACCTCCTGGACCTAACGAAAGACTATGACCTGAGTGGACCAATCAGAACTGAGCAAGTTTGCATCCCTCATTTGCATAGTGGACCAGGGTGGAAACCTCGGTGGGAACTTTCTCTATAAAAGACATTTCCCCCCTCTTTGTTCGCTCAGAGCACACCTTTGTTTTGAAGGAAGGCTCTGTCTCCTCAGCGTGCCATCTGTTTGCTGGAATAAAATATCTTTCCTTTTTTAAAAAGAAAATCCTTTTCAGTAAGCAGATTTGTTAACAATTCCAAAATCCAGTGGTGCTGGGTGCACTGGTGCCACCTCTGATGTGGCACACAGGGGCCCTGCAAACTCCCAGCCCTGGATGTTCAAGGAGAGTCTTTGCCGACAGCATGACCTTCTTACTGTCATAAATTTAGTAAGTTTGAGAAAAAATTCTGGTCTTGTAATTTTCCCAAGTGATTGCTTTATTGTTTTACAGCATGCATGTTGTGGACTGTAGAATAATATCCCTGGAGTGCCAGCTGGCCAGGGATGGGCACAAGGGCAACCTTGAGTCACAGCTCCTACAAGGTGAAACCCCTGATTGAAAATGGATTTACTCAGAGAGGCCTGGAAAGGTAACATGAGAGGGGGCCTTTGAATATTACCATATAAATGAAACCCACGTCTGAGTTGGTAAAATGTTTGAAAAATGCTTTTTTCTAAGGAATGGTTTGTAAGTTGTTTTATTTATTGAATCCTCACCTGAATATTCGGAGTATCTTATTTTGGAAGATGTGTGATGTAACCAAGCACAGCACGCAGAGGGCACGTGCACGATAATTAATACCTATGGTAGACAGGCTGCAGGCGGCTTCCAACACAGAACAGGAAATGCACATTCTCATTTAATTTTAATGTAAAAAATCCTGAGAGTATCACAGAATGTATTTGTTGACATTTAAAGTGCAACAATTTACACACAAAATAAACCAGTATTTGTCCCTTCATAGGAAAATGAAAATGGCAGTGGCTCCTGCCATTTCCCCCATAAGTGAATAAAGATACAGATACATAAGCCTTTGTGGGTATCCATTTCCTCGCCTTTGCCTTGGCAGGACTCTGTCTGTGGGTGGTGACTGTGCTGGGCAGGCGACGGGAGAGTGCTGTGCCCTAACATGGCCTCAAAAAGGAAAACAAAGGCCGAGGGAGGAAGCATCTTCCGCAGGCATCCACCAAAATCAGTTTCCTCCATTAACACCAGTAGTCACAATCCTTTACAAATCAATAATTAAAATGACATTGAAGATGAATACGGACAGCAATATTCTGTAGACATATTTTCAGACTCATCCTCAGTGTTGGTTCAAGGTACAGCCGCAAAGGAAGGTTCCAGTTTCAATGTGGGACCATCTCTGCCTCCTCCTACTTTCTGGAAAGCACATCACATGCCCTTTAACCCACTTCCCTCGCCGACCCTGATGCATCCTTGGGCCAATTCCAGACAGCTTTTGTGTAAGGAGAATGTCACAAATGAGTCATTGAAGAATATGCACCACTCGGCATGTAAGGTTTCACTTTTCTGTAAGGAAAACCTGACATCATTATTTTACCTTCAGGGTTCTCAAGAAGAAAACACCCCCGTACAGGACCCACCCCTGACTCCAAATTCCCGAGGCTCCAGCGCGTTCTCCTTGGTGACCTCCCACTTCTGTGGATGCCCCCAGAGGCAGCTCTGGCCCAGAGGTGGCCCCGGGTTCCGCAGCTGTGGCCTCTAAATGTTCCCGCCTGGAGACTAAGAGGAAAATCACTGAAGAGATGCTCATCCACACAGGAAAAGGGGTTAACAAGCAGAAGCACATGGCCTTGAGCTGGGGCTCACAGCAGCAAACGCCCTTTTTTTTAAAAAAAAAAAAAAAAGTGAAAAAAAACCTTTTAGTTTCAAGGGTACATGTGCAGGTTGCATGTCGTAGGGGTCTGGTATTCAGATTATTTCATCACCCTCGTGATAAGCATGGTACCTGATAGGTAGTTCTTTCATCCTCATCCTCCTCTCATCCTCCACCCTCAAGTAGGCCCGGGTCTCTGTTGTTCCTCTCTTTGTGTCCTTGAGTGCTCAATATTTAGCTCCCACTTATAACGGAGAACATGCAGTCTTTGGTTTTCTGTTCCTGAATTAGTTTGCATAGGATAATGACCTCCAGCTCCAACCATGTTGCTGCAAAGGACGTGATCTCACTCTTTTTTGTGGCTACAGAGTATTCCATGATGTACATGTACCACATTTTCTTTCTCCAGCCTACTATTGATGGAAATCTAGATTTATTCCATGTCTTCATTATTGTGAATAGAGCTGTGATGAACAGATGTGCGCATGTATCTTTATGGTAGTACAATTTATATTCCTTTGGGTATATAACCAATCATGGGAGAGCTGGGTCTAATGACAGTTTCCTGGTGAGTTCTTTGAGAAATCTCCAAACTGCATTCCACAGTTGTTGAACCGAATTAACTTCTCCACCAGCAGTGTATAAGTGTTCCGTTTTCTCCTCAACCTTGCCAACATCTGTTACTGTTTTACTTTTTAATCATAAGCATTCTGACTGCTGTGAGATGGTATCTCATTGTAGTTTTGGGTTGCATTCCTCTAATGACGAATGATGTGGACCATTTACTCATATGCTTGTTGGCTGTGTGTATGTCTTCTTTTGAAAAGTGTCTGTTCATGTCTTTTGCCCACATTTTAATGGGGTTGGTTGATTTTTGCATGTTACTTTGTTTAAGTTCCTTATCAATTCTAGATATTAGAACTTTGCAGATGCATAATTTGCAAATATTTTCTCCCCTCTGTACAGTGTCTGTTTACTCTGTTGACAGTTTCTTTTGCTGTGCAGAAGCTCTTTAGTTTAATTAGGGGACCCCTCATTTGTCAATTTTTGCTTTTAATGCAATTGTTCTTGGCATTTTCGTCATGAAGTCTTTGCCAGGTCTATGTCCAGAATGGTATTTCCGAGGTTTTCTTCTAGGATTTTTATAGTTTTTGGTTTTAAATTTAAGTCTTTAATTCATCTTGAGTTTATTTTTGTATGTGCTGAAAGGAAGGGGCCCAGTTTCAATCTTCTGCACATGGCTAGCCAATTATCCCAGCACTACTTACGGAATTATGAAAAACTATTCTAAAATTCATATGGAACAAAAAAAGAGCCTAAATACCCAAAGCAATCCTAAGCCAGAGGAACAAAGCTGGAGGTGTCACATTACTTGACTGACTTCAAACTATTCTACGAAGCTACAGTAACCAAAACTTGATGGTACTGCTACCAAAACAGGCACATTGACCAATGGAACATAATTGAGAGTCTAGAAATAAAGCCACATGCCTACAGCCATGTGAGTTTTGACAAAGCTGACAAAGACACACTATGTACTCTCTGTCTTAATGTCTGTCTTCCTTTGCCAGCCAAGAGCATGTGAGGCAGAGATGTGGCCTCAGAAGTCTGCACCAACCATGAGCTGAGTGTCCAGGTCCTATCCAGTGACCAAAGGGACTTCGACTTGCTGTCCCCATGGGACTCATGGCCCAGGGCAGGGGATTACACACAAGGAAGAAGAGAAGGCTCAGTTCCATTTGTTCGTGATGACCTGCTTTTAATAACAAACTTAACAGACAAATGCAAACTTGATCAGGATAGAATTAAGGGCTCTGGAGGCAGATACACCTGCACCTACACAGGGGATGTCCATCCTGCTAAGCGACCAGGGGCCAGTGGCCCTGAGGTAAGCATTGCTGCTCCCTAAACACCCTAATATGGCAGGGCATGTGTGATGAGACACCCCTGAAACCACATGAGATGGAGTGAGACAGCTCCCAGCCCAGCGTCCACGCTCAGGACAGACTCGGCTCCCGGCCTGGCGTCCACACTTGGGACAGACCCAGCTCCCGGCCCAGCGTCCACGCTCAGGACAGACACAGGCCAACTCCGGTCCAGGCCCCATGCTCGGGACAGACACAGGCCAACTCTGGCACTCCACGCCTTCCTGGTGCTCAGGCTGCCCCTGCATGAAGCACCAGGCCTGCCTGCAGCTCCTTCAGCCCTTCAGGAATCCATGACTTTGGCAGCATCTCTGGGGTTGCCCAGGGTGTCGAGCCAGCTTCTGGGAATTGGTGTGGGGATGTCAGGGCCCTGGCGTCACCCTCCTGGGGGGCTGACTCATACCTGTTAGAAAAATCACAAGGAGGAAGAGAGCTCAGCCCCTCTTACCCTCGTGAGGGAGGCGGGTCTCTCCCACTGAGCACTGGCCGCACTGAGGCCAAGCTGGACAGGAAAATCACAGACCCCAGAGCTGCCTCACTGTGAAGCTGAGAACCAATGTGGAGCCGAGGATGTTCCCACAGAGAAAGGAAGATGGGCTGGCTGAAGACATGTGTACTGGGCAGCCTCGACCTCAGCTGGGTGATTGGGAGCTGGGCGGAATGGCAGGTCTTTGGGAGCTGGGAGCTGGGTGGAACGGCAGGTCTTTGGGAGCTTCATGTGCTCATGGGTCCCATCTCATGTTCCAACAACGAGCATCCAGCCCAGGCCCCAAAAAGGAGCCTGCTCTGCTGGCTGCACACCCTGGGAATGCCTGCTGGCATTTGCAGAATACAAGCCCTTCTTCCTTGATCTCTTGTATTTCCCTAGGAAAGAAAAGAAAAGAAAAGAGGGAAAAGGAAAGGAAAGGAAAGGACAGGAAAGGAAGAAGAGCAGGAGAGAGAGAGAGAAAGGGAGGGAGGGAGACAGAGAGAGAAGAAAGAAAAAAGAAAGAAGGAAAGAAAAGAAAGAAAAGAAAAGAGAGAGAGGAAGGAAGGAAGGCTGGCAGGCTGGCTGACGCCTGTAATCCCAGCAATTTGGGAGGCCGAGGTGGGCGGATCACCTGAGGTCAGGAGTTTGAGACCAGCCTGGCCAACATGGCGAAACCCCGTCTCTACTAAAAGTACAAAAACTAGCCAGAGTGGTGGTGGGTGCCTGTAATCCCAGCTACTCAGTAGGCTGAGGCAGGAGAATTGCTTGAACCCAGGAGGGGAGGTTGCAGTGAGCCAAGATCGCGCCACTGCACTCCAGCCTGGGCGACAAGAGTGAGACTCCATCTAAAAAAAAAAAAAAAGAAAAGAAAAAGAAAAAGAAAAGAAAAGAAAGAAAGAAAGAATAAAAAGGACCTAGAACTGCAGGGGCAGGGCGATGCAAGGATCTTCCACTTTGGCCCTCTGTGGCTCCATTGTTCACTCAACCAGTGTGAGGTGGCATGTCCCAGAACTCTCAGTGGGACTCCATGGGCCAACACAGACATGCTCTCTTATTCCACAATAGACTCACCACGCTGCTACTGAAGGTCCCTGTGCCCTTGATTAGCCAAGGCATCGTCCGCAGCAGTGGTTTCATCATCTGTAACGTAAGCTCTGGAACCAGATTAAAGTTCTCAAACCTCGGTGTGTGTCAGCAGCACCCAGAAAGCCTGACACAGAACACCCGGGGTGAGGTGGTCCTTGGAAACTGTGAGGCTCACAAACACACCTGGGAGTCCACGGACAAGGCGGCTCTCCCTCCTTCCACTCTGTCTGCTGGGACTCTGGGAAGATCTCCATTTGTAAGGCATATGCACATTTCTTTATGCCACGAATGTCTTTGGAGTTCACAGATAATCGATTCCAAAGCTTCTCTATACTCTTTCTATTTTTATTTATTTATTTTATTAATTAATTTATTAATTTATTTATTTTTGAGACAGGGTCTTGCTGTGCCTCACAGGCTGGAGTGCAGTGGCTCAATCTCGGCTCGCTACAACCTCCATCTCCTAGGCTCCAGTAATCCTCCCACCTCAGCCTCCTTAGTAGCTAGGACTACAGGTACACATCAACAGGCCCGGCAAACTTTTGTATTTTCTGCAGAGAGGGGATTTCACCATGTTGCCCAGGCTGGTCTCAGACTCCTGAGCTCAAGCAATCAGCCCACTCGGTCTCCCAATGTGCTCTTCTTTTAAAAGTCTCAGGACCTGGAAACCTTGGGGCCAGCCTTACTGGAAGGCATCCGGCTTACTTGGGTACCTTGGGGTCGGTGGCAGTCAGGCACCAAGAAGAGGGCAGAGGATGGACCATCTCCCCAGCCCAGGCCGTGTGGTTTCTGCCACTAAGCCCCCCGATTACAGTAGGCAATTTTCTGAAGCTATACTTGGAAGGTTTGGCAAACCAATATTTATGTTTGGAAAAAAAAAAACATTGCGTATAGTTTGGATGTCTCCTTCAAGTCTCATGTTAAGATGTGGTCCCCTGCATTGGAGTGGGGCCTGGTGGGAGGCGTTTGGATGGTGGGGGTGGATCCCGCGAGGCTTGGTGCTGTCCTGGTGATGGTGAGTTCTCGCGAGTTCTGGTTGTTTAAAGGTGTGTGGCACTTCCTCCTCCGCCCACTTGCTCCCCGCACTCGCCACGTGACTGCCAGCTCCCACTTCGCCTTTCACCGTGAGTAAAACTTTCCCCAGGTCTCCCTAGAAGCGGAGCAGATGTCAGCACCATGCTTCTTGTACAGCCCACGGAACCGCACGCCAAGTAAACCTTTTTTCTTTATAAATTACCCAGTCTCAGGTATTCCTTTATGTGCAAGAATGTCCTAGTACACCACCCAAGGTATAAATAAAAATACAAGACATAATGAGTTTTCCTCCTGGGACAGGGACAAACACATTCATAGGGGGCAGGGGCTGGTCTTGAAGCCCCTTGATGGTCTGGCCCTGGGGCTCATGGCCTCCCCAGCCTTTCAATGCCAATTCCACTGCAGAAATTTCTAGAGCTTGGTCATCTCAAGAAAGCCCTGGCAGGATTCCACTGGAAAGGCGACCGCTGATGCCATGGCCCGCAGCTGCTTTCTTCCGTAAGCCAGAAGAAACACTCTCCAACAAACGCTGACGAGGTCGGCCTATGGAGCCAGCACTTTCTCAGAACCAAGAGGCTGCCGGGGAGGGCTCCGGAGAGGTCTCCTCCCTGAGTATGCTTTGCCAGATGGCGAGGCCCTCCCCAGCGGTTGACTGTTTGTGGGGAGAATGTGTTTGGCATGTCCAAGCTGCTCACATCAATATATTATTAAAGGAAAAGAGAAAACCTCCAAACATTCAACTACAGACTGCGGCTCATGGTACGAGGCTGCAACTTCTCTCCAAGTATGCTCAGGGCAGGCCTCCCATTGATGAGCAAAGAGAGACGTCTTTCCTGAGTCCTCATCCCCAAGACCATCCTCCATCCTCAGGGTATCTTCAAACACCACCTTGTTGTCTCTCGCGGATACTCCTTGGCCCCAGCCAGGAAGGCCACTGGGCAGGTCAGAGGAATCAACACAAATGGATATTGTTGCTGACGTGTTGTGAACTTCTCTCTCTCTCTCGTATCTGCAGAGAGCACGGGGCCTTCTGGGCCTCTTTGTGCCTTGTTTCATTTTTAATGACTGTCCCTGAAAAGCAAGGAGAGCAGGATGTTGTCACCTCGGCCTATTTCATCCCTGATTCTGGCAGCTGTTCTGAAGGTCCCTGGCTGTGGATCGGTGGGGACAAGGCAAGACCCCTCTCCACCTGCCCCGTCTTCTTTGCAGGACAGCGGAGCCCGACCTGTGGCTCCTTCCCTGCGGCTGTAACTGGAGAATCAAGGGAGCCTGTGCTGCAGAAGAAACATTCCCAAGGTGCAGGCCCTGCTGTGGATCCAGCATCAGACCCACGTCTGCAGGCCCATTTGCAGATCCATCCAACTGTATCCCCAATCTCTAGACCCAGCGCAGGTATGAGAACGGGGGCCCTGAAAGGTCTTCAAAGCCACCTTTCCTCTGGGGCACCAAATTGCAGCCATCCCAGACACAAGGACACAGTGTCTGCTGTCTGCCTTGCTGGCTGAGCTCCCTCATGAGGTCTTTGAGTTCTGAATATTTCAGTTTCCCTATATGTGTATAAAGGAACGACAGGTGTCTACAGGCATCCGGGGCTCCAGAAGCATCTTCTCATCCCTCTCGCGGAGCACTCCCTCAGTCTCCTGTGAGCGGTGAGTGTCCCAGGAGGCTGGTCCCCAATTCTAAAGTGAGCTTTACTCTCTGGGAGAAAATTCCCTCTTTCATCCTTGATGAAGAAAACCAATGAAAAGTGGAAAATTCAGTTATGCAGATTCTTCTCTCTTCAAGAAGCCAAACTTTGGTTCATGTCTCCCCCATTGGGGTTGACCTGTTGTTTTGGGTGTGTAAATAAACTTTACCTAGTTGAAACTAATCCCTGACTATAAATAGAAGTTTAATTTCTTGGAAAACCTCACTTTTAAAAAAGAGCAGATGTCCAAATGTAAGGATATGTATAATGTTCACTTTTCTGAATAATTTCATTGTTAATCATACAAAAAATAGTGACAACTTTGAATGCCAATGAGGACTTGGAGAAACTGGATCACTCACACATTGATGGAGAGAATGTGAAATGCTGCAATCACTCCCAAAGAGTAAGGCAGTATCTTGCAAAACTAACATGCACGTACTTCTCATACCACCCTGAAACTGCAGTCTTGGGAATTTACTCCAGAAAAATAAAACTCTATGTCCACACAAACACAGAAATACTTATGGCAGCTTTATTCATAATGGCCAAAACCTGGAAATGACCCATCTGACCTTCAGTGGCTGAAAGGTTAACGAGACGGTGGTGCCTCCACTCCGCAGGTTACAACTGAGCAGTGAAAAGAAAAAGCTATAGGTAGGTACAGGCAGCAAATAGGAGGGACTCAAGATGATCACGCTGCGTGAAAAAAGTCAGTCTCAAAAGGTTGCATGCTGCATGATTCCATTTATCATACATTCTTAACATGATGAAAATATAGAGATGAAGAAGAGATTAGTGGTTTCCCAGGGTTAGGAAAGCAGAAAGCCAGGGTGTGGTGGTGGCTGGAAACAGCTCCAGGCCCTTGTGGTGCCACAGCTGTGGGTGTTGATAGTGGTGGTGGTGGAGATAAGAATCAGCATGCGTAATAAGACTGCATAGAACTAAACACACACGTGCACATGCATACATACATGTGTGTACACGCAGATGTTCACACATGCACAAGTGCACATGCACACAAACACATGCACCACATATACACGTGCACACAGACTGGAAACACACGTACATGTGCATACATACAATGGGCATACACATGTTCACACATGTACAAGCATACACAAATACATGCATTGCATGACATATGCGCATATGTACACACACTGGAAACACACACATAGGGGTGCCTACATACACATGTGCACATGGACATGTTCATGCATGCACAGATGCACACACAAACACATGCACTGCATGACATATACACACATGCACACACACACTGGAAACACACACATACACGTGCGTGTAAAACTGGTCCAATCTGAATAGGCTCCGTGGATTGTTCTAATAGCAATTTCCTGCACCCTCACCCCAGTGGGACTGGGCTGGCCTGGGAGAAACCTAAACCTGCACGTCACAGTGAGAAGTCCTCTCCCTGTGCTGCAGAGAAGAGGATCTGGTATGGATTCACTGAAGCTAAGCAATGTCCTACCATGGGGGAAGCTGGGTGGAAGGTACAGAGGGTCTAGCAACACTTGGAACTAAATAGGAATCTATCATTACCTTGGAATAAATACTCTAATTCTCGTTTTTTTTTTTTTTGGAATTGGTGTCTCACTCTTTCTTGCCCAGGCTAGAGTGTATGGCACGATCTCCGCTCACTGTAACCTCCGCCTCCCAAGTTCAAGCAATTCTCTGCCTAAGCCTCTTGAGTACCTGAGATTACAGGCACCCGCCACCACACCAGGCTATTTTTGTTTTTTTATTTTTTGGAGAGACAGGGTTTCACCATCTTGGCCAGGCTGGTCTTGAACTCCTGACCTTGTGACCCACCCACCTCAGCCTCCCAAAGTTCTGGGATGACAGGTGTGAGCCACCTAACTTTTGTGTTTCTGAAAATGAAAATTAAATCAATCATAGATTAATGTAATTATGAAGCTCTGCAGGTGCCTCTACATACACACATGAGTATGAAATATATATGCACATGCTCATATAATATACGCACATTTTATATAGGTGCATATGATTATGTAGTGGCATTTATTTCAACACATTTTGTGTTTAAGGGAGAATAGAGGCAGTAGAGGTTTTTGGATAAAGACAGCGCGGGTGGGCGTCCCTCAGGGTTGTCTCAGGTCATCGATTCATCTGATGCTTCATCTGTCAGAACATGAGGAAGACGCTGTTAGGGGTGACGAGGGAGGCTGCTGATCCCAGACCAATGCTAGCGCTGAGTGCCAGGTCCCTCAGCACTTCCCCACTCAGCTCCTTCCCCGCTGCCCCCGTTTAGTCGTGCCCTATCAAGTCTGAGATGACAGCACACACTTCCCACCTGATGGGGCATTGGGCATGCACATTTCCAGCTTGAGTTTTTCAAATTATTTTTTGAGCCTAGGTCAAACTGGTTTTTGAGACAATAAAACAAAACTGCCTTCTTGGACAAATTTGATGTTTTGGATTCGTTTCTTCGTTACTTCCCCTGCAATTGAATATCAACTTGCTACCAAGAGCCAGTGATTTGCTAGTGTATGATGTAGAAAGTGAAGGACCAAAGGGCACCAAACTGACCCCTCCACAGAGACATGCCGCAGCCCCAGGCCCGGGGCGAGGTCGCTCCTGTACATACGGGGAGGCAACTTCATCGAGATTCCAAGGCTGGAGGAATGCTGTCTCCTCCATCCCAACTGCTCGCCAGCCTGGATCCTATGGCTGTTTTCAAAATACTCAGCTGAAGGTGAAACTGAGGTCTGGGAAATAGGAGGAGAAGTCTTCTCAGGCCCCGGTGGGTGCGGAGCTCAAACCTTCTATGTTCGTGTGCAATTAACTCATCGAGCGCCCTGCACCCCAAAGCCTCCATTTGTCCCCCCTGGATTGTCTATGAAGGGGTGAAGCCGACTTCTGAAATTCTGAGCCTTCCTCTGAGAAAAGCCACTGAGGTGAGCAGCCAAGGGGAGATATCCAGGAGTTAGAGGCTATGAGGGCAGCAAAGGCCAGTGGTTTTTTCCTGCTGCCATCTCCTCATGCAATGACACACCCATCTCAGCAACAAACAGCTTCCTTCATAGCTTCAAACAGCTAGTCACCACCATCGATTGTGTTCCTGGGAAGCTCCTAGCACCTCATTAGTGCCTTTGTAACTATTCGTGTGTAATGAAGTCCTTGCTTTCTGAGCTCTGAACCTATGTAATATGGCGTGGCTCTGGACCCCCCATGAAGTGAGAATTTGCAGAGGGTCCCCCATATCAGCTCATCACAAATCCAAGCACTGATCAGGCAGCCACCATTTCTTTCTTTTCCCAGTAGAGGCAACTCTTAAGGTCACCTGGACTTTGCATCCACCGCTGCCTCCCCTGAGTCCAGGAGCCTCCTGTCCCACCTCTGTGGGTGCCGCCCTGTGATCAGCTTTTCTCTCTGGCCATGTGGTCCTCACCCATCCAGGTCCTGCCATCTCCACAGGGCCCTGATGGATCTGCCTCCTGTCCCACAGGTGGTGCGGCCCACGAATTGTCAACCTCATGAGGCAGGCAGGTCCAAAGCAGAAAACAGCCCTCCTCCCTTACTGAGAAGTCCACACAGGACATGTGGAGCAGCCGGCAGCTTCAGCCCATGCCTTTCAGGGTCATAGGGCGAAACGGGCCTGTAGTGTGGACCAGTGCTCACCCAGTGTTCCTCACTCTGCTCCTTTCATCTGGGGAGGCCTTGGGTCCCCCTGAGATCACCTTGGCCCCAAACCTGACCCACAGACAGCAGCAGCCTTCCCAACCAACCAGGCCCCTGCAGTCGGCCAAGCCCCCAACCCAGGCTCAGCCTCGGCTCAGCCCAGGGGCCTCTGTCACCATGCACCCTCACTCTGGTAGGACTGGCCAGCCTGGAAGAAACCTAGACCAGCTGGTCACTGTGAGAAATCCTCTTCCTACCTGCATGCGACTGCAGAGAGGAAAATCTGGTGTGGATGCCGAGAGCACCTCAACTTTTACATCTCTGGCTTTTTACTCTTACAAGGAGTGGGTCACACAGCCGTAACACTGTGACTTTATTTTGTCCTGATGCTCGAAAAACTCCTTTTGTCCTAAGCTGCTGACCTTCTCCATCTCCATTTACTCTCTTGGCTAACCCCAATTTAAGGCTCTTTCCCTTAACAAGTGGAACAGTATCTCATCATAGAAGGTCATGTCCTGGGAACAGAGAGGCATGTAAAATAAATGAGGTAGGCCCACGGAGGGTGTGCAGGAGAGACATGACCCACCCTCCTTCCCACATGGTTAAGGTGGCCAGTGGATTAGGACCCTCCAAACCGGGACCTGCTTCTACCTTCTCTCTGAAACACGCAGTATATCCACGCAGTCTCTTCCTGTAAGTGCAAAAACAAAACACAAGAAACAGACTAAACATGTCAAAGAGTGTAAAGGCCTGGCACATATGCTGGGATTGTGTAATTCCCTGGTAGAAACCATGAAGCTTCTACAAAACTCTATTTTTTTGTCATTACCGCACAGGAGAAAAAAACGCCATCAGAGCCCTTGAAAATAGAGCAAAGGGCCACGAGGGCCAAGAGGCTAATCCAGGATTAAGGAAAATGAGCTCTGAACACAGACAGAAAAACGCTTCCCCCATAAGGCCAAGAAGGAACACAAAAGACAAATAAATTGTGGATTGGGAGCAAGTGGGAGATACTGTCAGTTAAGGTGACTCATTTCATTTAAACACTCCAGCTCGTCTGGAGGAGACATGCGGAGAAGAAGAAACCCACCCAGGCCAAGGAGAGGACATTTGCAGAGAGCTCATCCTCAACGCAGGAGACAGAGCCCTCAATAGCATGCCAGCTCCCTGCCTGCTGTTCACCGGCTGCAGGCCCACTTGTCCCTCACCTGCTGCAGGCCCACCTGTCACTCACCACCTGTCACTCACCTGCCACAGGCCCACCTGCCCTTCGCCTGCCTGCAGTGCTACCTATTCCTCACCTGCCCACAGGCCCACCTGATGCTCACCTGCTACCTGTCCATCAGGCCCTGCCTGCTCCTCCACGTTGCCCAAGGAGGGCCTGGGTCAGGCCTGCTCTGCCTCTATCTGTCCTTGGCCATCACTGGACACGATGACCCAGTCAGAGGCCAAGCCCCACAATGGCCCTGCTGACCTTTGACCTGGCTGAGCCCACCTCTGCCTCCTTCCAGGAAGAGCAGCCAAGCCACAAGCACCCTTGCATGTCCCTGCTGTGCATGTCACCAGAACATATTCCACACACATTGATTTACCAGTCATCCTTACTCCCAGGGGAAGGGTGACGTGACGGCTGCCCAGAAACAGGATCCCGGGTACCAGGCGGCCCATCCCAAAGAGCAGGCTGTAGTGTAAGGCCCTCGGCCCCAGGTCAGGGAGCAGGGGCACCAGGATTGCCTTCTGAGGAGAGGCGGAGCTGAGTGTGTTCATGAGAAAAGGGAGCCGTGAATTCCACCACTCACTGTCAGGCAGAACCACCCATGGCAAGCTCTTGGCCCCCTGATGTTAGACTCTGCCACAAATGCTACAGGTGCTATTCATTGCTGTGTTTACTCTACATTCTATTGTCCAATAAAATACTTTCAACTTTTATTCTATACAATGGTTAAAATCTGAACTATTAAAGCCAGATATTATTATAAAGTTATATTTTAGTTGGTTACTTAATCCAAGGAAGACTGTTTCTTCCTTCCCTTTCTATGTGAGGAAGTCACTCATATATCTGGGCAGGTCATACTGCACCACTGCCCCGTTAGCCACTGGCCCTCATCGTAGCAGAGGCAGGGCTCCATGGCTGATGCCCCTTTGTGCAAGGATGCTGAAGGAAGTCACAGAACCAGCAGCTCCACTCTCCCATTCATCCACTCATCCACCCAGCCGATCCACCTGCCCACCTGCCCACTCATCCACTCACCCACCCATCCACTTGTCTACCCACCCACTCATCCACCCATCCACTCATCCACTCACCCACCCACCCAGTCATCCACCCACCCACCCATCCACTTGTCCAACCACCCACTTATCCACCCACCCACTTATCCACTTGTCCACCCACCCACTTATCTGCTTGTCCACCCACCCACCTGCCCACCTACCTGTTCATCCACTTACCCACCCATCCACCCACTCATCCACCCACCCACCCACCCATCCACTTGTCCATCCACCCACCTACTCATCCACTTGTCCACCCACCCATTCACCTGCCCACCTGTCCACTCATCCACCTACCCACCCATCCACCTGTCCACTCACCCACCCATCCACCTGCCTACTCATCTACTCTCTCACTCATCCACTCACCCACCCATCCATTTGCCCACCTACCTGCTCTTCTGCTCACCCACCCATCCGCTTGTCCACCCACCCACTAATTCACTCATCCACCTACCCACACATCCACTTACCCACTCACCCACTCATCTACCCACCCACCCATCAATCGTACACCCACCCACCCATTCACCCACCCATCCACCTGCCCACCTGTCCACTCATCCACCTACCCACCCATCCACCTGTCCGCTCACCCACCCATCCACCTGCCCATTCATCTACTCTCTCACTCATCCACTCACCCACTCATCCACCTGCCCACTCATCCACTCACCCACCCATCCACCTGCCCACCCACCCACTCATTCACCACCCACCCATCCTCTTCTCCACCCATCCACTGATCCACCCATCTACCTGCCCACTTGCCCACTCATCTACTCTCTCACTCATTCACTCACCCACCCATCCAACTGCCCACCTACCCACTCATTCACCATCACCCATCCTCTTCTCCACTCATCCACTCACCCACCCATCCACCTGTCCACCTACCCACTCATACACCCACCCACCCATCCTCTTCTCCACTCATCCACTCACCCACTCATCCACCTGCCCACTCATCCACTCACCCACCCATCCACCTGCCCACCTACCCACTCATTCACCACCCACCCATCCTCTTCTCCACTCATCCACTCACCCACCCATCCACCTGTCCACCTACCCACTCATACACCCACCCACCCATCCACATACCCACCCACTCATCCACCACCCACCCATCCTCTTCTCCACCCATCCACCTGCCCATCCATCCACCTGCTCAGCCACCCACTCATCCACTCACCCACCCATCCACCTGTCCACTCATCTACTCATCCACTCATCCACCCAACCACCTGCCTCCCTGCCCACTCATCCATCCACCCACCCATCCCCTGCGCATCCACCACCTACCCACCCATCTGCTCATCCACCCATCTATCCATCCACACACTCATTCAGTCATCTACCCACCCTTCTATCCATCTACTTAACCATTCATCCTCCCACTCATCAATCCATTTAAACATCCACCCACACTTCCACCCACCTGTCCATCTATCCATCCATCCACCCACACATTCACCCATCCCACTCATCCACACATCCACTCGTCTTCTCATTCACCTGCCATTTATCCACCCATCCATCTGCCCATCCATCCACTCACCCACACATCCACCCATCTATTCAAGAACCCACCCATCCACCCACCTACCCACCCACCCACCCAACCACTCACTCACCCACCCACTCACTCCCCCACCCATCCACCCATCTATTCATCCACCACCCATCTGTCCATTCATTCATCTATCCATTTACCACCTACTCAATCACCCACCTACGCAGAAACTTCTACCAAGCCATAGAATCTTTGGTTTACCTGTGACACACCCACACATGTCCTCTTTCCAGGGGAATAGGTAGTTAAAAAATTCTGTCTGCAATGTGAAGAGGACAGGAGGAAAGAGAGAGCTGCCCTCCCAGCTCACCCTTTGAGGAATGCGGAAGGATCAGTTCTTTCAGGAGCTGGAGGTGCCCATTCCTCTCATGCATAGGAATTAGAATCAGAATCAGGAAGGGTGTATCTATTTATAACACAAAGAAGTTAGGAGTGGTGCAAATGGGCATTGAAGGCCACAGGGGTCTGCCTCCTGACCCTTGATGAACACTCAGAGTCCCCAGGTTTGTAATAGACCTGGCGGTCTTTGTGTCTAATTAGATGCATACAAGAATTGACATAACCTTTGACATCCACATAATGGATGCAATGATGTTCCTTGTTCTCTCCACCCATGAGGTTAAATGGAGTTTTTAAATAAATACATAAATACTAACCCGTGGTTGAGGCCCATTTTCTCCCTGGATCTCCTGAGCTGTGGCATAGATCTGGCTACTGATATTAAAGCAGGAAGCCATAGCCTGAGCATCTCGCAGCTGGTGATGGAACACCATACCAGGCTCTTCTGAGGCTCCCGCACGGAGACTGGGCCCCCAAAAGGCAGGACGCCCTAGTTGGTCTCGGACATCAACCTAAGTTGTTACGCATTGTAACGACAGCTCCTGGTCACTTCTGGGGCTGGCGGCGGGAGCATAATTTAATTGCTTTTCCTTCCTCCCTCAGGTCTGCATATTATATTATATTGAAAAGTAATTATGCAGTGAAAGTAAAATGTCAGCCGGCGCTGTCTGGGAAGCAGCGGCACAGATGTGAATTATTCTCTTCCTCGCGTCTTGCAGACATCTCTATACCTCTCTCGGTCACATACCACGGTGTGTGCTCATGGGCTGGAGTATTTATGCACACAAGATGAGATTTGCTGGTTTTTTTATTTTTTTATTTTTTTCCCTTTTCCCCTTGCAGCATCTAGATCCCAAGCTGAGTTGCCTCGTTGGCAATGATTGATTACCCAATATCTAATTAAACCTGATCCAATCACTTATTATGCAGAGTGGAACAAACAAACTGAAGGCGGCTGTCAGCGCCGTGATTGATGATGTGGCCAGCCCGGCTTTTGTGGCTCCTCATGTCCCGACGCTTGTTACAACCAGGCAAAGCCGCGCCGGACCAAGCGCCTGTCACTCCCCGCCGCCCGCCGCTCCCACCACCCTCGCCACCCTTCTCTTCCTCCAAGTGAACTTTTAGAGGAAAAGTAAACGGAGTGGGAAAGGGAAAACAGGGTTATTGAGGACCGATGAGATTCCATCTAGATTGTTCCAATAATGAGATCAAAGTCTTCCTCCATAGAGTCCTGAAGCGTCAGGGGGTAGACGGCAGGGTCTCGAGAGAGGTGGGTGTGGAGGAGGTGGGTGTGCGTGTGTACGACGCTGGGTGGGGGCATCTTTGGCCATGCGTGTGAGTTTGTCTGCTGTGATGCTGTGTGTGTGCACCATTGCACTGTGTGTGTGCACCAGAGAGCTGCCTGAGACCCGAGCCACAGCAGTGGATGCACCTTGGGGAGAATGACAGACAGGACACTGGCGCAAACCTAACAGGGCAATGATTTTTTCTCCACCGTCTGCCAGGCAGGATTCTCTTAGCAGCTCTCATTTATAAATTTTTCAGCTTTAATGTTTTAATTATTTAAAATGCAAATAGGTTCAAGGAGAAAGCAGCAGAAAATACAAATTCCCTCAACAAATTCCTTGTGCAGGGGCTGCAGGGCTGCAGGTGCAGGCGCTGTCCCACGACGAGGGGCTGTGTCCTGAGAGCTGGGGTGCTCCTGAGCTCGGGGGCCAGGTCCTCTCAGAAGGTGATCGGCTTGGATGGGACGAGGCAGGTCTGATGTAGACGACAGAGGACAAGGGCCCTGTAATAAACACACCTGCAGTTGGGTGACTGAGCATATGTGGAATACATGCCATGGGGAAAGCCGGCAGCATCGTGGAGCGTCAATGCTCAGCAGACCTGGCTGTGCTCCCATCCATACTCTCTACAGACCTGTGCACGGCTCACTCGCCACCCACCGCCCTGCACCCCCAGATGGCCAAACCTCCGCCGGCAGACAGAGCTTCCTCTCCTTTCTCTTTTTCTCTGAGGCAGTGATTCCACAGGGAAGGGTAACCACCCAGTCCCTCTCCCATGACGACTCACAGACACCAGTGCCTCAGGTTTGCATCCCAGTAGATGAAAAACAACAGCACAGGCTGGACACGGTGGCTCACGCCTGTAATCCCAGCACTTTGGGAGGCTCCCAGTAGATGAAAAACAACAGCACAGGCTGGACACGGTGGCTCACGCCTGTAATCCCAGCACTTTGGGAGGCTCCCAGTAGATGAAAAACAACAGCACAGGCTGGACACGGTGGCTCACGCCTGTAATCCCAGCAGTTTGGGAGGCCGAGGTGGGCGGATCACCTGAGGTCAGGAGTTCGAGACCAGCCTGGCCAACATGGTGAAACCCTGTCTCTACTAAAAATACAAAATTACTGGGCATGGGGGGGCATGCCTGTAATCCCAGCTACTTGGGAGGCTGAGGCAGGAGAATCACTTGAACCTGGGAGGTGGAGGCTGCAGTGAGCCGAGATGGCGCCGTTGCACTCCAGCCTGGGGGACTGAGCAAGACTCTGTCTCAAACAACAACAACAGCAAAACCAGCAGAGCCTCAGGGACCACAGGAGGGGGGAGGCCTGAGGCCTGTCATTTCAGGAAACACCTGATCATTGGCGGTGGGGCCTCGAGCTACACATGTGAGACTGAAATGTGGACCTGAGAGGCGTGAGGGTCAGCAGTGTAGGGACTGTCATGGGGCCGGAGACTCCAACAGATGCCGGCGCAGGGGGTCAGCACCCAGTAGGGGAGCCTCCTGTTGGTGGCCCCTGCTGTTCCTGGCTCTGTGCTCATCCCACCCTCAGATGCCCCTGGAGGGGTGAAGGAGCTGGCAGGGTGCACACACTCAGCCAGGCCATGGTGGGTTCTGCTCCCATGCTGTATGCTTCCTTGGCTGTCTGGGAGACTCTGGAGAAGGAAGTGCATACGGGACTGGCCCCTGAAGAATGGGGGCTTCAACAAATAAGGACAGGTGGCTGTGGGCCTCAAGTCCTCCGTCCCTGGTGCCTCCTGACTCTGTCCCAGGGCCCTGGAAGGGCTGGGGACTCCCAGGGCACAGGCAGCATCCATGGGCAGAGGCTCCTCTGTCCTCTCTCATGAGCTTCAGGGACCATCTTCTCTTGTACCTGATAGCGTGAAAATGCAAAAGCAAATTGCAGGTGTGTGCATTTCTTCTGGGGAGGCCTAGACTTGGCTCAGATTTACAAGTTTGTGAAGAGAAAGAAGAAAGAAAGAGAGAGAGATGAGAGCCATGTCTTCTGTTTTCTGTGAGCTCTGTCCATTACTGTGCAGCCTAAAAGCACCCCCATTAGGGAGCTGCCCCTCCACGCCTCCCTCTGTGTTAAAGCCAGAGGTTTATCCAGGGCATTCAGCAGTCCACCCCTAGCATGGAGAGGAGCGGGCCTACAGGCACCAGCTTCTCCACGCTGTTCCAAGAAATGGAAAAGATACGGGATTTGGAGGCTAAGACCCAGATTCACATCCTGACTTCCTGAATGTGGGAAATTCAGCAAATCTCCCAGAGTCAAAGTTCTTCATTTGTAAAATGGGCAAATTTAACCCAGCTTTGAGCAAAGAGAAAGTGATAGAAATAGGAATCCTTGTCACCTGGGAGCGTTCCTGAAGTTGGATGAAGGGGTTTACCTGTGGGAGGGTGTGATGGGAGGGAGGGAAGGGCCACTGGCCCCCTTCCCGCAGAGCGCCGGAGCCCTTCTGTCCTGGCCACGTGGCAGCACCCACGGGGGGACACACATGCGGCTGATATACATTTAACGGTCCAGTGCCTGTTATAAAAGCTTTTGCACACTAAGAATGAACTTCTATGCATCATTGGGGTTCCAAGGTATGCTGGATAGAAGAAAGATGCAAAATACCAAAAATGTTCCATTTTTCTGATTTTTCCCATAGTTTAGACGTGGATTTTCTTTATGCCAGCCCCAGTGTAAGGTTTTCTCACCTCCAGCATCTCAGATGCAAATGCCTCTTCTCCCTCCACCTTCCACCCTAAGCCTCTCTCCCTGACCCGAGACCACTTTTCCAGTTTGACTTGAAACTCCAGATGTGGGTTGGACATAGGCTGTTTAAGTGGTATAAGCTGCCTGCTTTTCAGAACTTGCTAATGGTTGAACTTAATTGATTGGCAAATTTAATTTGAATTAGAAATATACTCTGCCCTGGGCCAGGCACTGTGGCTCATGCCTGTAATCCCAGCACTTCAGGAGGCTCAGGTGGGTGGATCACGGGGTCAGGAGTTCAAGACCAACCTGACCAACATGGTGAAACCCTGTCTCTACTAAAAATACAAAAAATTATCACAGCATGGTGGCATGCGCCTGTAGTCCCAGCTATTCTGGAGGCTGAGGCAGGAGAATCGCTTGAACCTGGGAGGCGGAGATTGCGGTGAGCCGAGATTGTGCCGCTGCACTCCAGCCTGGGCTACAGCGCAAGACTCCATCTCAAAAAAAGAAAAGAAAAGAAATACAGTCTGCCCTGGTCACTTGATCAACACAGCCATTTCATCAACTTTTCAATGAGGACAGTGCACATTATAAATGGCGGAAGATAACTCAGGGCTGGTGCCCCCGATGCTTCGTTCTGCATCATTATTTCCTTTCTGCTACATGCTCTCTCTGCAGGAGGCTGTGGGACAGGAGAGAGCCATGTGCCTTCGGAACCCTTAGATACAGGTCAATGGTAAAGCAGGGCGAGGACCTAGGAGAAAACTGTGGGGCTGATGAGCCTTGGAAGAAGGCTTTAGCGGCTTTGGTGCTAAAATATTCTCTTTTAAAGAGCAGGGGAAAATTGTCTCTGTGAACTGACCCAAGCTGGTTTGCATTTGTGTGAGCGTCAGGTCCTGAAGGAAACTGGTCCTCATCATAAATCTGGTTCAATTTTCTTTAACTTTCACTGTGTGCATCCTTCCTCCTTTCTGAGCAAGGGGTTTCTTAGTCCATAATCACCACATTAAGATAGAAACACAGTGGCAAAGTGGCAACTTCAGACTCTGTGGAAATGGGCATTTTAAAAAGAAGTGATAGAAATGGGAAGCCTTGTCACCTGGGAGCGTTCCTGAGGTTGGATGAAGGGGTTTACCTGTGGGAGGGTGTGATGGGAGGGAGGGCAGGGCCACTGACCCCCTCCCTGCTGACCCCCGGAGCTCAGGAGCCCCGGAGCCCCTCTGTCCTAGCCATTTGGCAGCACCCACAGAGGGACACACATGCAGCTGACATACATTTAATGGTCCTAATGGGTTTGAGCAGGAGTCAGGGTATTATCAAAGGAAGTTTATGTATTAGTGTGCCTTGTCTTTGAGTCAGAACTCTGGAAAATATGGATTTGTAGAGCAGATGGAGATCAGGTAGTTATTGGCTGTAGTAAACACAGATCATTGTTTACAGTAAACATGCTTTGTCCATCAGAGATAGACTGGATAATGAAAATGTGGCACATATACACCATGAACTACTATACAGCCATAAAAAGGAGTGAGATCCTGCCCTTTGCAGGGACATGGACAGAGCTGGAAGCTGTTATCCTCAGCAAACTAATGCAGGAACAGAAAACCACATTTAAGAACCACATGTTCTCACTTAAAAATGAGAGCTGAACGATAAGAACATACGGACACGTGGAGGTGGAAGCAACACATATTGGGGCCTGTGGGGGCCGGGGGGAAGGAGAGGATCAGGAAGAATAGCTAATGGATGCTGGGCTTAATACCTAGGCGATAGGATGGTCTGTGCAGAAAACCACCATGCCACACATTTACCTATGTAACAAACCTGCACATCCTGCACGCGAACCCCAGAACTTAAAAGCTGAAGGAAAAATTAAAAAGAACATATTTTGTCCTAGTGTGCGCTGTAATCTCAGCTACTCTGGAGGCTGAGGAGTGAGGGCTATTTGAGCCCAGGAGGTCCAGTCCAGCCTGAGCAACATGGTAGGACCCCAATCTCTCTCCCTCTCTCTCTCCCTCTCTCTCTCTCTGTCTCTCTCTCCAAGAAGAAGAAGAAGGAAGAGGAGGAGGAGGAGGAGGAAGAGAAGGAGTTGAAGTTTTGAAACCAGACTTGAACTCCACAGAAAGATTTTTGAGTCCAATTCACTGAATGGGCTTCAGAATCATACAGAAATATTGACTTTTGATATCCACCCATTACTATTTTACCAGATATAGAATTCATGATGAAACATCTGCCAAGCAAGTATTTTAATCCTGTTAAGTTGGTAGAAAGATGAAAAAAAAATCTACTGGAAACCAAATCTGGTTTTTCACAGCAATGAAAATCAGTGTTTTACATAAGGGCACAGTGAGTCCTGCCCCCCGGATAAAGCCAAATTCAGCCCAGAAAGGTTATCTCAGGCGGGCACTTATGGTGCTTTTCTCTAAATTTTCACTTCAATTAATCTCTAGAAATTCGGTGTCTGATCCCCATGACAGAAGCCTCTGGCTTCTTCAGAGTGACTGCCGAGGAAAAATTATCTGACACATATCAAACACGCAAGAAACCACACTGGACAGCATTAATCAAAACTTTCTCATTTCCCGAAGAATTAAGCATTAAATAATTAATCCCAGCACTACAGGCAGCTGTAAAAGAGGCCTCATGCCTCCCTGCTGGTAGGAATTTGTCCTTGTCTAAAAGACTAGATTGATATATTTATTATTTATCAGATGAATCATGGCCAGGAACATTATAGATTGGCAGCCCAGTCCAGCCGGGGATGGCGTCTGGCCCTTATCAGAGCAGGGAGGCTCCCACTGACACCGCATGCAGAAGGTGGAGGGAGCAGCTGCCCTCCAGCCTTTCCTGCAAAGGAAAAGGTGTTTAAAACATTATTTTAAAAAGAGAGCGAGAGAAAAAAGGAAAGTTGAAGAAGAGAGCTGATGAGGAAGATACCATTGACCTGGGGCCGGAGGAAAGGCCCAGAGGTTGCGGGAGAGCCGTGGGCCGTGGGCCGGAATTTCAAGGGACGCTATGAAGCCAAGATCATGAGCTGTGAGTCCGAGCTCCAGCGGCACCACGCGCATGTCAATCAACACTGCCTTCTTGACTTGGAACCCTTCACATCCCCTAACCTCATCCTTCAGTGGCCCCGACCACCACTCCCTGCAGGCAGCTGCTGTCTCATTTTTGGCTGATCTTTTTTTGCAAGGCTGGGTTGCCACACAGCTGTCCTGGCTGTCCTGGGGGCTGAGCGCATCTGACTGAAGACAGGAGAGAGCAGACGTCAGGGAAGAGCCCTTCTCCATGCCTGTGAATTGTGGTGGCTCTTATTTCATTGTTGAGATGCTTATTTCATCAGAACAAGGGTTTTCTAATTAAGCAAATCCAAATGTCCAGGATTTCTACTCAGATTTGAACAGCAAGAACAGTTCATGGAGGTAGAGAATAGCACCCAAGCAGAGAAGGGCGTGAAACCTTTCAACCTCATGATTGATTCACAGACATTTTAAGGAAAAAGGGGTTCGCTTGGGTAAATAAATTCGGGAAACTCTGGGTAAATTGGCTTAAATGGGCTGCCTTTCTGCAGGACTGCTCAGAGCCTTCTTAAGGCTGGATGGTTTTGTGGGACCCTGGACGGCTTTACGTAAGCAATGCTTCCCCGCTGGGGCCCAAGAACACACGTTCAGACCCCGGCCTGGAGACTTCAATCCCTCAAACATGGCAGCCTCTCCAACCTCCCCCTCCAACCCCAGCCACCTTCTGGCGCAGGGTCTGAGTGAGGCAGGTCAGAGACTGGGAAGAGGCCAGGACGGTCTGACCACACCCTCTGTCCACTTAAGGATGCTGTCATTCTGGAAAGGCAGTTGATTCACTTGTTAGTAGTGAGGAGGCCAGTCTGGAGGGGTCGAAGGACACACACTTTGGTTGACAGAAGGCGGCTCTCCCAGCCCTTCACACAGTCCCTGGGGCAACTCCACGAGTCCGAGATGGAAAACTCTCCATTTTACTTTCCTTAGTAAAACTTACCAAGGAATGTTATTGATACGTATAAATATATTTATGTACTAAATAACTATACATGTTTATTGAAAATGATTATGTGAACAATTCATGCAGAATAAACTTTATTTTCTTAGAATAAAATCGACTGACCTTGAATTACTCAAATAGTGGCTTCAGGTTTGCTGTGTGAATGTGGATCTCACCCCCAGCCTCTTCCAGGACTCCCTCCCTTGACCACCTCCCTCCCCTGACCACTCCCCTCCCCTGACCAGCTCTCCTCCCCTCACCACCTCCCTCCCCTCACCACTCCCCTGCCCTGACCACCTCCCTCCCCTCACCACCTCCCTCCCCTCACCACCTCCCTCCCCTCACCACCTCCCTCCCCTCACCACCTCCCTCCCCTCACCACTCTCCTGCAGGCACAGGTCTGCCCACCATGAGTCCGTGATAGCAGCCACAAGCCAGTTACAGCGTTGGACCCATGCCCCCCTTCTGTTCTGCTAACGGTCAACACTGGGCCAACCGTGGAAGACTCCAAGCCGCCCATTCCTGGGGTCAGAAGCATGCAGGTCGTCCTTTTGCAAACACAAAAGCTGAAACAGAGATGCCTTCTCAGGGAAGAATTCCTGCGTTTAGGAAGGGAAATTGTTCCCTGCAGCTGCACCTAGCAGGCTTAGGCTTCCAGGGTTCTCTCTGGGTTTAATAAGCATCACCATTTTCCTAAGGTGCTGTTTGGTTGCCAAATTCAGATAAAATGTTTTGTTTTACAGATAGAAAATCCAAGATGCTAACAGGTTTAAGTGATGTTTTCATCGCCACACCTTTTCCATACATAATTTAACTACAATTTCACCCTTTCTTTCAGTAATAACTTAATTGGTACGATATAAATGACATCAGATTAAAAAATGTATTAAGAGTCCACTCATTTCTCTCAGGAATGCGATAAATGATCATCAGTGGATTTAGAGAGGGTTTGTGCGGAGTATGAATAATTTAATTTCCATTGCTCGACAAATTTGCAAATGTTTTTAAGCCATCTAATTTTTTTCCTTTTAGTTTGACTAACTAGAAGTTGTTTTCATTATTTCCAATATCACATATGTATTCTGCTCACAGGTGTGTGCGGCCCTGCATGTAGATCTGCCTGCCGCCGATCCTCCGGACTGCACACAGGTGGTGCAGGCAGGTGAGCAGCTGTGAGCTGTGCTGCAGGGGTCAGTGCTGCCTGTGACCGCAGGGCACCCCAGGTGACGACGGCCAGCCCTGACCCTGGGAAGAGCGGCCAGGAGGAACAGGTATTTCTCAAACAAGAACGGATAGAGGAAGCTGCACCAGGTAGGAGGAGCCTCCTGAGCAGAAACAGAGAGGCCTGGAGGAGCCGCCTGCGGGCTGGGGTGGCCACACAGAAAAGCAGAGGAGGACCTGGAGGCTGCAGCACTAGAGCCCTTTACAAACCTGACTTGGCTGCAGTGAGATGTGTGAAGGCAGAATGCGACAGTCCGAAATGATGAACATGATGGACAGTAACTATGCAGTGTAGTAACAAACTCTAAATCTATTGAAAAATTCAGGGGAATTCCCATGTTTTTGCATGGAATTGGGTTTTGAATGAACCCAATGAAGACACTGAAATTCTTAAAATAAATGAACAAGCATAGAACAGGCTGGGGTGGGCATGGGAAGAGCTGTGTCCTCTGCCTGGAGACATAGCGGCTGTCCCTGAGCCCCACCCTGCCTCTGCCTGCCCTCACCTGCTGTCCTTCCTCCAGGAATGCCCTGTGTCTCTTCTTTACCAAGATTCTGCTTACATCCCTGCTATGGTCTGAATGTCTGTGTTCCCCACCAAATCCCTATTTTTGAAAGCTCACCCTCAAGGTGGTAGCATCAAGAGGTGGGACTTTGGGAGGGAGGAGATCAGGCAATGATGGTGGTGTGCTCAAGATGGGGCAGTGTCCGACAGGGAGAGCTGACTGTGTCTCCCACTGTTTCCATCACATGAAGACACAGCAAGAAGGCAGCCCTCAGCGCCAGGGGGCCTCCCCAGAGCCCACCACTGTGCCCACACCCTGATCCTGGACGTCCAGCTCTGGAACTGTGGGAATAAATGTCTGCTGTTGGAGCCCCCAGCCTGTCATGAAGCCCAGCCTAAGGTAAACCCCCTTCCTTGGGAAACTCCTCCTCAATCTCTCTGCAGGTTGCTTCTTGGTGAGACTCCCTTGCCTGCTCGGCCACCCTGTCCACCCACCACTGGTCTACCACATCTCACTGTCTACAGCTCTGTGTAACCAGCTCTCCGCAACCAGCTCTGTGTAACCAGCTCTCTCTCTCTGTAACTAGCTCCCTGTAACCAGCTCTCTGCACACTCAGAGCAGTTCCTGACTCAGAGCCCACCCAGCCTGGGCACAGGAGGGGCCGCGTGGGCTGAGCCTGCTGAGGGCACCTGTGTGGATTCAGGGACCATGCTGTTCTCTTGATGTCTCCCTTTATTCAGAGAATCTGAAGTGGTTAGTTGGATGGTAAGGCCGGTTCTCTCTAGAGAAGCCTCTTTCTGAAGAACTCACACCACCATCATCCTGCCTTTAAAACAAAGCCAGCCCCACCCACCACCAGCTGTGTGGGCCGGGACAAAAGGGACTAGAGGCTGGGCGACAGGCTCCCATAGAAACTCAAGTCAGATCCACACTCCAAACAATTAGCTCTCCAGAGAACCACTGGAATTTGTATAAGGAGTATAAGGAGAGGAATTAAAATAAAAATAAATTAAATACATTGGTATAATTCATAATTTTTTGGTAAATATAAATAATCAACTCAAGATGAAGAAATTTTGAGGTTATCAGTAATAACCAATGGAACTAAAAAAAGTCAAAATTTTTTCCCATAACTGTTTCTAGGGCAAGAGGATTTATAGGCAAATTTCATCAAGATTTCAAGAAACGTTTTATTCCAATACCATATGAATTACAAGAAAGTTAAAACAAGACCACAGAAAAGCTACTCAATTCAAATCTTAAAAATAGCAAAAATCTGGATATGAATAACCTGACAAAAAAGACAGAGTGTGAGAAACACAGCTTGGGCTCATGTACAGTTGTCTGTGTAATCCCTGAGCAGCAATTTTTACATGTCTGGGGATTTTGCAAGATGGTTGTTGTATTAGTCCATTCTCATATGGCCATAAAGGCATACCTAAGGCTGGGTAATTTATGAAGAAAAGAGGTTTAATTGACTCACAGTTCTGCAGGCTGTACAGGAAGCATGGCTGGGAGGCCTCAGGAAAGTTACAGTCATGGTGGAAGGTGAAGAGGAAGCGAACAGGTCTTACCATGGTGGCAGGAGAGAAAGACAGAGCAAAGGGGAAAGAGCTCCACACTTGTAAACCACCAGATCTCATGAGAACTCACTCATTATCATGAGAACAGCAAGGGGGAAACCCGCCCCATGATACAATCACCTCCCACCAGGTCCCTCCCCCAGCACTGGGAATTACAATTCAACATGAGATTTGGGTGGGGACACAGAGCCAAACCATATCAGTTGTTAAAAGTAGCCATTATTTAAAAATGGTTAAAATAAACCCATATTAGTTATTAAAAATAGCCATTATTTAAAAATTTACTAATGGCTATTGTTAAAAACAGCCATTTTGAAATCCATTATGACATTACTATATAAATTTAAAATTAATAAATTGTATTTTTAAAGGCAATGCTTACTAAAGAAGCTTCCCGTTTTACCCTCTGCACGCCTCTACTCCCGCGCCTGTGCGGTGGAAATGCACTGAGGACGGCCGCCATGCTCCTCCTCGCCCGACGCTCCCGGAAGTCCCCCTGGCAGCCTGAGGTCAGCATCCCCGCGGGAATATTTACACCATGGAGGCTGGCAAATGCTGCCCACCGGGACTTGCTTCGTTGTTTGGTTTTGTTGACTGTCTAAACTTACAGAAGTAATGGAGGACAAAATGTAAAATACGAAATCAAATGTAAAGGTGGCTCATGTCTTTAGTCATGTTATTGTAATGAGCACAATGAACTGAGAAAAAAGTCTCCCTGTGTTGGAAAAAATTCTCCCCTGTATTGGAAAACTATTATGCAGTTCAGCAAAGAAGCCCTCACATCACGGACAAATGAGTCAAATTCCGACTGTGTTCTTCTCGTCAAACTTTTGTGTCACTAACATAAATCAAAATATCAACCAACCTTCATCTCATTCATATTGAAAGTGATTGTCAATTGCAGCCAGAGGTTGGCTACAGAGTCAGGAGTTCAGCAAATTCAATAAAACATTCTGAGGATCAATTGCTTCTGTGACATTTACAATAAAGAGTATTGTATATTGTATTATTATTTGTTGATTATGTGCCAAACATCCCTTATATCAGTAGAACTTATTTTTTAAAAATATGTAAGCATATGTGTGCATATAATTTTTTCAGAGCGCTAGATATTTACCAGCACTCCCCTGCATAAAATACTAATGAATCAGACTTCACAATTCATTAAAAGTCAAATCTACCAATATCAAAATTGATTTATCAAAAAAGTAGGGTGGCTTACCTTAACAATGTATCTATTAATATAGTATATGGCATTAATAGTTTATTAGAAAGCCGTGTAGCCAGATAAATAGATGTTACAAAGGCAAGCCCATTAATGTCTTCATATGTAAGAATTATGTATCATAATTATAATATATATTCAACTAGCATATATCATGAATCTACATATTCATAGCATATATCATGAATTTAGCATATTCAAAAATCTACTAAAGAGTATGTACTTAACCTGGTAGGGAATATTTGCCCCAGCCCACCAATCAACATCATCTAATAGCAGAACACCCGAGGTATCCTCACTAAAATCCAAGGACTCCAGGCACTTTCCAACATTCCGCTCCGGCACAGCTGTGTTAAGGGGTAGGACTCCCCTAGATTGGAGTTCAGCTTCTACCTTTGCCTCCGCCTGCCCTGTGGTTGGGGCAAGCTTTGGTTTGCTTGTTTTAGGAGTCTCTGAGGATTAAATCAGTTGACGTATGTGAAGTATTCCTTGCGGCCTCTTCTGTACTGTAAGAGCTAAATACATTATGGACAGTGCAATTCTGTGAGCCAGAAATAATTGGCAAAGTGACTGGGAAGCAGGAAATAAAATTGCCATTATTTGCTGATCATGTGATTTTTGCGGCTGGGCTACATCAAAGAATCACCTAAAAACAAATGAAATAGCAGAAGGTTGGGTGGAGACACACACACACTGTCACCAGATCAGAGGCTTTTATGTCATACTGCAATTGACATTTATAATCTATGATGGGAAAGTGAACATTCAGTTCATAAAATAGAACAATTAAGAAATGAGTAGGACCCATCTGAAGTATTGTTATAATTTGAAAAATATAGAAGAGTTTGAGTCAAAGGTGAAATTCAAAATATGAAAGTTGTTTTTGTTTAACAAATGAACATGGGAACCATTTTGGAGGTCTATGTGACAAAATGTTTCTAAAAATGTGTCTGAAATAACAAAATTATTGCAAATAGTTCTCCCTCCTTCCCTGCTTCCCTGCCTTCCCCATTTTATTTTATTTTATTTTATTTTATTTTATTTTATTTTATTTTATTTTATTTTATTTTATTTTTGAGACTGAGTTTTGCTCCTGTTGCCCAGGATGGAGTGCAGTGGCACCATCTCTGCTCACTGCAACCTCCACCTCCTGGGTTCAAGTGATTCTCCTGCCTCAGCCTCCTGGGTAGCTGGGATTACAGGCACATGCCACCACACCCAATTAAATTTTGCATTTTTAGTAGAGACAGGCTTTCAACGTGGGTTGGCCAGGCTGGTCTCAAACTGCTGACCTCAGGTGATCCACCCGCCTCAGCCTCCCAAAGTTCTGGGATTACAAGAGTGAGCCACTGTGCCCGGCCTTGCCTTCCCCTTTTACCTTCAATTTTCTTTTCTTTTCTTTTTTTTTTTTTTTTTTGCTTTTTTCATTTTTGTCTTTATAAAGAAAATTTATTTAATCTAGAAGATTGTAAAACATGTAAGGTTACAGTCATTATTTGGCTTTCATGCTAAAATATGCAAATGAAAAAACAGATACACACATTTGAATATGAAGATTAGCATTTAATACATGGCAAATACGTAGGGCATTAGTAAGTATGATAACAAGATAGTTTAAACGCTATATGTAATAAAAATGAAAACACATGACATACAAGAAAAAAATGGGGTCACCAATCTCTGGAAGCAAAAGGATTTTCCCAATATGTCAGTTTTTGAGGCAGTGTGCAAATGCACATTTATACCTTGGACCACATAAATGATGAACAGGCTTGCATTTAAAAAATAAAACTAAGTGGAAGACACACTGAGAAAATATTGCAACTGATAAGATTTTAAAATCTCTTATAAATTAAGTAAGATAAAATATTAAGACCTCAATGGAAGAGGAGTGAGGCGTGTGAACTGAGCCGAAGGCGGGGCAGGGCCAGGATAGTGGCGACCACAGGTTCACAAGTCCTAGCACTGATAAAAGGTCAACAATCAGGAAACAACGTTTTTTATCTATCCATTTCGTAATTTTATTAAAAATGAAAATACCAGTGGAGACCGAGTGTGCTAACATGACTACCTTCATTTGCTATCGTGCATGCATATTCACTGTGACAGTTTCATAATATGCATTAAGATAAACGCTGATCAGTGATGGGATGAATTCAAATTCATTGTAGAGATTTTTGTTGGGACAAAAGGTAACAAGAGGATACAAAAATAAACCACAAGTAAACTATTTATGTTTTTACTGGGTATTTCCACTTACATGTATGTGTGTATTATATTATTTTTTATATAGATATATATTTGTGTAGTCATATATTTATGTGTGCAGATATAAAGATATTTCTATAGCAGAGATTATATCAATATATAGTTTTTATCTTGCCTTTTTACTTAACACAAATCTTTACCATTTAAACCATGTCTTTCTTTTATTTCTTTAAAAAAAAAAAACAGGATACAAGTGCAGAACGTGCAGACTTATTAACAGGCATACGTGTACCATGGTGGTTTGCAGCACCTAGTGACCTGTCCTCTAAGTTTCCTCCCCTTAAACCCCACCCCCCAACAGACCCTGGTGTGTGTTGTTCCCCTCTCAGTGTCCATGTGTTCTCAGTGTTCAGCTCCCACTTATAAGTGAGAACATGCGGTGTTTGGTTTTCTGTTCCTGTGTTACTTTGGTGAGGATGATGGCTCCCAGCCTCATCCATGTCCCTGCAAAGGACATGATCTCATTCCTTTTTATGGCTGCATAGTATTCCATGGGGTATATGTACCACATTTTCTTTATCCAGCCTTTCATCAATGAGCATTTGGGTTGGTTCCATGTTTTTGCTCTTGTAAATAGTGCTGGAATACACATACATGTGCATGTGCAGGAGTCTTTAGAGTAGAATGATTTATATACCTTTTGGTATATACCCAGTAACGGGCTTGCTGGGTCAAATTATATTTCTGGTTCTAGATCCTTGAGGAATCGCCACACTGTCTTCCACCATGGTCGAACTAATTTACATTCCCACCGACAGTGTAAAAGGTTTCTATTTCTCCACAGCCTTGCCACCATCTATGGTTTCCTGACTTTGTAATAACTGTCATTCTGACTGGTGTGAGATGTGGACCATGTATTTAAATATCCTCAGAGATATGCCTTTAATGGCTTCATAATATTAATATCTAATTTTGGGCACATGTTTTATTTAATCCTCCCCTAACACTGTCTATTTAGTTCATTTTGGAGGTTTCACTGCTGCGGGTTGTTCTGCAGTGGACAGCTGTAAACAAATGCCCTTTAGTGCATCTGAGATCGCTGCCTGAGTATTATCTAGTGGCCCATTTCCACCACAGGGTCACTGCTCCCCGAGAGCTCCCTTGGGGACCAGAAGCCTCTGCCCTGAGCCAGCCCATTTCCACTCCGTGAGCCAGAAGACTGAGAACAGCCGGGTCCAAGCAGAGCCATGGCTGCCCATAACACGTGAGAGGCCCCTAACTTCCCTGTGGGCTGCCTTCCACCTCCCGTGCCGTGCTCATGCTGCATCCGGAAACTGCACTTTGCAAGTGTGGACGCTGGCTGTGGTGCTCCTGGAGGAATCACCTCCAGGGGACTGCAGTGGTCAGCTTCCTTTCCTCAGGAATGTGTCGCCTGCAAAGTGGCACGTAGATTCATGCATCTCACATGGTGAAAGGCGTTCTTACGCATTCCCGTTGGCTCCATTTGTCTTGGAAGTGTCCTTTCAAGACTCTGGTGACATTGGAAATTGTTCTGGCACTATAATTATTGGCTCTGTTAAATGTTCTAGTTGGATATTTGGTACCATGGATTTCACTCTATACACATGAAACCCGGAAGCTTTTTTTATTTCTACCTATCTAACTTAAGAAAGAACAAAAAAGACAAGAAACATAGCTGTACAAATTAAGATAATAAAATTAGCATTTCCATCCACATGAAGAAGTGGCGTTGTATAACCATCCTTTTGCTTTGATAATAAAAGTCTAATCTTATTTTGGTTTTAAGAAATAGGACATTCATCTTATTAAAAATAAATATTTTATACATGTTTTCATAATCGCCTTCATAGCAGATTGCTGTTGGAATCGTGCATATGCTTCTGTTTTTTCCATTTGGGTCTGGTTACGGAGTTTGATGATTTCTTCATTGAAGCTGTTTCAGCCCACTGAGCATTAATACTTTGAATTTGTATCATTAATTTCATACCTGACCCAGAGCTATGTTTTTATTACATTAAAGAGTGCTGGAGCAGATTGTGTTCATTTAGAAATAAGTATTAGAAAAAAAAATCCAACCAAGACTCTATTGAAGCTGTTTCTATTTTATCCATACCTGTTTCTCTGTAAAACTGGTTGGCAAAGGTCTTTTCTACTGTTTTCTATAAGGAGGGCAAAGAGGATTCCTGAGTCCCAGGTTGACCTGGGATGTCCTGGGATGACCTGGGTTATCTTGGGATGACCTGGGGTGACCTGAGATGTCCTGGGATGATCTGGGATGTCCTAGGATGTCCTGGGATGACCCGAACGTCCTGGCCCCTGTGGTTCAGATGCAGATCTTCACCAAACCCGTGCTGACTCCTCTGACTGCCCCTGCCCTTGGGGTCGGGGAAGGGAGGTTGCTGACTTGCAGGCTACCCCTCTCAAGGGGATCCCATGGCCGCTGCCTTGATGTGAACCTTCCCGCTCTTCAGATCCTGGGAGTGGCCCCACTGGTTTCGGAGTTCTTCTGTGCACAGCAGAGGTCAAAGGGAAAGACGTGTCTAGAGAAGAGGAGGTTGGCGCGGGCTGGTGGGGTGGGGAGGGTTCTGGCTGAAACCCACAATGGGCCGGACAGGGCCTGGGAAGCTTTGTTGTTCTTTTCTGGGTTTTTTTTTTTTATTTTTTAGCATCACTCCTACTAAATTTAATGCTTACAAGCAACCTAGTCCCTCGGGAACTTCCAATGTGAAGGCTTTCCACTGGTGTTGAACCTTGTGTGGGCTGGACCTGGGGAGTGCAATCACCAAAGCCACTCTGCCTGGACCCCCATCTCGGGAGAGAGAGAGAGAGAGAGATAGAGAGAAAGAGAGAGAGAAAGAGAAATACTTTATTTTACAAAACAGTTCAAAACCCTAAGCTTCTGGCCCATTCTGCCATTGTACAAACTACAAATGCTCACTCAGAAGCTGAGGGGCACCCTTGAGTAGCATGTCTAAAAAGTGAATAAAAATCCATATAAAACAAATACTCAAATAGTTTCCATAGGAACACAGATAAGTGTGACCCATATCCTAGTCTGCCACGTGGCTGATCCGCGCTGACCCTACTCTCACAAAGACATTTCAAAACTAGCATAATTGAGTTAAATGGTCCCCCCAAATCCCTTAATTCAAGCTAAACTTGCAGTTTAACAACTATAGGAGTGATATCTACACATTAATGCCACACCTTAACATGCCTAACACTACACATGAACACGTTTCTGGGTGCTGTTACATCCTGCTCTCTCCCAAGCACGAGACACAGGCAGGATGCTGACGTCCTGCTTCTCTGCTGTGGGCGGGAAGTCAAGACTCCGGATTTGCTGCAGGAGTTGCCGTGGGGATCCTGACTTCACGCAGGAGATGGCCGGCCTCTGGAAGTGCCTGGCCCGTTTATCCTTGAAATCTACCTGTGCAGGTGGTCCTTGCCTCAGCCCCTCAGGACAACACAGGTCTTTCCTAAGTCACAGGGAGACCATCAGATTGTCGTGTCCAAGCCCCCTGAAGTGGAACCCACAGTCTCCATTCAGTCTGACCTCAGTTTCCCTCCCCTCTGCAGGGCGATTGCTGCTGTGGACGCGGCTCTCGCACTCCTCCACTCTCTCCGCCTGCTCAGCGTCAGGGTGTCGGTGGGGAAACAGCAAGGGATAAGGGGACAGTAAAGGCCTTACTGGTGGTGCTGCTGTGGGAAGGGGCTGCGGGCAGCCTGTGTCCGACCAGGGCCTTGTGGTCCTGTGAGGGTTGCCTCGCTGACCACATGCCCACGGGCACATACAAAGATGCCAGGTTCCCCACGCCAGGAGTCCTGTAGCATCCACGCTCTCAGGCAGGATTTAAAACGCATTCCGGCTGCTCCCTTTCCCTGAAGTCTGCATGGTAGGCCCAGTGGTGCCCATGAGCCTCTTCTCCAGCAAGCTCCAGGCGCTCAAGCCGATGCCCACTCAGCCAGGCCCCTCACTGGGACACCACGTGATGCTTTCATGGAGAACATCTAGAACACAGGTGGAAAACTCGGTCCCCTGGGAGTCCTCACTGGAGGGACCCCCGCCCTTCGCATCTGAGATCTGGTGCAACGTCAGGTGTTTCCATTTGAGAGGTGTTGCCCGTCTCAGCCACAGAGCCACCCGGAGAGCAGGCTTTCCATCCATCTCTGTGCCGTGGAGTAGCTGTGGGGCTCATGCAATTTCTTCTCTTTTCAGGGGGATCTCACCTGCTCAAGGATTCGTTCCTGAGATGGTGCTTATTTTCCCTGCTCCCATCTGTCTTTGGAGTCAGCCCCTTTCCCAGTGCCAACCTTTCACCCAGGACTCAGTCACATCGTCATCCGAGACTCCCGACACCCCCTCCTGAGGGGCTGAGTGCGTTTCAGAGGGGGCAGATGTCAGCGCTGTCCCTCCTCCAGACGGCCCTCATACTGCAGAAGCCAGCTCCATTTCCAAAGGAGACACGTGGCGGGCTGGGTCCTTCCCTGCTGAGAGAACACCGTTCCATCAGCCCTTTTCTTTTCACACTAGGAAAGAAATGAGTTTGTAGGACGAGCACAGCCCCGGTGGGTTTGACGCTTTCCTTCCGTGAACAAGCATCAGAAAAACGCTTTCCTCGTTTGGACAATGCCAAGGGGAAGCAAAACCAGGCTGAAGACCTGCGCTCATGCCCACCTCAGTTCTGCCACTCGAGCTTCTAGCAGGTGGGCAAGGTCAGAGAAACTCGAGTGTCACTGCTTAAAGGCCGCATCACCCAAGGATGGTGAGGCCACCTGAGGGGCAGGGCAAGGGCACAGGAGCGGTGGGCTCAGGGCGGGAGGGATAAGCATGGGTCTGGCCACAGAGACGGCTTCACCTGCCACACACGGAGTCCTTTTGGTATTCAGCCATTCACAGGCCAGGGCCTTGCCTGGACATCCGCAGATCCACTGCTTGTGACAGGCAGGCCGGGTTCTGCAGTGGGCTCACTTTGCAGTAGGTCCTTATGGGCACTGGCCACAGGGTCCTTGGAGCCTGTCATTGACGCCTGTGGGCTCTGCCTTTGGACTTTCCAGGCTGCACCATTCTACGGCTCTGCAACTGGTGCAAAGCTGTTGGTGACATTCTTGGGCTCCGCCCTCGGACTCTTCAGGTGCCACCACTGCACAGCCCTGCAACCAGTGCAAAGTTATCCAAGTCTCATCTGAGCAACAATGACCAGTGGCTGCTGGTCCCAGTACCTGGGGCTGTGTGAGATCAAGTGAGAAAAGGGACTTCGAGGGCTCAGGTCAGCTCTTGTGAAAGGCCACACTCTTTCCATAGGCTCTGCTCCATACTCCAGGGTGTCCTTGAGTCCAGCTGCTTCCCCGTGAGCTGCCCCAAGGGCCCTGACCTCGGTCAGCACCTGCTGGCTGCCCTGTCTCTTCTCTCTGGCCATGCCAGCCTCCCTGGCTATCCGGGTGGTGCTGCCACACTGGGTCGACCAGCTGACTGCAGGTGCACCTGAGCAGTTCAGGTGTGTCCTGCCTGAACCTCAGGCTGACCTCAGACTTGGCTCTTTACAAAACTCCTTGGTTTTGAGCAGGAAGAGATTGAACTTCCTGGCAAAGTGCACCAGAAAGAGCAGCCCTTAGCCCAGGGAGGGGTGGGGGTGAGTGTGGTCACAGGTGACATTCTGGTCTTCCTGTGTCCTCGTTTCAAATGTCTTTTCAGCCCCAGAAATGCTGCCAGGGTCAACAAACTATAACTGGCAACACACATATTTCTGCATGCTTAGGCTTATGCACATTTCTGCACACACACATTCACTTCTGCACACTTAGGCACACACACTCCTGCACACCCTTACACATGCTCCTGGGCACTGAGAGTTATACATTCATGCGTGCCCTAGCACACTTGTATATCTTACACACTCACACACACACTAATGCTTATACCCAAGCTCACACACACTTACACACACGTTCACACACATCCACACATAAGCACACACTCACACACTCTCTCACGGGAGCACACACTTGCTCACTCTCTCGTGGGAGCACACACTTTTTCTGCCTCCTCTCCACTGACCTTTGCCAGGAGAAGCTGACATGTGCGGAGCTCCCTGCGTCACCCTGACGTGGTGATGTTCTATTACAGCAGGGCGAGGGCAAGGTGGCCACTGGGAGCCTAGATTCCTTGCCCGGCCTCTAGCCGAGGTGACCGTATCAAGCAGGAGGTCTACGAGGCCGCAGGTCCAGTGTACCACATGGCCTGTGGCTGCTTCTCCTTTTACCCCCACCACAGAAGCTTTATCTGGCCTTCTCTTTAATGTCAGTGATGATAAACTCGCAAATACCATAACTGACCACCCAAATGGCACACCTTCTACTCCCCAGAAATCCACCCACGAGCAAGGAGCTAGATGGGATGTGCTTGCAGCAGGGGCCAGGCTCGCTGCCACCCACAGCTGGACCCTTCGACAGGGACTGCCCTTCCATAAATTACCACCACCAAGAACTAGGCAGGAAAAGATGAAGACCTAAGCAAAGGGTCTTTCTCAGAAAAGTAAACGATGCGTAAGACCACAGATTGGGAGATACAGGAGTGTAGATGTTGTACCTGTAAAATGACGACCTGAAAATTTGTTAAGCAAATGTCAAATAGATGCATACAGGCGCCAGAGGGAGCACTTTGGGGTGTTCTATTTACAAATTTTTAATTACATTTTCTGTTAAAATTGGTTCTCCAAATAATTAAAAATAGCAGCCATTGCATTGGCATTGCTCTCCCGTGTCCCAGGTGGCCTTGCTGTGGAGCGCCTGGCCGTCCTGTGTGCCAGTGTCAAGCTTGTTAATTAGGCTGAGCGTGACGCGTGAGAACCTCAACCGGAATTGGCCCCCCCCGGGTTGTGGGGCAGGGAATGTCTCCAGCATAGTAGCTTGTTGGAGCAAGAGAGTATATTTATTGTTTTACAAGTTGGTGGAGTATATTGCTCATAATTTTCCCTTACGTAGAAGCCTTTAATATACCTGCATGTGGAAGTCTTCCATCTGCACAGCAGTAGGGCTCTTGCTACTCTAGGTAAGCCCTGGTTGAGGATTTCCACAGGGTAGATTTCAACCAGGACTGGGATGTTTGTCCACACGATGTGGTATTCACATAAGGCCCCAAGCTTCCTACAAATAGTGAATGCATCCCCTGATGAAGTGGGGTGGCTCCGCTTGGCTTGAAGTCTTCTGTCATGTTCACCTCTGCGTGCATCTGAGCCAAAACAGAGGTGCCAGCCATGCTAACAGAGCCTTCTGTTGCCTCCAAGAGCATCCCACAGAGTACAGAATTCTGCAGAACCTTTCATCTCCCGAGCCTTGGAGTATAGACAGTTCCATCCCAAGACAAGATTGCACATGAAAAATAAAGATCTCCAGGTTCCCTCATGGGGAATTCAAGGAAGGGTTGCTCTACAGCATCCGCAAAACCACCCTGACTCTGGAACATGAGCATCAGACCTTGTTTCCGAGCTGGGGTATATTGCTTGGAGGGGATCTGGATGCACAATTCCCCAGGGGGCTTCATGTCTCCATCCCCTTCCGGGCAGGTCCCACAGCCACGCTGCTGCCCGTGCAGGCTGCACTCACTGCTGGTGTATTGCAGGTGGACACGGCCTGAGCCTCGGAGTCTTCGACCATGTCTCCATGCTTTCTGGACACCCGAGAGGCAGGCCTCTTGTTCCTAGCACATTTCATGCTGGGAGAAGTTGGGGAGCGTAACTGCCTGCCACAGGAAGAGCAGACCCCAACTCTCACAGGCACCTCTCCAAGACCCGCAGCAGCTCTTCAGCCCATCATGGGCTCCTTCTCCCCCTGGGTGCCTCCTTACTGTCCCTCCTAAGCTGTAGCAGTCCCTCCCCGACCCCCACCAAGACATGATGATGTGTTCATCCACACTAGGTGAGGCAGAAGTTCTCTGGGGATGTTGGCATTTTATTGGCCACTGGGTTTTAACCAAGAAAACTGTGAGTCGTTTCTAGCAGGAAGGGTAGGCTGAGTTCAACGTCCTCCAGCGGCCTCCAGTCTTGGAATCCAGCTCTGGGGAACAGCTTCCTCCACCCGGAGAGACACTAGTTCATCAGGAGTCACAGTCATGGGCTGCCTGCTTGGGGCTGGCAGCGTAACAGGGCAGCTGGAGCAGGCGGGCGCCATGGAGAAACGAGGCCACCCAGCAGACACCTGTCGCTGTCATTCTACAGGAAAATGAGGGTGGAGGTCTGGGCTAGGCAGCAGAGGAGCTGGGAGGACCCCCCATGGGTGAGGGCTGTGCAGGCACCAGCCAGGAGCAGGGGGAGACAGAAGCACGTGTGGACCCAGCTTTGTCTGTAAGGTCAGGAAGTCACCAGTGCCCCCCAGAACCCCAGGGGTGCCCGCAGTGAGACTGATTCACCTGAGACCTCCTGGCTGAAAGTACCCCAGATGAATTTGGCCTCAGGCCTGTCTGATTCAAGTGTTCTCTGAAAATGGAACTGAGCCGTGTATATGGCAGTGGCCCACAGGCCCTGTTACGCCCACCCCCTCACACCAAGGGCCGAAGAGAAATCCAGGAACAGACGCTGCTTCTTTCTCATTAGGGCTGTGCAAACAATGCCCTCAGCACACGAGCCGCCCTCTCTCTGCCTTCGCCTTGATTAGGGGGCTCTGAGCATTGCCGAGACCCTGGGCCACCCCCGTTAAGTCTGTTGATGCCAATCCAGAGGACCCGGGACCCCAGGAGGACTTCGAAGGAGCTTGGCCCAGACAGAAGCTCAGCGCCCCAGGTGTGCACCTCTGCTCCTGGGGGCCTCCATCCTGCCCCTTCCCCATGCCCATTGTCACACACATCCACACACACATGCACACACCCAGAGACACACTCATACACACACATGCACACACACCTAGAGACACAGACACACAGAGACACATTCATGCACACGCACATAGAGACACATACGCACAAACACACGCATACAGATAGACAAAGACAAATCCACACATACCCATATGCATGCACATACAGAGACACATACATGCAGATATACAGAGACACATATGCACACACTCACACACACACATACAGAGACACGTACGCACACAGATACACACACATACAGAGACACATGCGCACACAGATATACAGACACACACACCCACACACATGCACATACAGAGACAAATGAGCAGACACCCAGAGACACACTCATACACACACACGCACACACATGCACACTCACCTAGAGACACATACACACAAACATCCACGCATAACAGATATACAAAGACAAATACACACATGCACATACAGACACACACACACAGATATACAGAGACAAGTACACACCCACACACATGCACATACACATACACACACAGATATACAGAGACAAATATACACATGCACATACAGAGACACATACACACAGATATACAGAGAAAAATACATACACATACACATACAGAGCCACACACACAATGTACACATCCACATACACAGAGACACACACACACGTCCACATGGTACACATCCACGCATGCGCACATATGGACACAGCCTCCAGGGCTCTGACCTCTGGGTGTGGGGCAAGTGATTTGAATTCCATGGGCTTCTGTTTCTTCACACATGTCAGGAAGCCTTTGGACAAGATTGTCTCTAAGGGGAACTGAGTTCTAAGACTTGTATTCAATTTCCCAGCTTGGTAAGGGAGCCACTGTAGGAATCACGACAGGGAACAGTTTCATGTTGATTAACCTCCCTGTCACCAACTCTTAATAGACGCTCACTCCACACACACACGCATGCACACACACACGTGCACACACACAGATGCATGTACACGTGCATACACACACATGTACGAATCACGACAGGGAACAGTTTCATGTTGATTAACCTCCCTGTCACCAACTCTTAATAGATGCTCACTCCACACACACACACATGCACACACAGAGATGCATGTACACGTGCATACACACACATGTAGGAATCACGGCAGGAAACAGTTTCATGTTGATTAACCTCCCTGTCACCAACTCTTAATAGACGCTCACTCCACACACACACGCACGCACACACACACGTGCACACACACAGATGCATGTACACGTGCATACACACACGTACGAATCACGACAGGTAACAGTTTCATGTTGATTAACCTCCCTGTCACCAACACTTAACAGACGCTCACTCCACACACACACACACACACACACATGCACACACAGAGATGCATGTACACGTGCATACACACACATGTAGGAATCACGGCAGGAAACAGTTTCATGTTGATTAACCTCCCTGTCACCAACTCTTAATAGACGCTCACTCCACACACACACACACACACGCACGCACGCACGCACACACACACGTGCACACACACAGATGCATGTACACGTGCATACACACACGTAGGAATCACGACAGGGAACAGTTTCATGTTGATTAACCTCCCTGTCACCAACTCTTAATAGACGCTCACTCCACACACACACGCACACACACAGATGCATGTACACGTGCATACACACACATGCGGGCAGAGGCAGGTGCCCCCACACCACACTGTGCCTGAGGGCAGACAGCCCACACAGCCGGGAGCCGTCACCCCAGGGGGCTCCAGCCAGCCTATTTCAGGAAGAGGTTTTTCCTGAATACCTGCTGTCTCTGGTGTGAACACTGAAAACACAAACATACCCCTGCACGTGCCCACCCACGCATGCACGCCCTCCATACGCACACATGTACACGCAGGTGCACACACATGTGCATGCACATATACTTCAGCATGTGGCTCAGAGTCTCTGTTACATAAAACTCATTTGTCACCACTCTTGAAATTACTTATCACCACATACAAATAAAGGTATAAATTGAATAACTTTACTTAAGAGAGCTCATTTAAAATTTATTTTTACAGAAATGGGTGTTATGTTTTTCAGAAATCAATACACTTCTCTGAGATCAAGGACTTTTTACAGACAAGTTTTTGGCCTGAAATTTCTTCAGAACTTCGTGCATAGAGACGTGAGTGCCACCTATAGAATGAAATTAGAGGCATGTATTTCCTCAGAGAGAGAATCGAGGAAAAGAAAAGTGAAAGAGAGAGAGGTGGAAGAGGAAGAGTAGGGGAAGAAGGTTAAAAGGGAAGCAGGCATTTCAATTTCCTGTTAAGGCAATTTTTGCCTGTATCATAAGGACTTTTTCCAGGAGGCTTTGCATTTTATTATATTTCTTAGTTCATATTACAAATTTAATTAAATTCAGTATATCAAAGATCTGAATAATCTTTAAAGAAAACGAGCGGTATAAATAAATACAATTTAATATAATTGTAAATCCTAGATAAAATAATTCTAAATATAAGATTTATTCAAAGAAGAGAAGGCCTTGCTTTAAATAATTGTATCTTAGTTTCAGCAAAAATGAAATTACATAAATAAAGAGTTTTGATAGTTTCAAATCTTCCTTACCCCCACAGTACAGTAAAACCAACAGAGAATTTCACCCAATTTGTTTTCTTTGATCTTCTTGGCTGCCTTTCAGCTAGAGCTGTGAAGACGGAAAGTGTTTTTCTTCTGACCATTTCACGAAAGCGGTCCCTCTCCTGTTTCCACTCTTCCCCTCCTGGTCTGGAGTTTTCCTTTTCATGTTGAAAAGTGTTTTAATTGCAGCAATGGGAGGGAATACGGAGCCCTTTATCTAAAGCCTTTCTCCTAGTTATGTATCTTTAAGTTGCAAATATATCTGGCTTGAAATTTAAATCATAATTGTACTTTCTATGGAAGATACTAAGATGAAAAGCAGAGGGCAGCCTACCACATACAAACGCCACTGTGCGCGCACACACACACACACACACACACACACACAAAGAGAGAAAAGAAAAAAAGGATGAGCAGGATAAAAACAGCTTGTGTCAGTCCCCAAAAAATTCATTTGTGATCACAAATGAAACATTTCCAATCCCATAATGGGTAGACTGCTTGGTTTAATACCAGCCATGCAAAGCAAGACCTCATGAAAAGGGGAGCTGCACGGAGGTCCCAGTTTTCCATTAAAATAATTTCAAAAAGCTTTTTTTCTCCCATTGAAAGAACCCATTTTGCAAGATGATTTAGCTGAAAATCTGCTGGGAGTAACCCTTGACATAAAGTCATATTGTGTTGGAGTTTAGTCCTAAATTCATACATCAATTATTTACTGTCAACGCCGATTGTATAAGTGTAGAAAATTACGACGAATGATATTTTCTCTCAGGCGGAAAAAATGTGATACAGCAGATACACCCCACCTAATGTGCCGCCCCGCTGTCCAGAGCCCAGAATTATTTATGCATTGGAAAACAGTGTGCCGGGGCCAAAGGGAAAAGACAGAAGGGAGAGAGAGCGACAGACACATTATTTTAAACCTTTCATAACACCCATAAATATTTCATAACAAATAAATAAAGAATGTCGGGCTTGTGTGGAGACAGCTGTAGCCGCACGGTTCAGCGCTCGCGGAGCTCTGGGGACCCCGCACTTACCCTCCGTTAAGCCCCTATTTCTTTTTAATCATCCACTTAGTGCATTGTGGGTAGAGGCTCTCCAGGTGAGCGCAGTGCTGAAGGTTACGCACGTGGAGGCCGCTTTTCATCTGACTTCAGGGTTTTTCCTTTCCTATTTTTTTTTTTAGAAAAATAGGAAAATGGGATCTTCCTCCTGTGTCCAGAGGTCTTATCAGAGGCCCTGTCCTGGGGCTTGCATCCCTACCTATGTCGTCTCTCCAATATCCCCCTGCAAAAGAACTAATGATTGTCCAGCTCGTGGAACCCATCTGTGAGACTCACACCGTTTAAACTCTACACCTAAGACTTTGCTCACGCGCCACTCTCTCACTTCAGGAGGCACTGTGTGCTTCCTGAGGTGTCTTCCAACTTTATTCGTTTTTAAATCAGTGGGAATCCTTCATGGTAAAAACAAACAAAAAAAGACAAGACAAACGTGAAGCCTCGGCAGAGCACAGCTTTGCTTGTGCGTAAGGGATGGCGTGAGAGGTGCGCGCATGAGCGTGCACCTGTGCATGTGTGTTTCTGTCTACTGTTGTGGCAGGGACACACTGACCCACAGTATGTGGAGGGGTCACCTGAGGAAGGGTGTTGTTTACCATGAGGTGGAGCAGCAGTTTTCAAACATAAGAAACTGAGTGTGCCAAGGGCTTTGGCTTCCTGGGTTTTCAGAGAGTCTAGGGGGATGGGTGTGCCCGCAGGGACGCGTCCCTCTGGGTGGAGGACACTGCATAGTTTCTTTATCCTCATGGAGCCTGAGGGACCCTCCCACTCAAGCAACTTCTTCCCATCCACTCTCCGTGACAGTGGTTTGTTTGGCAGGTATTACTGAAATTCCCCTTATAGACTATTGTCACTGGCTGGTTGAGGAGCTCACCTGTGGCCACCTAGCACCTGCCTCCCACTAAAGCAGGGCTCAGAGGGGATTCTGAGGGCTTCCCCTCCTAGAACGAAAATGCATGCTGTAGCCTCTAGATCCAGGCAAAAACTAAACATAGCAGCGAATCAGAAGGCCGGCCAGGCGCCCTGCCACCAACCTGCATGTGGACTGCAGGGCTCCAGGCTGCTGGCCCGGCCTCAGTTCCAGGGGCCTCTGGTGAAACCCTGTTCCACGAAGTCTGAGACCAAAATGTCCCTTTCCAGACACTGGTGCAGTTGAGACCTGTCTGTGAGCTCACCTAATCAGGACCTGAGCCCAGGGCTGACTGGGACACGGCAGGAGAGGCTGGGGTCTGTGTTTCTGGTGCAGGCCTGGATCACTGGCGTCTCCCTTACCCTGAGCCCGGGGCTGACTCGGACACGGCAGGGGAGGCTGGGGTCTGTGTTTCTGGTGCAGGCCTGGATCACTGGCATCTCCCTTACCCTGGCGGCTGATGTCCCTTTTTCCCAGTGTTGCAAGGTGGTGGCTCCACAGGGGCCTTCCATGAGGCTGCGCTACGGCTTTTCTAGAATCCCCTGCAGGTCTGGGATGAATTCCTGACCCCCAGGGAAGGGCATTTGGAGATGGGGCCTTGGGGAGGTGATTGTGTCGTGAGGGTGGGGCCCAGAGAGCTCCCTCAGCCTCTCCCCACTGCACGAAAACACAGGAGGAAGCAGCTCTCCACCAGCCAGGAGGAGCCCTGGCCAGAGCCACAGCTGCCCTTCCGCCTGGACTTCTCAGCCTGTGGCTCCATGAGAGGGGATATTGCTGGGTAAGCCCCCGCCTGTGCATGTTTGTCCTGGCAGCCTGAGCTCCCCACGCTCCACTTTGTAGCAGTCAGCAGCTCCCCTGGCCAAGCTCTGTGGTGGCATCCCAGGACTTGTTTCTGAAGACCACGCTCAGATCTGTGTCCTCCAGACAGCTCAGTGACGTGGCGAGGCCCTAACTCTGTTCTGTGTCCCTCTTGCTTCCTGTTCCCAGTGACTGAGTCCTTGCTTTTCAGATTCTCATAGATCTCATCATTCCGTCCAGGGCGCCTGTCTCCAGCTTCTGTTCTGAGGGTTGGCTCACCGATCTTTGGAAAACAAATCTCTATTTTCTGAACTTAGGAAGAAAGGTACATTGCAAGAACTCTTATGGAGTCATCATTTAAAGATTTAATAAACTTCTCATGATTTTTTAAACATTTCAGGATATAACCAAGATCTCAAATAACCTGCTAAATATTTATTTCATTAATACTTAAGTGCACATTTATTTTTCACTAATTATTGCACATGTTGCTGAGGTATATCTACTGTAAGCTCATCCACAGTAATTTCAGGTTTTGAAGAAAGCAAGGCATGAACATCTAAACTTCATTCCCCAGCCCCAGGAGGATGTGCTGGGCTTTGCTGTGGGTTTAAGTCCCCAACTGTCACTGGCTCTAATGTCTGCTGTCCCCACCTGCCCCAGACAGCCCAGGAAAGAGCCGCATCCATGTGTAGCGATACATCTGACCCATCATGGAAGATCCCAGTGACTGCCTGCAAGAGTGGCCTGAGAAAGGGCATTTGCACAATGTCATCCTCAGACAGATAAAAGTGGGAGTCTTTGCAGGTGTCGGGGTGACCAGAGGTGGCAGTTGGGAGAGGAAAGGAGACAGCGAGGGAGGCAGGGGAAATGCTCAGGGCAGACGCCTGTCCAGGTGCCAGCCTCCTTAGGGAATGGGGCTGCAGGGAGTACTTCACACCGCGTTTGGCTCCATCCTGGTGCTAGTTCCCTCTGTGACCAACTTCATGAAGCCCCGCGCCTGGATATCACCTTCACTTTCTCTGCTTCATACCCAGTGTAAGTTTTACCCAACAGTGGCAGCTGCTTTTTATAGGCAATATTTTCCTGAATGTCAATTTTAAATACAGTTCCCAGACAGTTAAGGGCGTTTTGCTTCGTTTTGCTAGTGTTTGTTGATCGCCATTTTTTTTTTCAGATAAGAAAACTTTATTTTTAGAATAGTAATTCAGATAACGTTAAATCTTGGAAACTTGGCTGGTCGCTTACTTGAGATGCTTCAATTACTTCCACGTATATCCTGAAGGGTTTGTTAAATATTTAAGAAAAAGGAATCCTATTTTACTTAAACGTGCGGCACGTGTTGCTACCCTGCAACCCTCTTTCAGGTGTGCCTGTGAAAAGAACCTCGGAGACCAGGAAGCCTCCGGTGGCGTCGAGGAGATGCAGCAGCCATGCAGGCTGGCACCGTAATTTCCTGACAGTGTGAACCAGTTTGTGTGTGGAGCTCCAGGAGCTCGTGTGGGGGCTGGGGGAGGTGTGAAATTCTAAGGCCTCAGGTTCTGACAGTCGCTTACTTTAGGACAAGCTGGACTTGTCCAGTGATGGTTCCCCCAGGATTGAGATAATGTATTGTTTATGAGAATGTTCTGGTGAGATGGGAGCCCCGTTCAGATGAGCTGGCCCAAATGCTCCAGGGAGGACTAGGCCAGGTCATGGCCACAGTGGGGCTCTTCATTGCTGCCCAATGGGGCACTACTAGAGACTGGAAACCAGAGAGGACAGGGCTCCAGAAACCTCCGGGAAAGGCCTCAGCCTCGGGGGCAGCTGCTTCCTGGCCAGATCCTGAGTTCTCATTGCCATTCCACCAGCCTGAGGGACTCACCACCTCCCACTGTCAGCATCCGGCTCAGCTGCCAGCCTGCAGCACCTTGTTAGTGGGCTACTTCTACTCAAGTCAGCACACCCGTGCGACTAGCTTCCCCAGGCCCGTGGTCTCGCAGGCTTCCCTCTCTTGGGGCCAGCGAATGGAGTCACGTGGGCTGGATCTGCAGCAATTAGAGTCACAGGGCTGGATCTGCAGTGATTAGAGTCACGCGGCTGGATCTGCAGTGGTTAAAGTCAAGTGAGCTGGATCTGCAGTGATTAAAGTCACAGGGCTGGATCCACAGTGGCTGGAGTCACAGGGCTGGATCTGCAGTGATTGGAGTCACATGGGCTGGATCTGCAGGGATTAGAGTCATAGGTCTGTATCCACAGTGATTAGAGTCACAAGGCTGGATCTGCAGCAATTAGAGTCACATGGGCTGGAGCCAGTGGTATAGGCATACAAGCTATGTTTTCTGCCCACTCCTTGACACTCATTGCCATGTTTTCCTGTGAACTGTGGTAAACAAGTATTTTGAGAAGAAGGCTACCTGGGTTTGCTCCAGAGTGAGACCCCTTCTCATTGGCTCAGGGCTAAGATCCACAGAACTGCCTGTTCTCAAACAGGTGAGGAAAGCTCATTTAGGTCTTGAAGTCTCAGTCAGGAGAGCTTCAAAGATGTCCCTTCCACCATGATTCTCCATGTGTATTCTCAGTGGTTATCAGGAGCAACTGTAGGGTGACAGGAGTTAGTAGGTCTTCTTGTCCATTTTGAGGTGCAGACATTGTCTTGGTTACTTCTGGAGATGCCTCCACGTTTGAGCACAGAAAGTTATATAGATAGGCTCGTGAAGCATTCACATAAGGAAGCTCCAGTTCCTCATTTGTAAAATAGATTGTTTTGATGCTAACAGTTCTTGACCCCTCTCTATGGGCTCGACATGATGCTAGGCCAGGCACACATCAGTGAGCAGGACATGGCCACCTTAGAACTTCCCATCCCTTAGATTATTAAGTGATATAAAACACATAGAAACGTCCATTAAGTGCACAAATAATGTTCAAATGTGAGGCTTTATTGCATTGGCCAGCCACAATGGTTCATGTCCAAGAAAGTCACTATTTGACGACCTTATCTCCATTGCTGTTGAATGAATGCTCCTCTTCCATCCTCCTCTGATGAACCCCATGATCCCAGCATGTGCTCCCTCCAGGGAACTAAGACATGCAGGTGATGAAAAAGCAGAGGCTGAGCATCCCAGGGCTTTCACTGGGAGGTGTAGATGTGGGGATTTCAAGGAAGCACGTGGGAAATTTGGTAATTTAAATAGAGGAGCTGCAAGACACAGACTCTTGAGGAATTCTTAGGGAAGCCCAAGGCCAAGAAAATGAGGACTAGAGAAGAATATGAGGTCCTTGACACCCATAGCTAGAAAAATCTTTAGGTAAAGATGAACTCCTAGCCACATTCACATAAATACTCATACCAGAGGTCTATTTTCCTCAGAAAATGACAAGCCATGTCAAAAGGGAAAAACCAAAACAAAATAAAAATACAAAAACTTAGTTTAAAAAGACAAAGCAAGCATCAGAACCAGACTCGGCCATGGCCCTGATGAGGAATGAGCAGATGGGAATGTAAATAATTGTGAATACTATGTCAGGAGCTATAATGGGAAAAGTAGAAAGCATGAGAGAACAAACAGGGAATGTAAGTAGAATGATGGAAATTCTGAGTCTGAAGAATTTGCTACAAATGCTACCAAAAAGGAACACTGTGGTAGAAACAAAGAATGTTAATCAGTGAGCATCACTGATGCTCCAGTGATCCAATACAGCTGAAGAGAGAATCAGTGAACTTGAAGACGGGTCAATAGCAATGTCCTAAATTAAAATGCAGAGAAGAAAGAATAAACACACACACACACACACACACACACACACACACAGAGAGAGAGAGAGAGAGAGAACATTCTTTACTGGGAATGGGAAAATTTCAAAAGGTATACATATATGTAATACCAAAGGAGAAAAATGTTAATGTTAATGACAGACTCAAAACCACACATACTAGAAGCTCAGACAACACAAAGCAGAATAAATATAAGATGAAGAAGAGAGGAGAAGAAGAAACAGGAGGAGAAGGGAGAAAAAGAAAAACTATACACAAGCATATTATTTTCAAACTGTAAAAAATCAAAGAGGAAGAGAAAATTTTGAAAAAAGCCAGAGAGAAGAACAAGGATAAGAATTGCAGCTGATGTCTTATCGGAAATCATACAAGCAAGATATGAGTGGAGTGAAATATTTAAATTGTTAAGAAGAAAAAACCAAAGAATTCTATAAATTTATCTTTAAAAATGAAGAAAAAATAAAGTCTTTCTCAGACCTCCCTCCAAAAAAATTCTTGAGAGAATATATCACCTGCTGATCTGCCATTAAAGAAACAATTAAAGCAGCTCTTCAAGAAGGAATGTGATATAAATCAGAAACGTGAACCTCCGCAAGAGAAAAGAGTCAGGGAAGGGATAAATGAAGGTGAAATGTATTGGGTGATTATAGTATGTGAGTAAATGAAATGACAGCAATATCACAAGGGATGGGCGGGAATAATCAAGAATTCTCTGCTAGAAGGCACCTGCACTCCACATGGAGTGGAATAGTGTTCTTTGTAGTTGGATTTAGATTAGTTAAAATGTATCTTGTAAATTCTATGGAAGCCTGTATATTTTAAAGAAGTGTAATTGATATGGTAAGAGAGAGGATAAAATTGATTCCTACAAAATGGTCAGTTTAAACCAGAAGAGTCAGAAACAGAAGTCTTCAAATTTTAAAAAAAAGTTACAAATATGGCTAATATTAATCTAACTAGATAAATCATCACTGTAAATGCGAATGGTCTAAATATATCAATTAAAAGAGCAAGATTATCAGAGTACATTAAGTGGATTAAGAAAACAAGACTCAAGTATATGTGTTGTCTATAAAAATCTACTTTAAATACAAAGATACAGAGACATTAAAATAAAGATATGGAGATAGGTTCATCATTGTATTAGTCAGGGTTCTCTAGAGGAACAGAACTGATAGGATATATATATCCTTTATATATAGATATATATCCTTTATGTATACATATATATCCTTTATATATAGATATATATCCTTTATATATAGATATATATCCTATATATATGTCCTATATATCCTATAGCCTATATCTTTATATATATATCCTTTATATATATATCCTATATATCCTATATATATATCCTATATATCCTACAGCCTATATCCTTTTTTTATATATATATCCTTTATATATATATATCCTTTATATATATATCCTTTTTATATATATATATCCTTTATATATATATATATCCTTTATATATATAATATATATATAGAAGTTTATTAAGTAGTATTAACTCACATGATCACAAGGTCTCACAATAGTCCATCTGCAAGCTGAGGAGTGAGGAAGCCAGTCTGAATCCCAAAGCTGAAGAACTTGTAGTCTGATGTTTGAGGGCAGGAGGCATCTGGCATGGGAGAAAGATGGAGGCTGGGAGGCTAAGCCAATATAGCCTTTTCATGTTTTTCTGCCTGCTTTATATTCTAGCCACGCTAGCAACTGATTAGATGGTGCCCACCTAGATTAAGAGTGGGTCTGCCTTTCCCAGTCCACTGACTCAAAGGTTAATCTCCTTTGGCAACACCTTCACAGACACACCCAGGATCAGTACTTTGCATCCTTCAATCCAATCAAGTTGACACTCAGTATTAACCATAAGAACTCCAATCCTTGCTAGCTTGAACCCATACACATCACCAGAGATCATACATAGTCTTCAAATAAAGGCAATAATAAGGCCATAATTACACCTGACCTAATGCAACTGTCCTTTGTACAACCGGAAATGCATCAATCCCCAACCCAAATGCTATTACATAAAGTTAACAATACTTAAATGCTGATATGAAGTCAATAAAGTTTATGTCACATGATAAAGGAAAAAGGAAATAAAATAAATATATTTTGTAGTGCAAATGTATACATGCACAAACATGTTTTTAGCAAGAGAAGGAGGAAATGCTCATGATAATTACAGTCGTCCTTTCTGTGACTGGTCACGTGGTCATAGCTGGTATTGATGACTACCTTCTTCTATTACCCATTCTGTATTCCCTTTGCCTTCAGCAAGCACCTCAGCAAGTTTTTTTTTCTTGTTTTTTTTTTTTTTTTCCCCAGGTGTAGTGACCCAAACCTTCATTCCTGAAGGGTCCGGGCCATTTGTGGTCCTGCCCGGATTGGGCTGTTGCAGTTTCCCATTGACCTTAATCATAGGGCATGCTAATACTAAGATACACCCTAATGGATCTCCTGTATTCCATGCATACTCTTCCTTACCTCCACTGTGGAGTAGTAGACTGATTTCATCTTGATAGTCCAGGTCAGTCACCCCAGCCAATACTGGAACTCCCTTCTTAGCCTGTTGACTTGAATGTAGGAGGAGCTCAAAGTGTCCAGGTGGCAATCTTAACTTCCAGTTCAATGGAATTGTTGTTGTGTCTCCTGGTGGCAGCATTCTTCCCTATGGAACTAAGACCTCTGGGCCAGCAGAACATAATGTCGTGGGAACAAATGGCAAAAATTTGTTCCCACGACATTAGCAAAAAAAATTTGCTAGATGATGATGAGTGGTGCCACTTCCATTTCCACCTCTTGATTCCTGAACCTGTGAATTCTGGCTATGAGAGAAACCATATCTTGGATGCTGATTCTGAGCATACACAGCCTTTTAGAGGACTTTGCCTCAGCCCTGAAAAGTATTGTCACCTAGTTGACCTTGTAATTAAGACTTCGAAAGGCCATTCCACCATTCTATTAATCCAGGTGCTTCATGATGATGGAGAACATGGTAAGACCAGTGAATTCCATGAGCATGAGCCCACTGCCACACTTCTTTAGCAGTAAAATGAGTGCCCTGGTCAGAGACAATGCTGTGTGGAATACCATTACGGTGGATAAGGCATTCTGTGAGTCCACGGATGGTAGTCTTGGCAGAAGCATTGCATGCAGGATAGGCAAAGGTATATCTAGAGTAAATGTCTATTCCACTGAGGACAAACCTCTGCCCTTTCCATGATAGAAGAGGTCCAATATAATCAACCTGGCACAAGGTAGCTGGCTGATCACCCCGAGGAATGGTGTCATATCGAGGGCTCAACATAGATCTTTGCTGCTAGCAAATTGGGCACTCAGCAGTGACTGTAGCCACGTCAGCCTTAGTGTGTGGAAGTCCATGTTGCTGAGCCCATGCATAACCTCCAAACCTGCCACAAAGGCCACTTTGTTCATGGGTCCATTGGCTGATGACAGAGGTGGCTGGGGAAAGAGGTTGAGTGGTGTCCACAGAACGAGTCATATTAAAATCCTCCTCTGCTGAGGTCACCCTTTGGTGAGCACTCACATGAGATGCAAATATCTTCACAGTTTTTGACCACTCAGAGAGATTCGTCCACATACCTCTTCCTCAAATTTATTTGTCACCAATTTTTCAATCATGCTTCTTCCAAGTCCCTGACCATCCAGCCAAACCATTGGCCACAGCCCATGAATCAGTATATAATTGCACATCTGGCCATTTCTCCTTCCATGCAAAGCACACAACAAGGTGCACTGCTCAAACTTCTGCCCACTGGGAAGATTTCCCTTCATGGCTGTCCTCCAGGGATGTCCTAGAAAGGGGCTGTAGTGCTGCAGCTGTCCACTTTCAGGTGATGCCTGCATGTCATGCAGAACCATCTGTGAACCAGGCCCCAGTCTTCTCTTCCTCTGTCAACTGATCATAGGGAACTCCGCATGAGGCCATCAGCGCAGACTAGGGGAGAGAAGGCAGGATGGCAGGAGTGCCATCAAACTGTACTATACACAGTAAAGAAGCACTTTAGGCTAAGAAAAAAATAATACTAGAAGGAGACTCAGTTTCTCCAGCAAGGAATGAAAAGCACCAGAAATAGTAAATATGTGGTTAATTACAAGACTATTTTTTCTCTCAGTTTACTTCATATACACACCTTTTTAAATAAAAAATTATAATAGGGTCATGGATTCTATCATGTATATAGATATAATTTGTATAAAAATTATACTGTAAAGATAAGTGGGTGAGGTGGGTGAACTATGTGGTTGTAGAACTTCTACATTTCACTTGAAGTGGTGCCATATTAACTCTAAGAAAACTGCAAAGCATCTTCTCAGAGGTATAAGATGAACATTGTAACCCCTGCAGCTATCATTAAAATAATAATGCAAAGAGGTGTAGTTAGAAAGCAAATGAAAATGAAATACCAAAAATATGTAATTTATCATAACACAGAGGAGATTAAAACAAAACAGTGAATCTAAACAGAATGTATTAAATAACAGTAAAATAGTAAACCCAAATCCATCTATGTGAATTATATTAACTGTGAGTGGATGAACATTACAGTGTAAAAGCTGTGTGCATGAGACATCCCTTCTGCGTGAGACAAGCAGGAAATCTGAAGCCAGTCATTGGATGTCTTCAAATACCCGGGTGTCTAAAGTCATGTGGATCAACTGCTCATTGTCCTACTGGTTTTTCAAGTTGTATCCAGAAAGTTTACATTGGGTAGATTTTACCCACTCCTTCAGCAGAGAGAGGCTCTGGAGATCCAGGAGCTGAGAACGGAAGCAGAGAAGGGAGGGCGGCGGTGCCCAGCGCACTCCTGCAGGGCAGGAGCCTGGGGCAGTGCAGGTAGGAGGAGCTGCTCCTGAAATGAAGATGCCCCCTCTGGTGTGAGGGAGCCTTGGGGGGTGTGGGCTTCTTGAGCAAGTTTTATTTTTTATTTTTTTTAACTTTGATGAACATAGGAGTCACTGAGAATACCCAATCCTAGAAAATCCACCGAATCCTATTGGTCTGGGGTGGAATTCCCAAATCTGCAATGATAGCAGGCACCCAAGTGCGGACGCAAAGACACCAGCTGGAAACATTAGACCGGAGGGGTCAGGGCACCTCAAATGTGGACGGTGCTGTGTGCATCAGAGCCCTGAGTGCTGGCTGCAAGCTGGGTCCTCACTCACTCACCCCACCGACCCCAAGCTCCACAGCATCACCGAGCACCGCCTACCACGTGTGCCACCAGAGCCAGGCCAAGAGCCCCTCACCAGGGGCACGGCCCTCACAAGGGCACGCTCACCTGGGTCAATCTACTTCTTTACTTCAATAATTGAAATAACTTGTCGGAGCCCAGATTTAATGGTGTCCTTGATTAATCTCACTGTAGGCTTCTGCAAAGTAGATTCTAGGCTGGGGAGCACAGAAAGTCAACCTCTATTTGTTGTTTTTCAGCCATAAAATGCCTCTTACAAAACAAAGGCAACTGAAGCCGGGGTGTGAGGCACCGTTGGCAGGTCCCCGGGGAGCCAGGGCAGGGCCCGATGCTGCTTCACTTCAGTGCTTGCTCCATTTCATAAATTGATTCTCAAACGGCAATTCATTAAGTCACTTAAATTGTGCACATGCACCTGCAATTTAAGCAATGCTAAAGTAATCTCCTGTCAATAATCAAATATATTTTATTATGTTTTCCCTTCTGGCAAAGAGGTAAATAATCCTAAAACAGCCTATTTTAGTCACTTACAGAAAATGGACACAGCCTTTTCTAGGATATGGGTCATGGTCATGTGTAGACAATACTTTTGATACTGTCAGCTCACAATTGTCCCTAGAAAAGCCAAAGTCATTTACATTCTATCTAATTCAAGGGATAAAGTGAAAGAAAGGACACATAAAAGTGGAAATACGGACACAGGCCTGAGAGTTGTCCAATGACATTACTAAACAACACTATTTGCTAAAAGCCAATCAAACCAACTCTGAAGTCAGATATTCTTTTACTTTTTTTTTTTTTTTAGATGGAGTCCCACTCTGTCACCCAGGCTGGAGTGCAGTGGCGTGATCTCAGCTCACTGGAACCTCCGCCTCCCGGGTTCAAGGGTTTCTTCTGCCTCTGCCTCCTGAGTAGCTGGGATTACAGGCGTGCACCACCACACCTGGCTAATTTTTGTATTTTTAGTAGAGATGGGGTTTCACCATGTTGGTCAGGCTGGTCTCGAACTCCTGGCCTCGTGATCTGTCCGCTTCAGCCTCCCAAAGTGCTGGGATTACAAGCGTGAGCCACCGCTCCTGAAGTCAGATATTCTGAACTTGATGTTAAGCAGTGAAGAAAGTCGCTCTCGTGAGTGACGTCTGGGCTTGCAGTTTTCTCTCCGTGGGGCCCTGCTGTGGGCAGGAGCCCGTGGATGGGGTGACGAGGTGCGGGGCGGGCTCTGTGGTCCTGCAGTTGCTCCGGGTCTCCTAGCGAACCTGCGTGCCTGGGCTGCGGCTTCTCAGTTTCTTTGGGCGGGACAGCACCGCTAGCATGGGCTGGAGGTGGGCATTTCTCTCCCCGTCAGTGGGTGAGTCTCTGGTAAAAGAGTTTCCCTTGCAGAGAGGCCTTGTCAAGAAGAACCAAGGGCTCTGGTTATTTCTAAATAGTTCGTTTCTCCTTTCCCGGCAGAAGCAGGTGGGGATTTTTCTCTGATCTTCATTGTGAGGACCCGGCCAAGCCCCTTGAGGTAAAATCCACAGACGTGTGTGAGGTTTCCCTAAGACAGGACCCTGGAGCGTGTAGCCTCAGATCCGTCTGTGCTGAGCCTGCAGCAACTGGTCCAGGATGGCTCCAGTTTCCGGCCTCGCACTGGGACGCTGGCTCCTGTGGAGGGTCCTGCCTCGGGGGCAACGGTGTGGCTCTGCACTCACCTGTCTGTGGCTCCGACTGGGGCAGCCCTGGGCCTTGACTTCTCTGAGGGATCTAAGAAGAACTGTCAATTTTCAGTTCGCTCAGCTTTTTCCCCAAAGATAAAGCTGGGGATGGGAGTGAGGACTCCCAAAATCTCTCCTGCCAGACCGGAAGCCACGAGTCTGAATCTCGCTACCTTTAAGGAAATGAATCCAGCCTCCAGGGCTTTATAAAGAAGACAGAATTCCTGCTCAGGGGTGTGGCCTAAACCCCATCCCACTCAGGGGACTGCATGCAGGGAGGGGCAGGCCCTCTTCACATTACAGGAGACTGAGAGAGCAGGTGCCTTGGTTAATGCCTCCCAGGTGGGTCTGACAGGTGGGTCTGCTGGGTGTGGCCCTGAAGCTTATCTTGAGGAGGTGAGGCTTGGGCCCCAGACCCTTGGGCACTAATCGCCTGGGTTACATCTTACACTGAGTGCCCAGCGTTTTGGGGGCCTGACCAGCACATGTGCCCTAAAGCTGATTAGGTTTCTGTCTTGATCTTATCTGTGCCTCATCTTCCTTCTCTAGCCATCTGGTCCATCCCAAGTGCTAGCTTATGCCTCTTCAGCAAATTATCTTCTTACATTCAGATTTGGGTCCAGTGCTTGTAATTGCACTGGACCCAAATTAATTGGCATCTGCTCCTTACTTTTTTAAATTTCAGCTTTTATTTAGACTCACGGGTACTATGCAGGTTTGTCCTGTGGGGTATATCCCACGGACCTCTTTCTGTCCTCTGTCTTCAACAAGTGTCACATGAATCATGATTGGACACAGCTATGAGACAGAGGCAGTTAATTCCTCGAGCATCTATGAGTGTCCAACACTGGCGCTGATTCCTGCGGGCTCTGAGCAGCTCACCTTCCGGGATGGCTCCATCTCCTGGGATGTGAGGGGTCGTTCCCCAGGGCAGAGCCAAGGACGGCATCTTCCCAGGGCTGCCAGCACCTTAGAGAGCGCATGGGGGGAAGAGCAGAGCGGGTCACGTGGGGCCAATGGCTTTTGACATCTGTGATGAGGGCGGATAACAGACATAGGAAATGATTCTGATTGTTTTAATTATCGTTCATCTGAAATCATTCCACCCAAGACAGCTTGTTCGCCTGCTCCAGACAAAACTAAAAACCTGACTCGTCTTCCACATGGCAATAGAGGACAAAGGTTACATCAGGCAATTCTGCTTTCACTTTAGGGCAGTGGCATCCCTCAGAATGCACGCACTCCTGGCCCCTGACGCCATCCCAGCCTCCCACTCATTCCCACATGGCCCTGGACACATCTGGCTGCTTACCCTGTGGCGTGCCCACCATATGCGCGTTAAACATCTCACTGTACTTCGTTCTACTAAGCAACAATTAAGAAAACAACAGCAGCATGTACATACTAAGCAGAAAAATACTTAAACTGCTCCTGTTAGCTAATTGTTTCCTTGAATTCCTTACAAGTCCATGTTTTAGCCTGGCTTTTAATTTGTGGTTGACTTCTGGGGGCTCTTGTACCTTTAAACATCAGCATTAACTAGGCATATTTTAAATCACTAACTAAAAGAAAGAAAACCTCATTAAGAACCCGAATCACATCTTTAACCTCCCCTGGGTTTCTGGGACAGGGATCCCCTGCACTCCCTGTTTAAAATATCAGGAATATGACATGGCCCACTGCAGGGGTCAGCGGAGCCTCCACCCAGCACTAAGGTGCTGTCCTTAGTGCTGGACAGGAAAATCTTGACGTGCAAATTGGGTGCTCACCTGGGCTAAGGTGATGGAACTGTAGGCCCAGACCTGTGCCTACACCGGTTCTCCAAGCCCTGCTCACATGTCCACAGGGTCCTGAGAGTGCGCTGGATGTGACATCTGAAGCCACACGCCCTGGTCCCCACCCACCCACAGTGTGTTCCATGCCTGTTCCTGATCTTGTTTTTCACTCTAGCTCCCCCTGGCATGGTAAACAACATTTATATAAAAATGGCCCTGATTTATTTATTTTCGTTCAAATAGACAAAGGAATAGACAGTTCGTGTTCATTTCTTAGTCACATGACCTCTGATATTCTAAACTGTCCATCTGTAATCCGGGCGACTGGGCGGCGTTCTTCTGATATTCTGATCCCTATTTCCCCAGAAGCAGTTGCAGCCGGGCGGGGTGGCTCGCGGAATGTGTAATGATCAAGTTGGGGTGTTTGGGGTATTCCCCATCTTAAGTATTTATCGTTTCTGTGTTGGGGAAATTTCCAGTCCTCTCTTCTGGCTACACTAAAACATACAATGCATTGCTGGTAACTATAGTCACTGTAGTCCACAAGCAAACATTAGAACTGATGTCTTGGCTGGGCACAGTGGCTGACGCCTGTAATCCCAGTACTTTGGGAGGCTGAGGCGGGCGGGTCACGAGGTCAAGAGATTGAGACCATCCCGGCCAACATGGTGAAACCCCGTCTCTACTAAAAATACAAAAATTAGCTGGGCATGGTGGCATGCATCTGTAGTCCCAGCTACTCTGGAGGCTGAGGCAGGAGAATCGCTTGAACCTGGGAGGCAGAGGTTGCAGTGAGCTGATATCACGCCACTGCACTCCAGCCTGGGCGACAGAGCAAGACTCCATTAAAAAAAAAAAAAAGAACTGATGTCTTCTGTGTAACTGCAAGTTTGTAGCCACCCCCCTCATACTTTCCCCAGCCTCTGGTGTCTGTCATGCTGCTTTCTAACTCCATGAGATCAAGTTGCTTAGCTCTCACACACACGAGTGACAACACGCGACATTTGTCTTTCTCTGCCTCGCTTATTTCACTTAACATAAAGACGTCCAGTTCCATCCATGTTGCTGCAAATAACATAATCTCATTCTTTTTTATGGCCAATAGTATTCCATTGTGTACATATACCACATTTCCTTTTTGTAACTTTTATTTTAGGTTCAGAGATACATATGAAGGTTTGTATAAACATGTGTCAGGGGGGGTTGCAGTACATATTATTTCATCACCCAGCTATTAAGCCCAGTACCCAATAGTTGTCTTTTCTGCTCCTCACCCTCCTCCCACCCTCCCCTCTCAGGTAGACCCCAGTGTCTGCTGTTTTCTTCTTTGTGTTCATAAGTTCTTATCATTTCACTCCCACTTATAAGATCGAGTATAAGACCTTGATCTTGTGAGAATGTGTGGTATTTCGTTTTCTGTTCCTGTGTTAGTTTGCTAAGGATTATAGCCTCCAGCTCCAGCCATGTACCTGCCAAGGACATGATCTCATTGTTTTTCATGGCTGCATAGTGTTCCATGGTATATATTTACCACATTTTCTTTATCCAGCCTGTCACTGATGGGCATTCAGGTTCATTCCACATCTTTGCTATTGTGAATACTGCTGCAGTGAACATTCATATGCATGTATCTTTATGGTAGAATGTTTTATATTCTTCTGCGTATCTATCCAGTAATGAGACTGCCAGGTCCAGTGGTAGTTGTGCTTTTAGCTCTTTGAGAAATTGCCATACTACTTTCCAGAATGGTTGAACTAATTTACATTCCCACCAACAGTGTGTAAGTGTTCCCTTTTCTCTGCAGCCTCTCCGGCATCTGTTTTTTGTTTGTTTGACTTTTTAATAATAGCCATCCTTACTGGTGTGAGATGGTATCTCATTGTGATTTTGATGTGCATTTCTCTAATGAGCAGTGACACTGAGCTTTTTTCATATGTTTGTTGGCAGCATGTATGTCTTCTTTGGAGAAGTGTCTGTTCATGTCCTCTGCCCACATTTTAATGGGGTTATTTGTTTTTCTCTTGCAAATTTATTTACTTTTTGTATAGACGCTGGATATTAGATAATTAGCAGATACATAATTTGAAAGCATTTTCTCCCATTCTGTAGGTTGTCTGTTTATTCTGTTGATAGTCTATTTTGCTGTGCAGAAATTCTTTAGTTTAATTAGATTCCACTTGTCAATTTTTGCATTTGTTGTGATTGCTTTTGATGTCTTTGTCATGAAATCTTTGTTTCTATGTCCAGGATAATATTGCCTAGGTTGCCTTCCAGGGTTTTTATAGTTTTGGATTATATATTTAAGTCTTTAATCCATCTTGAGATGCTTTTTGTGTGTAGTATAAGGAAGCAGTCCAACTTCACTCTTTTGCTATGGGTATTCAGTTATCCCAGCACCGTTTATTGAATAGGGAGTCTTTTCTCCATTGGTTATTTTTGCCAACTTTGTCAAAGATCAGACACAGATGGTCATAGATGTGTGCCTTATTGTTAGGCTCTCTATTCTGTTCTATTGGTCTATATTCCTGTTTTTGCACCAATACCATGCTGTTTTGCTTGCTGTAGCCTTGTAGTATAGTTTAAAGTCAGGTAACATGATACCTCCAGCATTGTTCCTTTTGCCTAGGATTGCCTTGGATATTCAGCCTCTTTTTTGGTTCCATATCAATTTTAAAATAGTTTTTACTAGTTCTGTGAAGAATGTTTTTGATAGTTTGATAGGAATACCATCGAATCTGTGAATTGCTTTGGGCAGTATGGACATTTTAATGATATAGATTCTTCCTATTCATGAGCATGGAATGTTTTTTCATTTGTTTGTCTTCCTGATTTCTTTGAGCAGTGTTTTGTAGTTCTCATCGTAGATATCTTTCACCTCCCTGGTTAGCTTCCTTCCTATTTCTTCCTGTTCCTTCCTATTTCATTCTTTCTGTGACAATTTGGAATGGGATTGCCTTTCTTATTTGGCTCTCGGTTTGGGTGTTGTTGGTGTCTAGAAATGCTAGTGATTTTTGTACATTGATTTTGTATCCCGCAATTTTGCTGAAGTTGTTTATCAGCTGAAGGAGCTCTGGACCCAACACTGTGGGGTTTTCTAGATGTAAAATCATGTCATCTGTAAAGAGGGATAGTTTGACTTCTTCTCTTCCTATTTGGATGTCCTTCATTTCCTTCTCTTGCCTGATTGCTCTGGATAGCACTTGCAATACTATGTTGAATAGAAGTGGTGAGAGAGGGTATCCTTGTCTCATGCCAGTTTTCAAGGGGAATGCCTCCAGCTTTTGCCCATTCTGTATAATGTTGGCTGTGGGTTTGTCACAGATGGCTTTTATTATTTTAAGGTGTGTTCATTCAATACCTAGTTTACTGAGAATTTTTAACATGAAGCGGTGTTGAATTTTACCAAAAGCCTTTTCTGTGTCTATTGAGATAATCATGTGTTTTTTGTCTTTAGTCCCATTTATGTGATGAATCTCATTTATTGATTTGCGTAAGTTGAGCCAACCTTATAATCCTAATTTCAGACAAAACAGACTGCCAACAAACAAAGATCAAAACAGATGAAGAAGGGAATTACATAATAGTAAAGTGTTCAATTAAATAAGAAGACTTAACTGTTATAAATATATATGCACCCAACACAGGAGCACCAAGATCCATAAAGCAAGTTCTTAGAGACCTACAAAGAGACTTAGACTCCCACACAGTAATAATGGGAGACTTAAACACTCCACTGACAAGACAGATCATTGAGGCAGAAAATTAACATACATATTCAGGACCTGAAGTCAACATTGGACTAAATAGATCTGATAGATCTTCACAGAACTCTCCACCCAAAAACAACAGAATATACATTCGTCTCATTGCCACATGGTACATACTCTAAAATCAACCACATAATTGGACATAAAACAATCCTCAACAAATGTTAAAGAACCAAAATCACACCAAACATACTCTTGGACCATAGCACAATAAAAATAGAAGTCAAAACTATGAAAATTGCTGAAATTTATGCAACTACATGGAAATTAAACAACATGGTTCTGAATGACTTTGGGGTAAATAATAAAATTAAGGTAGACATCAAGAAGTTATTTGAAAATAGTTAGAACAAAAATACAACATACCACAGTCTCTGGGATGCTGCTATGGCAGTATTAAGAGGGCAATTCATAGCACTAAATGCCCACTTTAAAAAGTTAAAAAGATCTCAAATTAACAACCTAACTTCAAAACTGAAAGAATCAGAGAAGAAAGAACAAATCAACCCCAAAGCTAGCAGAAGATGAGAAATAACAAAAATCAGAGCTGAACTGAAGAAAATTGAGACATGAAAAAACAATTCAAAAGATCAATGAACCCAGGAACTGTTTTTTTGAAAAAAATAATAAAATAGACCACTAGCTAGACTAGTAAAGAAGAAAGAGAGAAGATACAAATAAATGCAATTAGAAATGGCAAAGGGACTATTACTACTGACCCCATATAAATAAAAACAACCATCAGAAACTACTGCGAACATTTCTATGCACACAAACTAGAAAACCTAGAAGAGATGGATACATTCCTGGACACATACATCCTCCCAAGACTAAGCCAGGAAGAAATTGATTGCTTCAACAGACCAATAACGCACTCCAAAATTAAATCAGTAATAAATAGCCTACCAATAAAAAATACCCAGGACCTGAGGGACTCACAGCTGAATTCTACCAGATGCACAAAGAAAAGCTGGTACCATTCCTATAGAAACTATTCCAAAAAATTGAGGAGGAAGGACTCCTCCCCAACTCATTCTATGAGGCCAGCATCATCTTGATACCAAAACCTGGCAGAGACAAAACAAAAAAGAAAAAAAACTTCAGGCCAATATCCCTGATGAACATCGATGAAGAAAATCCTCAACAAAATACTTGCAAACTGAATCCAGCAGCACATCAAAAAACTAATCTTCCATGATCAAGTAACCTTCATCCCCAGAATGTAATGTTGGTTCACATTTTCTTTATCCATTCATCCATGGGATCCGTGGACATTTAGGTTTGTTGCTTATCTTTGCTATTGTGAATAGTGCTGCCATAAACATGCAAGTGTAGGTATCCCTTTCGTATACTGATTTCTTTTCCTTTGGCTAGATACCCAGTAGTGGTATTGCTAGATTGTGTAGTAGTTCTATTTTTTGTTTTTTAAGAAATTTTAATCCTGTATTCCACAGTGGCTATACTAATTTACATTTTCACCAATAGTGTACAAGAGTTCCTTTTCTCCACATCCTCACCAGCATCTATTATTTTTTGTCTTTTTCATAACACCCATTCTAACTGGGGTATAATGATCTCATTGTGGTTTTGATTTGCATTTCTCTGATGATTAGTGATGTTGAGCAATTTTTCATACATCTGTTGGTCATTTGTATGTCTTCTTTTAAGATTGTCTATTCATGTACTTTGCCCACTTTTTAATGGTATTATTTGATTCTTTTACTGTTGAATTGTTTGAGCCCATTTTATACTCTGGAATTTAGTGCCTTGTTGGATGAATACTTTGCAAAAATTTTCTTTCATTTCACAGGTTGTCTCTTCACACTCTTGACTGTTTCCTTTGCTGTTCAGAAGCTTTTTAGTTTAATATAGTCCTATTTGTCTATTTTTGTTTTAGTTGTCTGTGTTTTTGAGGTCTTAGCCATAAAATGGTCACTTGGGTCAGTACCCAAAGTATTTCCATCAAAGTTTTCTTCTAGTAGTTTTATAGTGTTGAGTCTTACATTTAAATCTTTCATCCATCTTGAGTTAATATGGTAAGAGATAGGGGTCCATTTCATTATTTAGCATATGAACTCCAGCACCATTTTTTAAAGAAGGTGTTCTCTAATGTATGTTCTTGGCTCCTTTGTCAAAGATCAGTTGGCTGTAAATATGTGAATTTATATCTGGGTCCTTCATTCTGTTCCATTGGTCTATGTTTCTATTTTTATATTAATATCATGCCATTTTGGCTACTATCACCTTGTAATATATTTTGAAGTTAGGTGATGTGATTCCTCCAACTTTGTTCTTTTTGCTCAGAACCACAATTCTTAAACACAAATGATCCTAGACTGGTAGTGACTGAAGGCCACTGGCAGAAGCAAATGGATGCAAAGGCATAAGAATGATACAATGGACTTTGGGGACTTGTGGGGAAGAGTGAGAGGGGGTGAGGGATAAAAGATAACAAATATGACGCAGTGTATACTGCTCAGGTGATGGATGCACCAGGCTCTCACAAATCTCCACTGAAGAACTTCCCCATGTAACCAAATACCACCTGTACCCCAATAACTTATGGAAAAATAAAATTTAAAAATTAAATAAATAAAATCCCACTACCCATGTAGTCTAGAGAACATTACTGACTTCACAGGTCTAAATTAAATAAGATAGTGTTTGCCTAGTGCTTAGCATACATATGCTCAATTAATGGACATTTCAGCAAGGGCAGAATAGGACTCTGGTTGGGTTTACAATATCCCTATAACCTCCTTGACACTCACTGTAATCAACAGGAAATGAGTTTCTGATTCCTAACTTAAAATAAAGGTGGCAAATCTAGGTAGCATAAAGTGATTTAAAAAAATGAAGCAAATGGAAACATTTTCTGGAAAAATGTGCCTTCATTCTAGGCCTCAAATAAATATTTAAGTTCCTGATGAGCACACAGTCAAAAGCAATTGGTCACACAAAGGAATCAAGGATCTATGATAAAAATAAACAAGCAAGCAAACAAAATCTAATGAAAGAAACATACAACAAGTAGGATGGGAAATATTCCAGATAATAAAATTATCTGACACAGAATTTTATTTTATTTTATTTTATTTTTGAGACTGAGTCTTACTCTCTCACCCCATGTGGAGTACAGTGGTGCAATTGTAGCTCACTGCAGCCTCCAACTCTTGGGATCAAGTGATCCTCCAGCCTCAGCCCCCCAAAGATTTTTCAAAATAATTAAACGAGAAAATGAATTTAAAATATGAGTGAAAAGAGGAGATTATAAACAGTGCCCAGGCAGATTTGAAACATATCTAGACAGACCTTTTAGAAATGACAAATTAACCTAAATAACACATTCAGTAAAGACCTTCACAGCAAATTGCAGATAGCTAAGGAGAATTAGTGAGAGGGTAGCTAAATTAAGAAAAGTTAACCAGAATGAGACACGGAGTTTCAAAAGGATAGAAGCAGAGAAAATCTAAACGTATTTAACAGGAGTCCCAAGAGAAGAAAAGCAAAGGCAAAACAGTTTTCAAAGTGATAATGGCCGAAAAATTTTATAAAATTAATCAAAATTAGTGTAAACCATAGACTCAAGAAGCTCAGTGAATCCTAAGAAAAGTAAATAAAAAGAAACCTAACTCTTCCCAAACCATGGTGCAAAAGTTAAAATCAGCCAAGCAGGAATGACGGCAAATAATGCCTTAAAAGCAGCCATGGTTAGACATTGTCAGCAGCATCAATGGAAGCCAGAAGACAGAAGAATAACTTTTTAAATATGTTAAATAAAATCACTACCAACCTTGAGTTCCAGACCCAAAATATGCTTTCAAGGGTGAGAAAAAAAATAAAAGAACTATCGAAAAAAATAGCTACAAACAGGTCCACACTAAAGGAAATTCTAGAAGATCTGTTTCAGGCAGCATGAAAATAATCCCAGATTAGAATTCTGAGATTCAAGAAGGAATAAAGCACAAAGAAAGCTATAAAATATGTGGGAAATCTAAAAGATTTTAGGCTGTATAAAATAATATCTCCTGTGCTTAAAAATAAAACAGTCAAAATACTTAATAACAATTTTATGTAAGTTTTGAGGAAAGTAAATGGAATTAAAATGTTCTAAAATCTTTATATAATCTGAGAAGAATATAAAAGTGTTGATTAACTTTAGGCTTTGGTATGTAAAGTATGGCTGGTACAGTTTTTAACATAGAAGAATAGAAATAAAAATATATAACAAGAGACTAGAAAGAGGAAAAAGCAAAATAATAAAAATGTCACTATATTCCAAAAATAAAAGACAAGAAAAGACAAAAGAATATAGAATAAGTAGGAGAATTAACAGCCATAATATGATAGTGGATTTAAACAAAAACGAGTAGTCATATCAAATATAAATGGATCAAATAATCTTATAAAAGGTTAAAAACAAGTAAACGAAATACTATGGCAATGTTTAAAAGAAGAATTCAAAAATCTGAAAGTATAATTTCTCATAGACAATAAAGGAAGGTAATCTTTAGCTCCTTTTTACAAACCATGCTTGGCCAGGTGCGGTGGCTCAAGCCTGTAATCACAGCACTTTGGGAGGCTGAGGTGGGTGGATCACGAGGTCAGGAGTTAAAGACCAGCCTGGCCAAGATGGTGAAATCTCATCTCTACTAAAAATACAAAAAAAAATTAGCTGGGTGTGGTGGTGGGTGCCTGTAATCCCAGCTACTCGGGAGGCTGAGGCAGGAGAATCGCTTGAACCTGGGAGGCGAAGTTTGCAGTGAGCTAAGATCGTGCCACTGCACTCCAGCCTGGGTGGCAGAGCAAGACTCCATCTCAAAAAATAAATAAATAAATAAAATAAAAACTATGTGAACTGTAACATCCATCACAAACTCTATGGAAACGAGCATTACCAAATATAAAGGTCATTTCAGAATGATGAAAGTAAATTTATCAGGAAATTATAACCGTTGTAATTAATATGTACCAAATAACATGATCTCAAAAGCTGTGATGCAAAAACTAGCAAAACTTTATGAAGAATGCATGAATCCACACACATACTAGAACATTTTAATAACCATCACTCCATTTGCAGTAGTTAATAGAACCAACAGCCAAATATTTACTAAGTATGTAAAAGAGTTGAAAAATACAATTAAAACATTTAATTAATGGAAACATGTGGAATGCTGCATGAGATACTTTCTTTTCAAGCAGATTTAACAAAATTGATGAAATCTTGGGCCATAAAGAAGTGTCAACACATTTCAAAGGAATGAAATCATATTACGTATGTGATATAACCATGATGAAATCCAGGTAGAAGTTAATAACAAAACAATAGTTAGAATATTATCTTCACAAGTGTTAAAGTGAAAAATGCACTTCTAAATAGCCAATGTCAAAAATAAATTTACAGCAAAATGGGAAATATATTTCAAACTGAAAACAAGCAAATGAAGACTTTGGAGTAGGTTCTGATTGGAACATGACGGCATCTTTGTTCTGAATGCTTCTTCTCCTTTTCAGAAAAAACACCAACAAAAAAGCAAAACATTAGGAAGAAATGCTCACAAATTAACACGTCCAGTGGGCCTTGGGAAGAGAGGAGGAGAAGCTGCACGGTCCACGATGCAGGTAAAGGCTTCCAGAGGCAGAGGACAGCAAGTCTTGGCAGCAGATGGGTTGTCATGGGACAGAACAGGGAGCACCCAGAAGGGTGCATGTGTTGTGGATTGGGGAGCAGGTGATGGATCTTGGAAACCTTCAGAAAGGGAAGGCCCACCCCTGAGCACATGACAGTAATCAGGGCAGGCGTTTCTGTAGGAAGAGGAGAGAGAAGCTTGGGAAGCCTCCCAGGAGGTGAGAGGTAACACATTCTAGGAAATGAGAGCAAAATGCAACTTTGGAAGCCTCTAAGGAGACCTAGCAGCCCAGATAGCAATAAAAACTTCTCTGGATCAGGGGAAGCAACAGACTGGTCCATATTTTAATGTGGCACAAAGAAGAGCTACTTATATTGGAAACTTGGAAAGCTTTCCTCGTCTATATTCACAGAATATTTGTTGCCTTCTCCAGAAAAAAGGCAAATTAAACCAAAAACTTCTGGGTGTCCAAAAGAAAAAAAAATACCTATAACCATTATAAACAAATTCAAACTAGTTCAGAAAGCAATATTTGAAATGCTTGTCAAAGACAAGGACCAATATTACTTACCCATAAAGTCACAAAGATATGAGGGGGGAGCAGATTGAAAACCCAACAGAAACACAGGATTCTCTAGCAGAACCAATTCCTGACTTCTCAGAAACAATCATAGCAATAATATTCCTTCAGAGATTTGCATGTTGATGACAGACAATAGGTAACTAACAGAACCTTTCTCTGGCTATAAAAGTATTAACTTTTATATTAATTAACTTTTATATTAATATAACTTTTATATTAATAACTAACTTACACTTTCATAATGTCCCACCATAGGCCCTCTGCAGGCTGAGGAGCAAGGAGAGCCACTTCGAGTCACAAAACTGAATTTTATTAAGTTAATACTTCATAAAATCCCATATATATTTTTATATACATATATATTATATATTATTATATAATATATATTATATATGATATATTATATATTATATATTATATTATATATTATATTATATATAATATATAATATAATATATTATATATTAATACATATTATATTATATATAATATGATATATAATATAATATAATATATATTATATGTTTATATATACTATATATTATATATAATATATTATATATTATATATGATATATATTATATATTATATATACTATATATTATATATAATATATTATATATATTATATATGATATATATTATATATTATATATAATTATATATATCATATATAATATATAATATATAATATATATAATAGATAATATATAATATATTATATATAATAGATAATATATTATATATAATCTATTATATATAATATAAAATATATCATATATTATATATAATATAATATATATTATATATTATATTATATATTTTATATAATATATAATATATATATTATATAAATATATAATATAATATATTATATATTATATATTATATATTATATAATATATATAATATATAATATATTATATATAATATATAAAATATAATATATTATATATTATATATTATATATATTTTATATACATAATATATAATATATAATAGTTATATAAAATATATGGGATTTTATTAAGTATTAACTTATATATTATATATTATATATTATAATTATATATAATATATAATTATATATAATAATAATATATAACATATAATATATATAATATATATTAATATCTTATATATGTAATATATCATATATATTATAATATAGTATATATATTATATATAATATATACTATAATATAGTATATATTATATATAATATATACTATAATATAGTATATATTATATATAATATATAATACATAATATATTATATATAAAATATAATATATAATATATATTATATATAAAATATATTATATATTATATATATTATTTTATATAATAAAATCCCATATAAAAATATATATGGGATTTTATTAAGTATTAACTTACACTTTCATAATGTCCCACCATAGGCCGTCTGCAGGCTGAGGAGCAAGGAGAGCCACTTCGAGTCACAAAACTGAAGAACTTGGAGTCCAGTGTTCGAGGGCAGGAAGCATCCTGCACAGGAGAAAGCTGTAGGCTGGGAGGCTAGGCCCATCTTGCCCTTTCATGGTTTTCTGCCTGCTTTATGTTCTCTGGAAGCTGATTAGATGGTGCCCACCAGAGTAAGGGTGGATCTGCCTTTCCCAGCCCACTGACTCAAATGTTAATCTTCCTTGGCAACACCCTCACAGACACACCCAGGATCAATACTTTGCATCCTTCAATCCACTGAAGTTGACACTCAGTATTAACCAGCACATTAAAGTACCAATCATTTTCGAAAGAGAAGTTCAGAGAGGAATTAAAGTATTTTCCATATCCTCCCCTCCCTGCTGCCCACACACAATTTACTGGAAAGAAAAAGAGTATAACAGTACATATAATATATGTACATATAATATAGAATATATTATATATTATATTATATAATATATTATATATTATATAATATATATACCATATATTATATTTTATATATGATATAATATATTTTATATTATATTATATTATATATAATATATTATATCATATATGAAATATATGATATAATATATCATATGTAAAATATAATATATAATATATTATATCATATATAATATATTATATCATATATAAAATCTATTATTATACATTATATATTATATAATATTATTTTATATATAATAAACTCCTCTGTATATAGTTTATATATCATTTATAAATAAACTATATAAACTCCCATATATAGATACAGATATAGAAATAGATATAGATATATCCTATTAGTTCTGTCCCTCTGGAGAACCCTGACTAATCCACCTGACAACAGGACGGCATGGCTCCTTAATCATGGCACAGATTAGAAGAAATCTCATGCTAGAATATTCAGATGTTAAATTATAGACACGGGAACAAGAACGATGTTCCATTTCAAGCCACTTCTTTCATACATGAACACGCGTCCTTTAACAGGGATACTTTTCCTCAGTCAGTACAGATTTCAGCAGTTTGCTGAGATCACAAGTGCGCTTCCAGGCCGTTCCTCCACTCCTGCGACAAGGTCCGCTGGCAAAGTAACCACTTTTTGTTCGAGCGCTGGAGGAAACTCGGCTCCCTTGCTGTGCACCTGCGGGGTCTGGTTTCAGCCTCTGAGCTGTTTCCCATTCGTTCAGACCCTTCCAGCAGCGTCAGCAAATCTCCGCAAATCTCAGACTCAATGATACTCTCACCAGCACTGGCTCTTCTCTTATTCTGCTTTTCATCCAGAGATATTGATACTCTTGTTTTACATTTTAAAGTTTACTTTAAAGTTTAAAGTTTACTAAAAGTTACATTTTAAAGTTTACTTTTTAAATCACGAAATCATTACCTGTGACATACTTAATTTAAACAGCACTAAATAAGTTTCTGCCTGCATCTGTCCCTGTCTGCGTATTTCCTGGTGCTCTACCCTAGAACCAGAGCCAGCGCATGAGCGACTTCCTGCATCTTCCAGGCTCCTGATCACCAGGTCTCCACATCCCCCAGACATGTGTGCATGGTCCTCACACCCTGGGCAGTGCACGCGGCGTGCTGTCCACCCAGCCCAGGTAAGAACTGGCTCTGCGGTGCAACTCCTTCATTTTTTTTGAGGAGCAAGTTCTAGTATAGCATTTAAGTTGCAATTTGTTTCATTGCTAAGGAGATGAAAAAGATATTTTGGCATATTGCTCTTCTTTTGTTAGTTGCCTATTAATTTTTTTCGTCATTTTTTATTGCTTTTTGTGAATTTTTAAATGTATATGTCAGAACTACTTCTTTTAAACATATTAACCTTTCATCTGTCACATTTGCTAAAATGGCATCTTTGTATTGGTGGCATTGGCTGTTAACATTAAGTTGTTTTACGGATGTAGATAATTTAAAATCTAGAGTTGTCAAGCCTTCATGTCCCCCACCGCAGTGGGTATAGCACGGTCTGACTCGCTCAGACACTGCTTCATACCCACCTTGCAGTCCCTGCTCCTCGTTATTATTTAGTTTTCTCATTGAAGCTTTGTTCTCTCTTCTCCTTCCTCAGTTTCCCTTCTAATCCCTCTCCACAAGGGCTGTGCCTTGAGCCCAGTGGGATCACGCCCACCATGGCAGAAGCCTTTTCCTCCAGGCAGGGACAGGTAAACATGGCCCAAATAGAGGCCTCGGAAATGCAGGGTTCTGTGATGTGGACGGTGGAGGACTAAATCGTTCTCTCCAATTCACCTTGAGCCGTTGCAGTGTGTCTGTTAGAAGCACTGGTCTGGAAACGTGAATCCACAGCTGCATGGAGAATTCAGATGGAGGAAGACGCCTCAGCATCTTCTGGGGGCTTTGCTGCATCTTGGCATCTGCACTCATCATGAGCTAAAGCAAAATAAACCGAGACCAAAACACCAGGCTCTTCCACTGGGGCCGGTATCTGTAGGCTGCAGGGCCCAGAGCCCCTACTCCAGTGCAGTAGAGGGGTTCTAGGGCCCCTGGAGTGGAGATCCCAGGCCCCAAGGAAGTGAGTATCTCTGTACCTCTCCTCCGAAGACCCACCCCTCAGAAGGGGCTCATTTAGAAGGGAAGATGGCCCCGCACCACGAGATGATCACAGGCATGGAGAAAGACAACCTTTGGAATTAGGTGCTGATCTTAAAGACAGCATGGCCAGTGTTATTAAAACCTGGGTTCTAGAATCAAATAATTCAAACCCTGCCTCCAACACTACCAGGGTCTCGACCTTGGCAAGTCACCCGGACTCCAGCCTCCTTTTTCTAACGAGTAAAGTGGGCATCCCAGCATGACTCTTCCTTTCCGGTTGTTAGGACACAGCCCGGCACACGTGACTCGTGAGTGCTGGAAAGCATGACTACTTGGAAGTGGCCAGATGGCTGTTGCAAGACTGAGGCAGCCCTAAGCGAAGTGTGTGCTCAGCCACATGATATAGATGTTTAATGTCAACACTCTACAATGCGCTGACCTCAAGCCTTTTCATCCAGCTCTGCAGCAACTGCTGAACCTGGGGCCGCAGCGAGGGGATGTGGAAATCATTTGGAAAGTGGTACGCTTGAATTAGGAAATCAGGAACCTTCCGGAAGTCCCATCTTTGGGCTTCGTCTAAGGGGTGGATGTGGGTCAAAGATCTTATTTATAGGACAAATCCTTAAATTACTCAGAATATTAGAAAAATACTTGTCTGTTAACCCTCAAAGGTTAATAAAGTTAACTTTTACAAAAGCATGCATTTCAAAAGACATTATAACACAGATTTTGTGCATGTTAAGGAAAACTCTATGAAAATATCCCCTCTCTTCTTTTCTTTATTACTTCTTTCTTTATTACTTCACTTTATTACTTCTTTTTTTATGACTTCAGAAGCCGCCGCACCTTCTTCTCCAATTTGCTACCCATTCTGTGGCTTTCCTCTTGTTTTCTGCTTATAACCTTTACAATTCTTTCCTGAGCATGTGCTATAATTCTCTCCCCTTTTCTTTATCTTCTTGTTCCTACAAGCTGGCTTGAATAAAGGACTCATTATCACCAGGCCCACAATGGGTCCAGACATCCTCAGTCAAGATGCTGTGCAGATGAAATATTGATCGGTCCTCCATGAGTGATAGTGCTCCCATGGAAAGAGCGCCCCGAAGTTAATGGGTCCGCCCATGCACGCCACAAACGAGGCATTCAGCAGCACAAAGAGTCCAGGCCTGCGAATTATAATTACTCCCTACAACAATAAACGTCAGGACTGTTTTTATTTATTGACCACAACCAGTGGCCGTCTGTGGGCTACACATTGAAAATTCATTCTACAAACCAGCGCCCTGGATGGACTGTTTGCTTTCTTCCAGGGACTGTGGATAATTAACCCTGGAGCTGCCGCCAGCCCTGGTGTGTCGAGTGTTCTGCAACAGGATCACAGGTCCTGGGCCTCACTCCTGCAGCGTGCCGGGTGCCCCGGGCCTGGGTAGGAGTTGCAGGAGCCTCCAGCACAGGCCAGTGGCTCTGAAGGAGGAAGGTGTTAAGGAGCCATCACAGGTCCTGCCGCTCCAGCCAAAGCAATCTGGTTGGCATCTGAAGCTCTGGTGCACAGGGCTGAGCTGTGCAGACAGCAAAAACCACACCTGCTGGGAGAACCAATTGTCCGGACAGGTGACGGCAGAGAGTCCCTCCCAGCCCCAGTGCCTGGGTAGCCAAGGACTGCAAAGCCACCTCCATCCCCACTTGTCTCTGGAACTCAGTTTGAAGATTAATAAATTTAACTTTTTTCTTTTTTTTGAGACGGATTCTTGCTCTTTCGCCCAGGCGGGACTGCAGTGGCGTGATCTCGGCTCTCTGCAAGCTCTGTCTCCCGGGTTCACGCCATTCTCCTGCCTCAGCCTCCCGTGTAGCTGGGACTACAGGCGCCCGGCTACGTTTCTGTATTTTTAGTAGAGACGGGGTTTCACCGTGTTAGCCAGGACAATCTCGATCTCCTGACCTCATGATCAGCCCACCTCAGCCTCCCAAAGTGCTGAGATTACAGGCGTGAGCCACCCCGCCTGGCAAAATATAACATTTTTGACTGGTACACTTAACATGCCAACACCTGGCAGCTCTTCTGGTCCTTAGCTATTCAGCTTCTCTCTGGAAGAAAGCAGTGTGTCAGCCACAGTGCCTGTGATGGTGGGTGCTTGAGGGAAGCTCGCCAGGGGCCTACCCAGGAAGTTCCAGGAGGGTTCTAGGCACCACAAGTGACCATCTCAAATGGCTGCACCTTCAAAGGTCTCTTGCCCCAGAGAGGGCATTGCTGGCAGCAGAGGCCTGGGGTCCCCAGACCAGCAAACAGCATGGCTTCCACACACTAAGGGCTCCCTGAAGTCTCACGGAGGGCTCCTGGTGATCAGGAGTCTGATGCCAATTCAGTGCCCCTCAAGGTCGCCTCTCCATCACAGAAGGAAATGGGAAGCCCAGGAGGAGAGAAGGGTGCTGCATGAGGCAGGAGCCAAGCAAAGCCCTCTGGGGGAGGCCAGGTCGTGGCTGGCGGGCGCTTCCCCAAAGTCCTAATGGTGGCAGTGGCTTCCAGGAAGCTCTGGGTGATGAGGTTGAAGTTCTCAGTGCTAGTTTTGCTGACACAGCTGACAGTCCCCGAACCACTGCCCCCTGCCATGGCCGCACAGCTGCCTGCGTCCAGTTTCCTACGTTGAAGCCCCTTAAGCTGTTTCTGTTCCCCTGCTGGGACCATGGCAGATCTGTCACATTTGCAGGAGAAGACTTAATTCAGTTCTGGATCCAAGTCACATTTTTATTGCAAAATTAAACATCACGTCGCATATTATGTGCACAGCAGTGTATTGTGCTGAACACAGACCATGCCTCTGAGTAGCTTAAGATGCTGCATTCACCTTAGAAGGGCAAACAGAGCAACATCTAAGCCCAGAGCTACCTCACCTACGAGGGGCACGAACACATCTGGGTCCCGCTAGACTCAGGGGCTTCTGCGGTGAGTTGAGGGTTTGTGATGCCCCAGAGGTGAAGACACTTGAGCTGGGGCAGGTACCAAGTCCCCCCATGTCCCAAGTAGCTCCATGCCTGGGACAAGGCCACAGGACAAAGAGGGACCTTGGAATACCTTTTGGCCACCCCCAAAAAGAATGTATCATCACTGCTCATTGTGAATCCATTTCTTAGAAGTACATCAAGAAACCTCTGGGCCTGGAGGCTGCCTTTCTCTCTCAGGAAGGACTTGCTCAGTGAAGGGGATGATGGAGGTGGGAGGGAACCAGGTTGTGACATGGAAAGTACACTTGGAGCCTGAGGTTTGCTGCGGTGCCAAAGTGGTTGACCAATGGCTTTTTCTTAAGTCCCTTGTGGGGCCAGGGCTTGGTCACCATACAAGGACCATGACTGCCCCTTCCCTGACATGCTCTCAAGGGTGCCACAGCCTGGGACAGGAGTTCTTGAGGGAACTTTGATGAGAGGGTCCCAAGACTCAGATACAAACACAAGCAACAGCCACTGGCGCTGAGCAGCTGGGCTGCATCCCCGCAGATAGTCAGTGGGAGGACACTTCACCCTCTTCCTTACAAATCCCGCGGGATGATCAGCGGGAAGACCCTTCACCCTTTCCTGCCAATGCTCTGTCTCATGGAAATATATTTGGTCTTACATTTTAAACATTTTCTCTTACAAACAGGATAAAACTTAAAATTTTAATTTATAAATTAGATCATTCTAATATTTGTTTATGTATTAAAGGTTATAAGTAAATCAACTTACAGATCAAAAGCTATAAAATACTCCAGAAAATTAGTAAGAATTGGAAAATTAGAGAAAAATAATTTAATGATGCCTCAGAAGAAGAATTTCCAATAAAAGGAGGAGGATTTTCCATGAGTTGTGAGTTATCACATGGTTGTCTGTATAGCCACACCCTGACCTTACCCCTCTAGCTGATACCTAGTGTGTGAGATTTTTAACATGAAACATACCTGGGGCACTGGTAAGGAGGGAGCACTTGGGTTTCCAGCATTCTTAAACTTTGGTAACTGGAGGAAAGGGCATGGCGAGACAGATGAAATGTTTGTTTTGCTCATCAATGTATCCTCAGTCCTGGAACAGGGTGGTTGAGAGCATGTACTCCATGAATACTCATTGGATGACTAGATGGATGAATAGGTGGGTAGATGAATGGATGGGTGGATAGATAGATGGGTGGATGGATGGATGAATAGATGAATGGATGGGTGGGCAGGTGGGTGGGTGAATGGATGGGTGGTTGGTGTGTGAATTAATGGATAGATGGATGGATGGATGGATGGTGGGTGGATGGATGGGTGGATGTGTGGGTGGATGAATGGATAAATGGATGGATGGGTGGGTGGAAGGATGGATGGTGGATAGGTAGATAGGTGAATGGATGGATGGATGGGTGGATAGATGGATAGACGTGTGAATAAGTGGATGGGTGGATGGTGAATGGATAAGTGTATGGATAGAGGGATGAATGGGTATAATGATGGGTGGGTGGGTGGATGAATGGATGGATGTTGAATGGATCAGTGGGTGGATGAATGGATGGGTGGATGAATGGATGGATGTTGAATGGATCGGTGGGTGGATGAATGGATGGATGTTGAATGGATCAGTGGGTGGATGAATGGATGGGTGGATGAATGGATGGATGTTGAATGGATCAGTGGGTGGATGAATGGATGGATGTTGAATGGATCAGTGGGTGGATAAATGGATGGGTGGATGAATGGATGGATGTTGAATGGATCAGTGGGTGGATGAATGGATGGATGGATGGTAGATGGATGGGTGGATAGGCGAACAGATGGATGGGTGGACGGATGAGTGGATGGATGGATGAATGGGTAGATGTGTGGGTGAATGGATATATGGATGGATGTGTGGATGGATGGATGGTGAATGCATAGATGGGTGGATGTGTGGGTAGATGGGTGAGTGAATGGATGGGTGGATGAATGTGTGGATGGATATGTGGATGCATGGATGGACAGATAGATGGGTTGGTGGATGAGTGGGTGAATGGATGGGTGAATGGATGGATGGATGGATGGATGGATGGATGGGTAGATGAATAGATCAACCAATCAATGGATAAATATTACACACCCTAAACTCAAATTTGCCAGAAAATTTGCATACAAGAGCTATTCCATCTCTCACTTCTCATCTGAAGTCCTTGTGTCCTCCTGACTAGACTTCATATGCACAACACAAGCACCACTCTCAGACCTTGACTAATCATTAGGTATGATTTAAAAATCCATGCAATCAGCCATGACCACAGAGTCCTTCATATAACTGACTCTTGAAGACTTGGAGGAAGAGTTGATGAACCAGTGGAAAGGCAGCCACTGTGTTGTTCAAAGCCCAGTCTACATCTGCTGGCCTAGCACCAACAGTGATCGTTGTGAATAACTGATGCTTACAAAGATGCTTTTAGGATCCAGATATTTGTCTAAGAAGGAATTTATATTAATTAAGTTGTCTTATACCTGCAGTTTGTCAGAGCCTCTCACAGACACTTGGCCAGGCCACTTCATAGATAACCAGTGATGCTGAAGTTGGGAATACTGTCTTTTTTCTAGAGACAGGTCCAGTATGCCTTGCACAGCATCTCCTGACCTTCTGAACTTCATTCTCTGGAGTACAGCTTTCTCATCTATAAACCGGTGAAAGTATAACCTAATTTACAATGTTGTTATTGGGATTAAAAAAGATAACAGGTCCTCAGAAGTAAAACTCCTAGAATGTCACTGGAGCCAATGGGCATTCAATAGCCCCTCCTTCCCTCCCTTCCTCCCTTCCTACCTCCTTTCCCTCCTCTTTTCTTTCCTTTTCTCCTTCTTCTAATCTTCCCTCATCCCTCCTTCCCTTCCTTTCATTACTCATGTTTAACCTCAGATTAAAATGCAATGAAAATATACTGTTTTTGCTTTGACTATGATAAGTCACAAGAAGGAAAGAAAGCAGTTTCAGACATCTGGCATTCCATCAGAGTCAGGAGGACTTGGAAGGAAATGTCCTGGTGTTCTCTGACTGAGTCTTTGAGAGATACCAAGGCTCAGGGCCTGGCTTGTGTATTTAAGCTTTCTCTGTAACAGCTGCCTATGAAGGGTATTATTTGGGGTATTCTGGGATGAAATCTGTCTCTTTGAAATTGATATGTTAAAGACCTAACCCCTAGCACCTCAGAATGTGACTGTTTTGGGAAATAAGGTATTTAAAGAAGTGATTAAGTTTAAATTAGGTCTCTAAGGTGGGTCCTAACTGAATATGACTGGTGTCCACATTAGAACAGAGAATTAGGATGCAGACATGCATGTAGGAGAGACATGTGAAGGTTGAAAGAGAAGATGACTGTCCCTAGGACAAGGAGAGAGGCTGGAACAGAGTCTCCCCACTGGTCCTCAGAAGGAACCAACCTTGGTGGTACCTAGACCTCAGATTCCCACCTCCACACTGTGAGCAATAAATTTCTGTTGTTTAAGCTGCCCAGACTTTGATATGGCAGCCCTAGCAAATGAATGCATAAAGTATCAGCACAAAGACCCCATAGAAAGGGCAAGGGTGACAAATGCAGCTGGCAACGTCTGAACAGCAATGGCTCTGCTGGGCCGCTTTCCAAGCAGGTGCTGAGGACCTCAGGTGGATCTCAGGATCTGCTCTGCATGGGCTACAAAGCCAGCTGTGGCCTCCATGTTGACTGCACATTTCTAGTTGGGAGGCCACGTGTTCTTGGAAAAATCACCAGTGCTTAGTACCATGGGGGTCCTGGACAGTGGTGTGGTTGTGACTGCTCCCTGAAGAAATGAAAGTTCCAGGAAATATTGCCCCACTCCTTCTTGTGGAGACATATTGTTGGACACACCATTTTCCTGTGAAATTACAGAAGGAGATACACATGCCATCCTCTGAAGGACACCTGAACCCACTCACCCCTCTCTACGTCCTAATTTCTCCTCCATGAAGGTCAAGAGTGTCTTTTCAGACCCAGCACTCTGGGCCAGGAAGAAACTGACCTCTACCACCGAGTAAGATATGCTGACCAGAGGCAGGTGAGCTAATGAGAACATGCACTGTCCACAGTGCTGGCTACAGCATGCAGGACTGACAGCCGATTGTGGCACAGGTGATGTTACTGAAAGTCAACAAAGCCATTCATCATGATGAGAATGATTTTCAATTTCCATGTCTCCATTCTTCCCCACTGAAATTTGAGCGTGATAATTTGTGTTGTGTAACCCTATCAATGGGATTTTTTGTTTGTTTGTTTGTTTAAAACTCAGTTTTTAGCCTACCTCACCTGCCTGCTCATGGAAACACTGGAGAACCCTTCCAAGGGGACAGAGGCAACTGAATCTTGGCCCAGCAGGGAAGGACCAGGACAGCACACAGGAGCTGGCTTCAGGCTCAAACCGCTCTGGTGGGAAAGCAGAGCTGGCCCCTGCCCACCTGTGTGGCATTGGGTGATGTGTTAGCTTCCCCTGCCTCCGGGGGCTGCCACAGGGTTTCAGGGAATATCACACGGGAAGCACCTGGACGGAGGAGGCTCTCCAATGATGGTAGCCTTGGATCCATGGATGGTTTAGGTAGAGCAAGCATGGAGTTGATTTCTTACTGAATTGAACTGGGATTAAGTCATTTATTCCCTTAAACGAGCAGATGAGAATGTCATATGCACGTACAGGCACACGTATGTACACACCCAGAATATACAGGGACGTTCACTAGACGAATCCATTGCGCTGACCTTTTTTAGTGGAAGAATAGAACCAGCAATCTCAACTTATTGTTTCCCTCAGCGCTAAGTCTCAGAGCTCGGGGTTCCCTACATTTTATTAGCAGGACCCACAGCTGTCCTCTCGGCAAAACGTAAAATCAGCAGCGAAGGGGCTGTGGAAACTGAGCAGGCAGTGAAGTGTCCACACAAATGCCTGCAAACCTCGTCCTCCAGTCAAAGCACGAGGGCATTGAACATCCAGCCTGGACTTCCAGGACACAAACGGGCCCCTGGCCGTTTTAACACTCCCAGAAAACTGCAGAGAAGCGGGCATTGCTACCCTTGTATGTTAAGGTCAGTGCAGTCATTTAAAGTCACTGTGATAAAGAGACTATAACCAAAAACTACCGATTGTCCAATGCAAGGAGCGATTTTCCAGGGCTCATTTTGCCCATACCACGTACAGATCCCCTTCAATCTTTTTGCTGCTGTAATTTCAAATTTGGACACACACACCTCTCCAGCACATTTCAAGAACCAGACCATTTTTAAAATTAATTTTTAATAATGTGTAATAATCTGAGTGGCCCTGGTCTGTGTGCAGAATTAGAATTCCTCTGGTAGAAAAAGAAATATTTGTGCAGAGCCTTATGAGCAGAACTGGCCCGAGGCTTCCCAGGGCTGATTGAGAAACCGCAGCACCGCACTGCTTAACCCCTTCCCTGCCGCTTCCCACCTGCCCACCTCTGCCAACACAGGGAGTCACTTTGGCTTTATTACATAGACAAAGACTGAGGAGGAGAGGCTTGCTGATTGCAGAAGAAAGACTCTTTGAAATTGAACGCGGGCTTTATTTAAAACTGCCTGAAGACCATGAGGCCACAGGTGAACACGTTTATGCCACCAGGCACGAAGCCTCAGGGTCCCCCACAACCATGAAAGGGAGCCCTGATCTGGACGCCCCGTTGATGAGGCCAGGAGGAGACCTGGTAGCCGGTGGCGTCTTGCCTCCCCTTTGGCCTCCGGGGATTCACAGCAGGGCCTGACATCAGCAGCGGCATTCCTTCTTGGAGGTGGATAGATCACAGGTAGCAGAGAGCATCAGCAGCAGCCTGCGCTCCCCAGATAAAAAGCCTGGTGAGGTTGCCGACGTTGCCATGAGCGCCCATCAACCCGAAACCGAGCAGCAGCTGACTTGGGTGCATCTGAGTCTCTGCAAACTCTGCCGTGTGCGAGAGCACGTCTTGCCTGGTGTTGTGCTGACTGAGACTCTCCTGCCCTTGTCCGACTGGTGATAATTACATCTATTCATGATTTCCAGTGACCTGAGAACACTGTCTGTGGCTCAAAGAATGTTCTTCCCAAAACCAGGTTGAAAAGAAATTCATTTCCAGCCTCTGTTCCCCATGGGAAAAAATCAGACCTAAAACCAAAACTCTGAAATTCAAAAGAATGGAGTCAAAAGAGTGAAAGTAGCTGCTGAGCGAGACTTCTGTTTAGCTGTAAATCCAAGGCCCTTCAGAGCCGCAGCATCCGCGTGTGGCTGGAACGACTTCAATACGACAACCTCAGGGCGGGGTTTGGGTTATTAAAATGAACACACTTCTTAGTGAAAGTCTAAAACAAAAATCTGTCAGTGGCCTTTGAAAGTGTCTGTTGATTTTTCATCTGTGCTTTGGAGCAGATGATATGATTATTTTTGTAAACCAACAACAACATCAAGTGGTCCCACTGTATCTGAAGTTTGCCTCAAATAGTTTGCCTAAAATGCATCGTTCTATACCAGCAGCTACTCTTTGTCACAACTGGAAACAAAGCCCACATAACTGAGGGAACCGATGAGCGTTACCCTCTCTCCTGAAGGAGAGAGGGCACATGGCATCTTGCTGCACTTGTTCTGGGTGTGAGTGACAACACCCTCGCCAGCCTCTAGGCAGACCCAGGACAAGCACACTGAGGCATTCTGAGGTGAGGTGGGTCTTCCCGTCAGAGTCTGTGAAGCCTCAGCGTGCTGGGTGGTTGCAGATGACACTGGTGTGTTCACCACCCATGAGAAGGAAGGAAGACCTGGCTGGCTGGGCCTCTGGCCCCTTCTTCACCTTGCAATCCATCGCCTTTTTATTTAATCTCTCTCTTATTATTCAAGTGTATGATTATTAACTAAGAAATGGGGAACTGATCTTCAAGGAGTAGGTAGCTCCACCTCCTCTGGGGTCTGATGTCTACACCACCTGATGCTTTTTCCAGCATTTTTCCTGTGTGCTGTGAGCTTGTGGGAGCCTCAGGGCCTCACCTCACTGTGACTCTGAGTCGCTCTGCAGGGACCCTGCCCTCACCCAGTCCTCGGCGTCTCAAAGCCACACTACGTTCATAAAAGCCCCCAAGCCTGCCACGCCAAACACAGCAAAATATCTGTGCTGAGGAACCCGCTTCCTAGTGAATTGAGCCACTTTGGAAAAGGATCGCGCAGCACCATCTGTTTGGAGAGAGACAGGGTGATGCTGGCGTTTCACGTCTCGTGCTTTAACTCAGCCACACAGCCCCCTTGCCATCCCCCCAAGACCCAGTGAGTTCTCATGCAAACTGTTTTCAATCTATATTGATCTCAAAGAATGGCAGTGAGAAAGCTGCCCTCACGGAGCCTGTGGCCCCCCAACCTGGGGGCCCTTAAAGACCCCCTCCCTCACTCATGCATCTCAGCTCCCAGTCCCCGACCCACCTGTGTGGTCTCACTTGCCTCACATTAGAAGCACCTGAGGAGGTGCTGCAGGTCCTTCCGGGGCAGCTGTCTTAGGTCAGCCTTTGCATTGAGACCGGCCCCTCCCCTTCCTGGTCCCAAAGTCTGCAGCAGAGTCTAGCCTGAGCCTGGGGAGGGGTGGGCAGCTCCAGGATATGGACCTGCCACCCGGGTGTTTTCGTGTAAGACACAAGAGCTATGGAATGCCCCCAGCGAGGAGGCTGGCTGGAAGGCCTACACTGCAGTCTGCAGGTGAGAACATACACCTGCTGAGACGGGACGTCACCATCCTGGAGCCCCCTCCCTTACCCTGGGGAACCTGTGTCGGAGCAGCCCACCCCCCATGGTTTGGGACCCCCCAACTGCAGAGCTGCCTATGAGGACACAGTGGCACTACTGGACCATACCACAGTGCCCTGGCAGAAAACAGGTGGCATCCCACACGTGAGTTGGGGGCTTACTACATGGAGCCTGCTGCCAAGTTTGGGCAGGGCAGGAAACCACTTCAGATAGGAAAAGCCCCATCTGGAAGCCAGGCCTAGCAGGGATCCATGTCCACCCAGGGCTCGAGGGCCAGAGGAAGAGTCCTCAGCAGAGCAGGGAGGGCGTCCCTGCAGGAGGAGTCGGGGCGGCACACCTGGCCTCTCTCTGCCCACCCTCCAGCCCCTCTGCCTCCTCTCTGGGGGGCTGGACACCTGGCCTCTCTCTGCCCACCCTCCAGCCTCTCCGCCTCCTCGCTGGGGGCTGGACACCTGGCCTCTCTCTGCCCATCCTTCGGCCTCTCTGCCTCCTCTCTGGGGGGCTGGACACCTGGCCTCTCTCTGCCCATCCTCCGGCCTCTCTGCCTCCTCTCTGGGGGGCTGGACACCTGGCCTCTCTCTGCCCATCCTCCGGCGTCTCTGCCTCCTCATGGGGGGGATGGACTCCAGGCCCCTCTCTGCCCACCCTCTGGCCTCTCTGCCTCCTCTCTGGGGGCCTGGGCACCTGGCCCCTCTCTGCACACCCTCCAGCCTCTCCACCTCCTCACTGGCTAGACCTGACCAGAAACCAGAGGACCAGAAGGGCAGTTGGAGCAGCCTCTTTAGGTACCTGGTGGACAAGGGGCAGCATGAAGAGGCAGAGGCCGCCCTGGACAGGTGGGTGACAAGAGCCAGTCCTGAGGAAGGCTTTCTCTCTCACAACCAGAGACAGACATTGAGCACCCATAACAATACCCATGCAGGAACTATATCCATATAGGAATGATACTCCTACAGAAACTATATCCAAGTAGGACTGATATCCACCTCCTCACTGGGGGCCTTACCTGAACTAACAAGGCAGTTCAATGTGCGACAGCAGTCTTTGAAAGTCTGTTTAAAGGCTTTATAATCATCCAAAATATTTTTTAAGTGTGACCAACCCAAGGAAATGTGTGAAGCAGGAAGAACCAGCCACATGTAAATAGCACTGCAACTCCACTGTGAGGAACCGGCAGTGACAATGGGCTCTCAGGAGACCTAAGTCCAGAGTTCTTTCCGTGAAACCTTCTGTGTGCCCACTGGAAATTATTTGTGCCTCAGTTTCATAAAACTCCACAGAAAAGAGCGGTCTCGATCCCTTTCTTAAAACAGTTCTTTAGTAACAAATATTATTTTATTGGAATGTGCTCGCTTTAAATCACTCGGCAAACATTAGCTACAGTTATAAAAGCCCTAACAGATTCGTTTGATAATACTGGAGTGAAGGGTTTTATCTCAAGGACATTTTTTGTTCCAAATTCTGAAACCGCATTATTTCAATAACAACATTAAGTTTTTGAGGCTGTACCACTAGTCAGACATGTCTCTGGGAGCTCAAATGCCTAGAAGTGTCTAAAATGACTTTAACATAAAGAGATCACGATATAGACTAATAAAACTTAAAGTATAATTTAAAAAAAAAAAACCTGTTTGCCAAGCTTTCAACTTACAAATCTATAAAAGGTGAACAACAGCAATATCTTGTGAACTTAAAAATAAAATAATTTTCAGAGAGCTTTCATCACAATAAAATAAAGGTGTGAAAGCAAATTCTAATGTATATTTTACCCTATTACATAAAACAATTTCACAATTGTTAAATTATGAAATTTTAAAATAGAACTTAAATACTATAACTTTTTAAAATTTTCTGTAACAAGCTTTATTATTTATAATGAGACAATCATTTTTCCTAAAAGTAAAAACTAAACATTTTTAAACATAAAAGTACAAGACTAACAAATAGATTCCACGGACTAATAACAGAGAGTTCCTTTCCTGTGTGACAGGGTTCCTGTATGGATACAGTTCCTGTATGGGTATAGTTCCTGTGTGGGTACAGTTCCTGTATGGATATAGTTCCTGTATGAGTATAGTTCCTGTGTGGGTACAGTTCCTGTATGGATATAGTTCCTGTATGGATATAGTTCCTGTATGGATATAGTTCCTGTGTGGGTACAGTTCCTGTGTGGATATAGTTCCTGTATGGGTATAGTTCCTGTGTGGATATAGTTCCTGTATGGATATAGTTCCTGTATGGATATAGTTCCTGTGTGTGTACAGTTCCTGTAAGGATATAGTTCTTGTATGGGTACAGTTCCTGTATGGATATAGTTCCTGTATGGATACAGTTCCTGTATGGATATAGTTCCTGCATGGATACAGTTCCTGTGTGGATATAGTTCCTGTATGGGTATAGTTCCTGTGTAGATATAGTTCCTGTGTGGATATAGTTCCTGTATGGATATAGTTCCTGTATGGGTATAGTTCCTGTGTGGATATAGTTCCTGTGTGGATATAGTTCCTGTATGGATATAGTTCCTGTATAGATATAGTTCCTGCATGGATATAGTTACTGTGTGGGTACCGTTCCTATATGGACATAGTTCCTACATGGGATCATTCCTATATCAATATAGTTCCTGTATGGGTATAATTCCTATATGGATATAGTTCCTGTATTGCAATCATTCCTGTATGGATATAGTCCCTCTGTGGGTATCATTCCTATATGGATATAGTTCCTTTATGAGCATCGTTCCTATATGGATATAGTTCCTGTATGGATATCGTTCTTATATAAATATAGCTCCTATATGGGTATCAGTCCTACTGGGATATAGTTCCTCTAGGGGTATCATTCCTATATGGATACATTCCTGTATGGGTATTGTATCATTCCTATATGGATACAGTTCCTGTATGGGTATCGGTCCTATATGGATATAGTTCTCGTATGGGTATTGTTCCTCTGTAGATACAGTTCCTGTATGGGTCTCATTGCTATATGGATATAGTTCTTGTATGCATATCATTCCTACATAAATATAGTTTCTGTATGGATATTGTTCCTATATGGGTATAGTTCCTGTATGAGTATTGTTCTTGTATAGGGATATAGTTCCTGTGTGGGTATAGTTCCTGTATGGATATAGTTCCTGTATGGGTATCATCCTGTATGGATACAGTTCCTGTATGGATAGCATTCCTACATGAGTATAGTTCCTCTATGGGTATCATTGCTGTATGGATGTAGTTCCTGTATGGTTATCATTCCTATATGGATATAGTTCCTATCTGGGTATCGTTTCTATATGGATATAGTTCCTGTATGGGTATCATCCTGTATAAATAGAGTTCTTCTAAGGGTATAGTTCCTGTATAGATACAATTTCTGTATAGGTATCATTCCTATATGGATACAGTTCCTGTATGGGTATCGTTGCTATATGGATAGTTTCTTTTATAGGTATCATTCCTATATAGATATAGTTTCTGTATGGGTATCATACCTATATGGACATAGTTCCTGTATGGGTATCGTTGCTATATGGACATAGTGGCTGTATGGATATAGTTCCTGTATGGCTATTGTTCCTACATGGATACAGTTTCTGTATAAGTATCATTCCTATATTGATATAGTTTCTGTATAGGCATCATTCCTATATAAATATAGTTTCTGTATGGTTATCATTGCTATATGGACATAGTGCTTGTATGGGTATAGTTCCTATGTGGATACAATTTTTGTATGGGTATCATTTGTATATGGGTACAGTTCCTTTATGGGTATCATTCCTATATGGATATAGTTTCTGTGTGGTTATCACTCCTATATGGATATAGTTCCTGTATGGGTATTGTTCCTATATGGATATAGTTCTTATATGTATATCGTTCCTGTATGGATATCGTTGTTATATGGATATAGTTCTTTATGGGTATCATTCCTATATGGATATAATTTCTGTAAGGGTATTATTCCTGTATGGGGATATAGTTCCCCTAAGGGTATAGTTCTGTGTAGATGTAATTCTTGTATGGGTATCATCCTGTATGGATATAGTTCCTGTATGGGTATTATCCCTATATAGATATAGTTCTTCTGTGGATATCATTCCTATATGTATATAGTTCCTGTATGGATATTGTTCCCATATCGATATAGTTCCTGTATGGGGATATACTTCCTGTATGGGTATCGTTCCTATATGGATATAGTTCCTGTATGGGTATCTTTCTTATATGGATATAGTTTCTCTATGGGTATTGTTCCTATATGGATATAGTTTATGTATGGGTATCATTCCTATATGGCTACAGTTCCTGTATGAATATCATTCCTATAAGGATATAGTTCCTCTATGGGTATTGTTCCTATATCGATATGGTTCCTGGACAGGTATCGTTCCTATATGAATATAGTTCCTATATGGATATAGATTTTGTATGGCTATCGTTTCTGTATGGGGATATAGTTTCTCTAGGGGTATCGTTCCTGTATGGATACAGTTCCTGTATGGGTATTGTTCCTATATGGATATAGCTTCTGTTTGGGTATCATTCCTATATGGACATAGTTCCTGTATAGGTTTCATTCCTATATGGATACAGTTCTTGTATGGGTATCGTTCCTATATGTATACAGTTCCTGTATAGGTTTCATTCCTATATGGATACAGTTCTTGTATGGGTATTGTTCCTATATGGATACAGTTCTTGTATGGGTACCATTCCTATATGGACATAGTTCCTGTATAGGTTTCATTCCTATATGGATACAGTTCTTGTATGGGTATCATTCCTATATGGATACAGTTCTTGTATGGGTATCATTCCTATATGGACATAGTTCCTGTATAGGTTTCATTCCTATATGGATACAGTTCTTGTATGGGTATCGTTCCTATATGTATACAGTTCCTGTATAGGTTTCATTCCTATATGGATACAGTTCTTGTATGGGTATCATTCCTGTATGGATACAGTTCCTTTACAGATATTGTTCCTATATGTATATAGCTCCTGTGTGGGCATCATACCTATATGGATACAGTTCCTGTATGGGTATCATTCCTATATGGATATTGTTCCTGTATGAGTATCGTTTCTGTATGGATATAGTTCCTCTATGGGTATCTTTCCTATATGGTTATTGTTCCTATATGGCTGTATTTCTTAGATGGGTATCATTTCCATATGGACATAGTAGTTCCTATATGGATATATTTCCTATATGAGTATAGTTCCTACGTGGATATAGTAGTTCCTGTATGGACTTAGTTTCTGTATGAGTGTAGTTCCTTTTTATTGGTGTTGAATGTAACTTTACCAAGCAGGTAAAAATTTAAATACAATACCCAACAAATTTCCGTTTCTCTTTCCACTGACAGCATCGCTGCTGTCACTTTGTAGCTTTCCTGATCAGGAACTCCATGAGAGAATCCCTGATTCTCTGGCTCCTGGGGGCAGCCCACCCTCCCCTCTGCGTGAGAAAGAGCTGAAGCGGCCTTCCCGCTTGCCCAGTCCGGCGGGTTAGCAGACCTGGGATGCTGCCGGCCCGGCCGGGGAGGACGGTGGCAGGACCCAGGACCCTGTGTGAAACAGGGACATCTGCTGGCTGGGCCGGGAGCAGGCCTTGCTGTCGGGTGTCATGCCAAGGATGAATTCAGAGTCCCCAGGCTGTTCTTAGGCTCTGAAAGGGAGTGGGGAGAGGAGCTTCACACACAGGTGCAGATGTCAATCCTGGAGCATGCACTTCTCCAGAGCTGTGCTGGGGCCTCCGGGCCTCCAGCCGCCCATCCACAGGGACCCAGGCTCTAGCAGCCCCAAGTTCACTCTGGAAAGAAGGGCCATGTCCAAAGACCCAAGTTACACCTCCTCCCCTGTGTGTGTGCACCTGTCACATTTAATCGGTGGACTGAGGATAAAGTAGAGGCACTGGGCAGCGAACTGTCTGTGGAACTGTTCTGTGACTGGAAAGCCGGCTTGGGTTCTTGCCTCTGCAGGAAAGGTGACCAGCAGCATGTGGTGGGCACAGCTGAGATCCGCCCTAGTTTTGCAGATGCCGCTCTCTTCCCTGGTCCTTCCTCACTCTACTTTGCATGGTGTTTACTAGAGTGGAGCAGCGTGGCCTTCTCAACTGGCGTGGCTGCTCTCAGACATCGTTCCGTGATCTCAACTGGTGTGGCTGCTCTCAGATGTCGCTCCGTGATTGTGAGCCACAATGGCAGCTGCAGAAGCAAAGGTGCTCAGGGACTGTGCTGGGGCTGGAAGACAGTCTCCCGTATCCCTTTGCTCACTTGCTTCTTTGTGACTTTGAGTGAGCTTTACTCTCAAGATGGTGCCAGCACAGGCGGTGAGGTGCAGACCCAGGAGCCGCCGCTCTTCCCAGGCCTTGTGGGTCTCCCCCAGCTGAGTCGCTGGTGCTCTCTGGGTGCCTAAGCCATATCTGTAAATGATGAGATGGGATTATTTACCTGCTCTCAGCTCTGGGGGCTTTTCACAGGAAACTTTGCAAGCCCCGGTTCAGGTGCTCTCTCAGTGGAAGGTGTCCCAGAAGGGAGATGGTCGCTCTGCTCTCTGTAAGAAACTGAATCAGGGAGATGGTCGCTCTGCTCTCCGTAAGAAACTGAATCAGGGAGATGGTCGCTCTGCTCTCCGTAAGAAACTGAATCAGGGAGATGGTCGCTCTGCTCTCCGTAAGAAACTGAATCAGGGAGATGGTCGCTCTGCTCTCCGTAAGAAACTGAATCAGGGAGATGGTCGCTCTGCTCTCCGTAAGAAACTGAATCAGGGAGATGGTCGCTCTGCTCTCTGTAAGAAACTGAATCAGGGAGATGGTCGCTCTGCTCTCCGTAAGAAACTGAATCATATTTAGAGGCTCTTCCTCATTTCCCCAATACAACAGGAAGCTTCAGCCAAGGCCTTCAGGCACCACGCAGAACTCCTGATCATCAGAGCGGACGCCCATCCATAAACAGGGTTCCTGCTGGTGTCCTCCAGTACTTAACGTCTGCACCGGCTAGGCCCGACCTTTAAACACTGTGATGGTCGGGACCCAGGCCTCTGCCTCTTGGCAGGGTGAGGACGGGGCAGGGGCCGCAGGCTCAGGTCTAATTGTTGAAATGTGTTCTCGAACAATGGCTCCCAGGGAAAATTTAAAAAAAAAAAAAAAAACCCACAGAGGTGCTGAGTTGTGAAAGAAGGCTGTTTGGGGCCTGGTTTCCTGAATAGACTTGTTAAATACCATGGCTGATGTATGCCGACGGAGGGAGGCCCGGCCAGCTGAGCGGCCCCTCTGACGGAGCAGGCCTGGCCTTCCAAGCTCCTTTGGAGGTAGGCGTGAAAGCCAAACTGCACTCTCCCCTATATTTTTTTTTCCGTTTCTGCCATGCAAAGATAATCAGGTTTATGTAAAGTCTGTGTGCTCTTTTGACAGCCCATGGTATCTCATTAATTCAATCACACCAAACACCATTGTTCCCAAAGTGTTTGAAATGCGGATAGGGACGGAGGCTTTTCTAATCCTGTCAATCATTGTTAACATTTTTCTTGCAGTTGCCATGGCTGGGGCCGGAGTTCATGAAAACACAGAGTGAGACCCAACAAAACACGAATAAAGACTTATTTGAGATACTCTTTTTAAAGGCCATCTACCATGCATGGAACATGGGAAGTGAATGTAGACAAGTTTGGACACTATGCGCGCGGAGAGGAAAGTGCGTAAGGAAGAATTTGAAAATCAAATAGGCCTATAAAAACTTGACCCAAGAGTCTCTGGGAAAAACCCGCTGAATTGCTCCCTGGTAGAACAATGCTCTTTCTTTCGTGCGTTCTTCAGGGGGACAATGGCTCATATATTATAACACATGCCGCTGGGGTCTTTACACCGTTGTAAGCCAGCTCAGACCCACAGAATGCTGATCGCGGACAACAAGAGATTGCGCGCCGCTAATGCGCTCTTTTTCTGGCTGCACTAAAAACAAGCACTGGGAAAATTATTCATGCATAGAGGCCAACAAAGCCGAGATGGAGATTTGCGATGTCAC